>NC_140944.1:142690139-143035139 GCF_014529385.1 Adiantum capillus-veneris | reverse complement strand
TTTGTCAGTTTGCTGTGTTTGCAGAAATCTGGTATGGTTGCTTCTTTGCCGTCTCTTGAAGCACCTTCTGAGCATGTTTGTGAAGGCTATATTTTGGGTAAGATCCGGTGTTCAAAGTTTCCAAAGCACTATAAAAATCTCTAAGTATTTACCGCGCTGTTTTATCGCATTTGGTAGAGAGAAGATCCAAACTCAGCTGGAGAAGGAAGAGAGAGGAGGGTGGGGAGGTTTTTTTCTATTTAAACTATTACCACGAGTTTTTCCACGGTTATTACCACGTTTATTACCACGTTTATTACGTCATCTATTATCACTTTAATTACCACGTTTATTTTTGAAAAAAACATAGCACTTAAATTTCAAATTCTGGCTTAAACATCCCCCCCCCCCCCCCCCTTTCAAATTTTGGTGTTTCCCTCCTCTCAATAAAAAATAAAGAATATTGTATGAAATTTTCAAATTTAAAAAGAAGAGAGAGAGAGAGAGAGAGAGAGAGAGAGAGAGAGAGAGAGAGAAAGAGAGAGAGAGAGAGAGGAAGGAGGTGATAATAAGATTACACTTGGTTACAGCTAAAATAATCATTGTCACTTGATTAACATAATTGAGCATGTTCAGAAAATTAGAGAGAGGAAGAGGGGGAGAGATAGATGAATGGATTACATGACCAAAAAACTTCATAACTGCAAAATGTTTATGAATCATCTTCCAAAAGATCCCTACATGAGGCACCATCCATTTGTAAGCCCATGGCTCCTAGATCAATAAAGAGAGAAACGGAATTGTCGTTTGTGGATGTGTTGGCTTCATCATCTTCGAATTCGTCATCCTCCATCTCATCATCTTCATCATCATGACAATCATCCTTGCTAAGACTTGCCACCACCGGACTTAATTCATTGACCTCCCTCTCCTGTGTCTCCACCTCATCCAAAGTCGGAGGTGGAAGAGGGTCGAAGATGGTCTCCACTTCATTACTGGAAAAAATAGTTCTCCCCCGAGGTGTTATGGGAATTACACACCAAAGTTTTGGTTGGTGGATTGCTGGGATATAGATGACGTATAAAAAAGAAGCTCAAAGGGAATAACATTGGTATAATTAATGCTACAAGCAAATAAGAATAAAAAAGCTACATGCCACTCATCTGCTGACAATTACGCGGTAAAACTAAGCTGGCATACCTCCCTTTGTGATGCACACTAGAGTCCACCATGTAGAGGCCATTCTCATGTCGTCGAGACACATTTGCAAACCACTTGCACTCGAAGATGAAGGTATGAAAGGTTCTAAATTAACCTTTAGTATCCTTTCAATAGTTCCGCAGTACCTAGCTTCATCGCCGTATGTGTCAAAGTTGCCCATGATAGCACAATCCATAGTGGTTTTACGCTCGTCAATGTGGCGCGTACGAAAGTGACGACCCTTTGACCACATAGAGTTAAAGGAAAGGCACTACAAAATATGAAAATATCTTTTATCAAATATATATTAAAGATAATACACAAAGAAATTTACAATATGGTTTAGGTATATAAGTACTCTACCTTTGGTACCAACCTCGTGCATACTCCCGTTCTTTGTTGCTGATGTCTTCTCCGTTTGCTTTTGCTTCGGTCATTCTCTCATGAATCCACTCCGCACTAATGACATCTGGGAAACATGCAAGGTGTCTAGGCACTGAGGGTGCCCTCCTTCCTCCATGTGCTTGTTTCCATGCTTCTCTATCTTGCAAACACCTTGCCTTTGCCATTGTCCACAAGTCCACCCACTTGGTCATGATCTTTGCATTGAGAATACAAAAGTTATTGACCACTCGAGATAGATTCATATCCATATTAAGTAATTTTCCCTTTTCACTTGGCAAGTGTGAAGTCATCCTTGCATCTTCCTCGTCTGACCACATGCGAGGCATTGAAGGATCAACTTGTGCCAAATACTCTGATATGTAAACAAATGCCTCTTGCACGATCCACCCTTCGGCCATACATGCCTCTATTTGAGATCGTAGCCGCACAAAGTCTTTGAGAGTCTTTAAAAACCTCTCTAAGAAGAATATACATCATGCGTGCACTACTCCACATATAGGGATCTCCTCCACCACATGAGCCAAGAGGTGAATTTGACTAAGAAGAACCGATTGAGGAAATGTATCCTCAATGGCACACACAGTTTCTGTTGCAAGTGTTTGAACAACAGGGATAGCATCTATTTCAATTTGCTTGGAGCTCACAAATTTGCAAGGAAACACACACAAAGATACACTAAGTGTTAGTTAAAATTATTATGTACATAAGAAAGGTGTAGTTGAGTGGAGTCTTGTGGTGTATCTTACTAACTCTCCAAGTTTGAAAATAGCGTCCCTGGCTTTCTTGTCCCGACATATACACATACTCATCGACAGAATGAACTACAATGTAAAATAGGGGAAGGGAAAGTGAGAGAAAGTCACACACACAAACTATAGATACAATAGGGAGAGGGACATTACCTGAAGCATCTTGTGCCAATCATGGGACTTCAACCCATACAATTAAACGCTTCCACCCTTCTTCGCTTTTGTGAAAGGTCCCTTTAGTGACCTCATGTATCCTGTTGGTGTGCGAATAGAAGCAATGGTACCCTTCACTTTGTCTAATTATTCTTTGGCTAGCATCCATGGTGCTTTAGGAATCACAATATTTCCATTAGGGGCACGACAGAGGCGGGGAGACGTTTCAGAAGCCTCAAATCCTCCCTCGTACCCAAAGAGTCCTTCTTGCCAATAATGTGGTCCCATAGTGTTTGGGCTACATTCTTGAATATGTGCATGGGATCCAAGAGGTGGTGTATTTTTAAGTCCTTCCAATATGGAAGCCTTAAAAATATGGAATACCTTGACATACCTTTTGGTGGAGGACACAGAGCTGGATCGTTGTTGTGGTGCTCTTCCCAAATGGTTGCCCAATCTGCCATTGTGAGCTTCAGAGGGGTCTTCCCATTTGTTGGAGCCTTGTGCTTGCTATGCCCTTGGGGTAAGAAATGATGGTTGTTTGGATAGATTACCTTACGCAAGGCATCGGGTCTCTCTGTCACCAATGATGGCCCTCAAGTAGGACATGCATTGTGCCGCGATGTGGACATTGCATACATACCATATCGTTAGAGAGATGGGTGAACTAAAGGGAGAGAGAGAAAAAGAGAGAGAGGAAAAGGGGGGTACCAGAAATCTCGCCAAGCCCAAGATAGTCGTGCATAGGCCAAATAAGGATTCCCCTCACAATGGCTTCTCTCCCCCTCTTTGCAAGTGATACATAGACAATGGGAATGCCTCTCCATAACTCCTCCAACTCCTCGATGAGGGCCTCGAGGTATCTGACACTTTGTACTTCCCTGGCACAAGTAAGGAAGAAATTATTGCCCTTCTTGGTTGTCTCCCATGGTGGAATATTGTAGTTGACGATTACCACAGGCCAAGTGCTCCATGAAGTAGACTTAGTGCCGAAGGGGTTGACACCATTACTTGCGAACCCAAGCCTCAAGTATTGAGGCTCCAACCTAAACTCTAGCCGTTGAGTTTCGATGTGCCTCCGTGCAGGTGAATCGGCATGGACACGCATCATTCCATCATTTGAGTGCTGGTTGACGTGCCACACGAGAAGTTCCACGGTAGGCTTGCTTTTAAACAAGTGTTGAATGCAATGAATTAATGGAAAATGCCTCAATACCTTGCGAGGCAGGTGCATCCCGCTCACTCTGGTCTTGTATCGTGCCTCCCCGTACACGAGACATGAGGTAGCATGTGCATGCTCATTGCGGTATAACATGCAATCATTGACTCACGCATGGATGCGCTCATACTCCGCTCCAAGTGTAGTGACATATGATCTAGCTCATCTCGACGATCTGGAGGCATGTGGTGATCTTTGGCAACATTTTGCCCATCAAACTACAACAAACCACCGTGTGTTAGTACAATTGCTAGGAGACGGCAAGGAATAACGAGTGAAGAGTATATAAAAAATCATATTTAATACTTACCCAAGGAGTGCATCGACACTTGCATTGCTCCAACTGAATTTCGCTTGCAAGTTGAGGACTTCCAACGATGCCCGAAGCACCAAGCCTGTGCACCGTCATAAAGAGGTGTTCGGGCACTTGCCATCAATCTATCCTCCATTGCCGCTACCCGTTGAGTGCAAGGTTGACAATCCTCCTTGCATACGTCACACTCATGAGCTAGTAACTCATTACACATGTCGAACATGTGCTCATCCTCTGCCTCAAAGTGCAACTGAGACGCCATAGGAGCTGTGGAAGTAGAGCCAACGGGAGGATCACCATGCGGTGCACCCAAATCATCCAGTAGCTCTTGCCTCTACCATTCGGCCTTGCGCGTCGATGCACCACCATCGAACACAGACCAATGGGGCACCTCCTCAAGCTACGATGGGTGAGTGGCGCTCTCATCTCTCCGAGCGATTTTTCAAGGATGCCAAAGCCTTTCGTTCTCCGCGTGCTCCAATGCAATGCGCCTCAAGCAAGGGATTGCCCTTTTGTACTTGGCGCAAGGACGAGGAAGTTTTTCCTTGAGCCATTGATCGCGCTCAGCAGGGCTACGATCATCCCAATCGATGTCTTGCACACACGATAAATTTTGCATTTAGTCATGTGCCTTAAAAAAATAGACAATTAATTAGAGAAAGTTCTAAATTCTAATAAAAAAATACATGAAGTTAAATTTAAAGAGAATAAAATCAATGAGTGCTAAAATTATTTTAAAATAAAATCGGACTTAGAAAATACAATTAATAAACATCTAAAAGGTACAAAAAATAAAATACTCATAAATAATAATAAATCTATCTAAGGGTAGAGGGGGTGGTTTGTTAACCCCCCCCCCCCCTTGCAACCTCGGATACGTTTGTATCCATTTGAAATGACTTTTCATGGTATGTTCGCGTCGAGGAGGAGTTCGTCGAAGGGGGTTTTCCATGCTCGTCATTGGAAGCTCAACCTAACCGGCAACCGCGCTACAACCAAAGGTATTCACAAAACATTGCTCCCCCCCCCCCCCCCCCCCCCTCTTTCCCTATTGTTTTTGTTACCATATACATGTGGTAATGATGTGTGTGAACACACTAGGACCACCGGGCATTTTTTCCCTCTTTAGGAGGTTTTTTCCCCCGTGCATTATATATACGCCCATCACTCTAGGGCTATCTATCTTTCCATTGCACACTAAGTAACACACTCTCTATTGTGTGCCTTGAGCTTCCTTCGTCTTCTCCAAGTTGTGTGTGTTTCTCTGCAACCCTAATTCCAACAATTGGTATCAGAGCAGGTTGCGTCCTCCCGGGCTTAGTCGCCAGCTGCTGCAGTACATGCTTGCTCACTTTCTCCGATTGCGGTGAGCTTGGTCTGCTCAAAATTTTGATTTGGGCTCATTTCGGCCTCCGTTTCCACTACAGACAGTACTGCACAGGCTATTTCATCATTTTGTGCAGAATTTCTGTCAGTGTCGTTTTCTGCATAACATGTGCCTTATAGTCTTCTGCGGTTTGTGCTATATAGCACAGGTTGTTCCCACTCCGTTTCTCCTATTTTCGGGTAGTTTTCACATCAGGTGCATCATTTACCATGGCTGACAACAACAACACAGATGTGTTCAAGATGTTTGCTGTTGAGGATAGGTTGGATGGGGACAACTACCCTATGTGTGCTTATATGATGCAACATGTTCTTGTGTCAAAGGGTGTCTAGAACATTGTGCAGGGCATTGATGTACGTCCTGGTTCTGAGGATGTAGGCAATGTTGAGGATGTTGTAGGTCTTGCTGCAAGGATTGCAACTGTTAGAGTTGTTTTGCCTACGGCAGAACAAGCTCGTTGAGATGTTAAGGATGCGCAGGATCGTGCATTGATTGCGTTTGTCTGTGAAGCACACCATTGTTCCTCACATCCGTTCAACAAAATCTGCAAAACAGGCTTGGGATATTCTATTAGGTCTTTATGCAAGCCGCAATGAGGCTAAAATTGCTTTGCTGCGTAAAGAGCTGGAGTCGAAGATTATGCATGAGGAAGATAATATGGACACTTTCCTTCCTAGTGTCAAGGATATCAATGAGCAACTTATTTCTACAGGTGAAGTTATTTCGGACAGTTCCCTTGTGCAGACTGTTCTTGAGGCCTTACCAGATTCTTACCAGACTTTTGCTAGTACTTGGAGACTTATGACCCAAGGAAATCCAGAAGTTGTCAAGTTTGATGCATTATGCACATTGTCATTGTAAGAGTCACTTTTGAGAAAAAACAGGACTAGACAGCGTGCAGTTGAACAGGCTTTTATTGCTTCTCAAAGAAAGGGTGGTAACAACAATGCAGCCACTTCTTATGGTTCTGCAGCGAGTGGCAAAAATTCTGTTCCTAATGCTTCTGTTGGCAGCAATTCGTCTGGAAATTTTGGTGATAAGGGCAAAAAGAAGATGCGTTGCCATTATTGTAAAGCCAATGATCACTTGATCAAGTCGTGTCCTAAGTTGAAGGCCAAAGAGGCTAAGAAGAAAGAGGGTGGTTTCACTACAAATGCAGGTTCCACTACAAATGCAGCCATTGTTGAGTCTTCTGTGAAAGGAGACTGTGTTGCCGATGTTGATGCAGAATGGGATTTTAGTGCAGAGTGCACTTACAATCATGTTGTCCATGATGCATGCTTGTCAGTTGCTGCAGATTCACATGTGTGGTATTTCGATAGTGGTGCTACAAAGCAGATTACCTCACATCGTGAATTGTTTACTTCTCTCGAGTCTGTCCCTCATGGGAATTCAGTCACTTGTGCCAACGACGACTCTTATCTAGTTCAGGGAGTTGGAAAGATTGTGCTCACTGCTGCTAATGGCAGTTCCTTCACACTTGTTGATGCACTTTATGTACCTGGGATCAAGAAGAATCTCTTGTCTGTATCCGCACTTGCTAGATTTGGACTTGTAGTCAAATTTGTGGATGACAGATGTACAGTTCATGATCTCAGTTTTGGTGATGAAATTGTTGCATCTGGGATTTTGTGCCATGGGCTGTATAAGCTCACTTTGTATGACAAGTGTGGACAAAATTTTGCAAATGCTATTGCAAATTCAAGGGCTATTTCAGATGCAAAATTTTGGCATGCACGTTTTGGTCATCTGAATTTTGCCAGCTTGCTGCGTTTGCAGAAATCTGATATGGTTGCTTCTTTGCCGCCTCTTGAAGCACCTGTCAAACATGTTTGTGAAGGCTGTATTTTGGGTAAGATACAACGTTCTAAATTTCCAAAGGATGGTTCAGTTCGGGCCACATGCAGGTTGCAGCTTGTGCATAGTGATGTTTGTGGGCCCATGCAAACTCCGTCCTTGGGCAATTACCTGTACTTCATGACTTTCATTGATGATTACTCCAGGCATGCATGGGTATTTCCGCTTAAAGCGAAGTCCGAAGTTTTTATGTGCTTCAAACAATTTCTGGCTATGGCTGAAAATGTCTCGAGATGTACTATGGGCACCCTCCGTTCCGATCGAGGGGGGGAGTATATGTCTCATGAATTTAATGCATTTCTGGCTAGTCATGGGATAAAACACCAATGTACAGTGCCTTATACACCTCAGCAAAATGGTGTTCTTGAGAGGAAAAACAGGTCACTAACGGAAATGGCACGATGTATGGTCAAAAGTCAAGCCCTTGCTGTCATGTACTAGAGACAGTAATGTAAGCTCACATGATATTTATGACACTTTGTTGCCTCTTTTCAGTGGTGGAAATACGAATGTAAGTTCCAATGAGGCAAATGTATAGCCTATGGGGGTTTCTGAAAATGTTTTAGATCAGCCTATTAATGATGCAGATCTACATGATGTACTTGATGAGGAAAGGGCTGAAAATGAGGAGGCTAGAGGTATGCCAAAATGGCTGGTGCACACTTTGCGTGATAGTAAATTGGATGCACCTTTGTCCAGTCGTACTCTTTCAGGCTCTCGCCATCCATCTTATGCATCAGATTGTTATGCTTTGGCTGTGTGTAGCTTACATGATGTTGAGGAGCCTCTGTCTTTTGATGAAGCACAGAATTCAGAAAATTGGATGGTTGCCATGCAATCAGAATATGATGCACTTATAGAAAATGACACATGGAATTTATGTGATTTGCCTCCTGGCAAAAACGCCATTGGTACGAAGTGGGTTTACAAATTGAAACGCAAGGCGGATGATGAGATCGATCGCCATAAGGCTCGACTTGTTGCAAAAGGTTATGCACAACAAAAAGGCATAGATTATGAAGAGACTTTTGCTCCCACTTGTCGTATGACTACTGTACGTTTTCTATGTGCATTGGCAGATCATTTTGGTTGGGATCTACATCAATCAGACATTGTTACTGCTTTCTGGAATGGTGACATATTTGAGGAAGTTTATGTAACGCAGCCTCGGGGTTTTGTCATAAAAGGACAAGTGGACAAAGTGTGCAGATGTAAGAAGGCTTTGTATGGGTTGAAGCAATCTCCTCGTGCTTGGTATGAGAAAGCTGACACTCATTTGGTTAAACGAGGCTTTCGTAATAGTCCAACAGAAAGCACATTGTATGTAAAGCGTGAGGGTGATGTACTTCTCATTGTGGTTCTTTATGTTGATGATTTGCTCATCATTGGACCAAATGAGAGACATATTGCTGAATTTAAGGCTGATTTGAATGCTACTTTCAAGATGAAAGATTTGGGGCTGTTGCATCATTACTTGGGTATATAGTTTTAGCAGTGTGATGGTGGTATTGCCTTGTGTTAGAAAAGTTACATAGAGACATTGCAATGTAAGTTTGGACTTGAGGATTGCAAACCTATTGCCACTCCCATGGAAACAGGTTTGAAATTGAGTCTACATGATTTTGGTGATCCTGCTGATGTCACTCTTTACCAAACTGCTGTTGGTTGCCTCATTTATGTATGCAACACGAGGCCGGATATTCAGTTTGCAGTCTCACAGGTCAGCAGATTTATGCATAGCCCAGGGTCTAAGCATTGGCAGGATGTCAAGAGGATTTTCCGCTACCTTAGTGGCACTTTACATCTTGGCTTGTTTTATCCCAAGGGGGGATCATTGCCGCCAGACTTACATGCTTTTTCGGACTCAGATTGGGCTGGTTGTTTTGACACGCGAGTGTCCACAAGTGGTTTTTGTTTCATGCTTGGCAGTTCATGTATATCATGGTTGAGCAAGAAGCAACCTACTGTGGCCACTTCGAGTTGTGAGGCTGAGTACAGGGCAGTCTTCACAGCTACGGTTGAGTGTGTATGGCTCAGACGCCTTATGGCTGATTTGGGTGTTGGACAGGACACTGCCAACACTATCTACACTGACAGTCAGAGCGCATTGGCAGTTGCGAGGAACCCAGTTTTTCATGCTCGCACAAAGCACATTTAGGTGCATTACCACTATGTCAGGGAGAGGCTCTCAGCAGGAGAGATCAGCTTGGCTTATGTGCCAACATAGGAAAACCTTGCAGATCTTTTAACAAAGGCATTGTCTCGTGAGAAGCTTGAAGCTTTCCCCAAAGCTTTGGGCTTACTCCCCTGTGTGGATTGATCCTGTCCTCAGGGCATGGCACTTCCCTTTACTCATGTGCCAGCTCTCGTTCACCGCATCACTCCAGGGGGGATCTGTTACCATATACATGTGGTAGTGATGTGTGTGAACACACTAGGACCGCCGGGGCATTTTTTCCCTCTTTAGGAGGTTTTTTCCCCTGTGCATTTTATATACGCCCATCACTCTAGGGCTATCTATCTTTCCATTGCACACTGAGTAACACACTCTCTATTGTGTGCCTTGAGCTTCCTTCATCTTCTCCAAGTTGTGTGTGTTTCTATGCAACCCTAATTCCAACAGTTTTCTACTCCACAAACACACACATAGTAACATCCAAGTTGTGTGTGTTTCTCTGCAACCCTAATTCCAACAGTTTTCTACTCCACAAACACACACATAGTAACATGCACACACACACACACACACATGCATAAACCATAAAAATTGACGAGAAAGATAGAGATATCATGATATACCTCGTTCATTTGAGAAATGGATGCGTTGTTGAAATGTCTCTAATTCGTGCGTGGTAGGAAATATTTGCTTGTTTGCAAATGTTAGATTTTTAGGGTATCTTCGTTTTAGATTTGTTAGATTTGAGAGAGAGAAATAGAGAGACAGGGAGAGAGATAGAGAGGGGAAAGAAGGGGAGAGATAGAGAGAGAGAGAGAGAGAGATATGAATATATATATATATATATATTATATTATATTATATATATATATATATATATATATATATATATATATATATAGAGAGAGAGAGAGAGAGAGAGAGAGAGAGAGGAAACAGGGAGACAGAGATAGAGAAAGAGAGAGAGAGAGAGAGAGAGAGAGAGAGAGAGAGAGAGAGAGAGAGAGAGAGAGAGAGAGAGAGAGAGAGGGAAAGAGGGAGGGAGAGGGAAAGAGAGAAACAGAGATATCCGTGGGGAGAAAGAGGGAGAGAGAGAAATAGAGATATCCATTGGGAGAAAGAGATAGGCAGAGAGACGAAGATAAATAAATAGGGAGATAAAGAGCAATGGTTGTAGGCGGAGCACCATTTTGTGGTGTGCACAGTGCGCTTATGCTTCTGCTGCTAGAGTGCTATGAAAAGGACCTTCTTTACGTGACATCAATGGACCCTCGGAAATTACTTTCTACTCTCTTCTCCTTAACTTCTCTATCTTTCTCTCTATCTCTCTTCCTATCTCTTTCTCCCCACCTATTCATCTCTTTCTCCCCACAGAATAGGCATTATGTTAGACAGCTTTTAACAATATCGTACCTCAAAATGGAGGCAGACGTGCGATGTGCAAAGTAATCCCTCAAACAAGGAGCTGTTGTGAAGAGATGTTGTGCAAGAAGCACAATAAAGAAGCTCTTCTTTATAGCACTCTACAGAACCAAGAGCAATCGTGCACTGCGTACAACACAAAACGATGGCTATATTTACAACCATAACTCTTTATCTCTACTCAAAATGATGGCTACATTACGTAATTGTATATATATTTGTGTGTACATATATATTTGTTTATGCATAAACAAAGACACCAAGTATGGGAGCATAGCACCCGAAGATTAGACGCTTCCCCTTGGGTATAGTCTTTTTTTAATCGTGGTGTTGCGGTCATTGATCCACTCATGTATGGATTACTGCAATGTACCATTGGTTTTACCACGGTTGAGACTATGATGATATCTAAAGAGGTGCACTTATTACCACAAATATTACGCGCTTATTGCCTTCAAACCACTACCACGTTCAATGCCGTGATTATTTCCGTATACGCAATTTTTTCTCTCTCCATTTTCCTTTGTTTTTCTGCAGTAATACTGGCGATTATAGACTACTCCTCTTACAGTGAAGGATGCTTCAATAAGGGCTACATGCAAGTTGCAACTCTTGTGGGCCTATGCAAACTCCATCCTGAGGCAATTACCTATACTTTGTGACTTTCATTGACGATTACTCCAAGCATGCATGGGTGTATCTGCTTAAAGCTAAGTCCAAAATGTGCTTCAAGCAATTTCTAACTATGGCTAAAAATGTCTCTAAATGCATTATGAGCACCCTCGGTTCAGATCGGGCGGGGGGGTATATATATGTCTTATGAGTTTAATGCATTTTTGGCTAATTGTGGGATAAAACACCAATGTACAATGCCATATACACCTCAACAAAATGGTGTTGCAGGGGTGTTGCTAAAAGAAAAAAATAGGTCTCTTACGGAGATTGCATGATTTATGGTCAAGAGTCAAGCTTTGCCACATTCGTTTTGGCTTGAGGCTATCATGTGTGATTCTTATGTACTTAACAGGTGTCTTACCAAAGCCTTGTAGTCTATGAAACCTTATAAATCATGGCATGATAAAAAGCCATCTATTGATCACATGCACGTTTTTTGTTATTTAGCTAATGCTTTACTGCCGCAAATGCAACATAGAAAATTGGATGATAAGGCTGTTAAATGAATTTTTGTTGGTTACAGTACTGAAAGCAAAGGTTATAGGTTTTACCATCCCCCAAAAAAATGTATCTTGGTGTTAGGAAATATGATGTAGCTAAGTAGATAATTGAGTAGATTACTTAATGGAGAGAGATAATTTTCACACACAAGAGATTATAGAGTAGAGAGAGAGAGAGAGAGAGTACACACGATATACGTGGTTTACCCAATGTGGGCTACGTCCACGGGAAAGCTACTACTCAATGGATTTAGTACTGCAAAACAAGAAGTAGGTTACAAAGGGCTTATACCCTTTTGCATCTCCCGCCTTGCTTCACTCTCACCACCTCATACCCACCTTGTTGCATCAACTTCACAGTGTGAAATATGTGTAGAAATGGAATCCTTTTATAGGCCAAAAGGGCTGCCCTCTCTCATGAGAGAGGCAGCCATGTGTAGCCGCCCTTGTGTAGATAAGTCCAAATCGGACCCTCCAATCCGCCCATGTGTGGCCGCCCTTGAGAAGACAAGTCCGCTTTTGAATTCGGCCACCGCCATTGACTTTCGACCATCGGCCACCAACCATTGACTACCGGCCACCGGCCAACCGACCAACCAACCGGTCGTTTTTCGACCACTTTCCAGCCACCATCCGGCCATAATATTTCGGCAAAAAGGATATTCCGATGAAAATTTTGGTTTCTGGCGAGTGATTTTTGTTCACGCACGATGGCAATCTCCTCATAACGGGGGCCTTACAAATGTGCGTTTTTAATATAGAAAATACAAGGTGTAAATCAGGCTCCATATGTTGGGGTATAAAGCCCAATGTGGTCGCCCAGGTAAGTGGGCGGGCCGCTAGGTATGTACACATATTCTTTTGTAAAAACCTAATAAGAACTCACTATGCTCTACAAATTACAGTAGAGCGAGTTCACCATATCGTCGTGCTCTTCTTCTCACACTCTCTCTCGCGTCGCACTTTCGCTCGTACTCCTTCAACTGGTATTAGAGCTCAGATCGAGGCTCGGGGCAGCACTGCAGGAGGCTAGACTCACCAGCTTAGATTGGAGTGAAATTCGACAGGCGAAGACACGGCCCCAAATCTTGTGGGGCAAATCGAAGGGCTTGGTGTTCTCAGAATTTCATTCTGAGGTCATCTCGACCACCGTTCGGCTTCGACAAAGGTCTACGCAGGCCATTTTCGACTACGTGGTCTCGACGGGTGCAGATCCGACTCTGCAAATTTGGGGTTTTTGGCCTACGACTGCAGGTGCTGAGGATATCGACACTCCCAGAGTGTTGATTTGTGGTTATCTACACATCGAAGGACGGCTCACAGTTCTTGGAGACGTGTCACATACGACACGGGCGTATCTACACACAGACTGTAGGCGACATCCACTAGTTCATCAGGTAGCTTGTGTTTGCTGCTTGATATTCCAGATTTCATCCTGACATTGCAGGTACTTCCACATGGGATGTATTGTCAGAGATGATGTATGTCTGTTGAGGGTTTGCTGGCTGTGAGTCACGCAGCAAACAACCGCCGCAGCGGTTACAGCATACAGTGGGAAATTTGTGGATGTATGACTTTGTGGGAAGTCTATGTACTGTCAGATTTATTGCAGCCTTTGTTGAGGGTCGAGTGAGGTTTTATTGAGTTGGGGGATTCTCGAATGTTGAGATCCTTTGGGTGATACAGGTCTTGGAGCGATCCCTCGAGCACCCTTAGATAGGCAGCTAGGATGTATTGACTGTGAGTTAGACAGTTGGGATTGCATCTTTGCTTTACTGCCGTTGAGGCATTGTCACAGTCTATGCTTACAGGACAGTGACAGGACAGTGAGAGACAGTACAGGTGCAGGACAGGTTTACCCGCAGCTTACAATGTCAGAGAGACAGTGTTTTTTGAGCTATTTTTTGGTTTGGTTTTTGAGTACACCAAAGCCATTTTACAAAGGAGACTCTGCCGAAATTTATGCAGAATCTGAAGCTTTCTTGGTTCATTTGACAGGTTGATATTGGTTCAGAGGTCAGTTTACAGGGGAAACTCTGCCGAATTTTTCCCAGGAAAGTAAACTACTGTGAAGCGTAGCTATGGCTGGATCACAGGACATTGCTCTTTACAACATCAAGAAGCTGGATGGAACCAATTTCCCATTGTGGAAGAAGCAAATTTGGCACGTGTTGGTACAAAAGAAGCAGATAAAACCTATAAAGCTCAAGGGGATAAAACCAGAAGATATGGACGAAGATGAATGGAGCGAAATGGATGAATTGGCACTTTCTACCATTATGCTGACTTTGGCAGAAAGCGTTTACTTCAATGTAGCAGACGAGATGTCGGCTTATCAAGCATGGTTAAAGCTGAGTGATCTTTATGAGAAGCAGAGTGCAGCTTCACAGGTATACTGGCTTAAGAAGCTTGTTAACTTGAAGATGAAAGAAGGGACACCTATGTCCAATCATCTGAATGAATTCAACACAATCTATAGTCAGTTGTCAGCTCAAGGTGTCAAGTTTGATGAACCTGTTAGAGCTATGTTCCTGTTGATCACATTGCCGGAAAGTTGGGACACTTTTCACACAGCTTTGAGTAATTCTGAACCTCCAGATGGTTTGAACATAGCAGGTGTAGAAGGAAGCCTGCTTACTGAAGAAACCAATAGAAAGACAATGGAAAAAGGCAAAGGAACAGCCTTAGTTGTCAGGGGAAGGACCAAAGAAAAGTACAAAGGTGGAAACAGGAATCAATCTCGTAGCAAGTCCCACAGTGCTAAAGGCAAGAGTGACATAGAATGCTACCATTGTGGCAAGAAGGGTCACATGAAAAGAGACTGCAGAGAATGGAAAGCAGAAAAAGGCAAAGAGAAAGCTGAAGACCATGGTGAGAAGAACAAGTCCTCAGTGAAGATTCAAGAAATAAATGTGACAAACACTGTTGCAGAGGATGACAGTCTAGTGTCAGGAGACATCTACTTCTTGAAGAATACAATGGACTCATCTCTTCTTACAGCATCTGATGGAAATGCACTGAGTGACTGGATTATAGACTCAGGGGCATCACTTCATGTGTCTCCAAACAAGGAGTGGTTTACCTCTTATGTGACCACTAAAGATCATGTTCGGCTAGGCAATGGGCAGACATGTGAGATCTTAGGTGTTGGAGATGTTCAATTGAAGTTTCAGAATGGCTCTTCTTTCACGCTGAAGAATGTGAGACATGTTCCCGCAATTACAAAGAGCTTGATCAGCACAGGTTTACTTGATGATGCTGGCTACGTCACCACTTTTGGACAGAACATGTGGAAGATATCCAAGGGTTCTATGACAGTAGCACATGGAGTAAAGTCTGGAGGACTTTACATGATTTATGTATCAAATGTCTCTAAAAATGTAATCAATGTAACCGAGCAGCCGAACGTTTCTTTGTGGCATAGCCGGTTAGGACATATGTCCAAGAAGGGAATGGAAATCTTGTCTCGTTCTGGTTATTTGCCTGGCTTTTCATTTAATGATTTTGAATTCTGTGAACATTGTCTGTATGGTAAGCAAACACAGCAGCCACATAAGCATAGAAGCAGTAGAAGAGATACACAGTTGGCACTTGTTCATAGTGATTTGTGTGGACCTATGCCTAACCTATCTCTAGGGGGAGCTTCTTACTTTATGACATTTATAGATGATTACTCGAGGAAAGTATGGGTTTAATTTCTCAAGCACAAGGATGAAGCGTTTAGTGTTTTCAAAACGTTTGTGACACTTGTGGAGAATCAGAGTGGCAAGAAGCTTAAATGCTTACGCACTGACAATGGTGGAGAGTATGTTTCAAAGGCCTTTCAGGACTTTTGTGAGTCAAAAGGTATAAAACGTGAACTTACTGCTCCTTACAATCCTCCTCAAAATGGTGTTGCTGAGAGGATGAATAGGACCATACAAGAGAAGGTCAGAAGTATGTTGTCTAATGCACAGCTGCCAAATGGGTTTTGGGTTGAAGCTGTATCAATAGCTGTTCATCTTGTAAATAGATCTCCTAGCAAGGATTTGCAAAAGGATTCAGTGCCAGAGATGGTATGGTCAGGCAAAATGCCCTCATACAAGCATCTCAGAGTCTTTGGCTGTGAGGCATATACTCACGTTCCAAAGGAATTTAGGAACAAACTTCAGCCAAAGAGTAGAAAGTGCATCTTTCTAGGCTATGGTAATTCTGGTGAGATGGGGTACAGACTTTGGGATCCCGAATCCAGAAAGGTTGTCCGCAACAATGATGTTCACTTTAATGAATCCAAATATCATTCTAAACCAGAGAGGGTTGAGGAGATTAGAAGAGTTGTCTTCCAAGAAGATGGACCTGCACATGCAAGACAAAATGTCAGGGCTCAAGAGGAGCAAGGACAGGATAGAGTGGAACCACAGGTTGTGGCTGAGCCTAAGCCACCTATTGTGCGTAGATCTGGACGTGTCACACGACCTCGTGATAGGTTTGTTCCATCTATGAACTATGTCATTTTGACTGATTGCTATGAGCCTTCATGTTACAAGGAAGCAGTGCAAATGAAGGACTCCGGGAATTGGCAATTGGCCATGCAGTCAGAGATGACAGCTCTGCATAAAAACCAGACATGGAAGCTAGTTAAATTACCACGGGGCAAAAAGGCTCTACCTTGTAAATGGGTTTACAGGTATAAGATCACCGCTCATGATAGTCAGCCAAAGTACAAAGCAAGGCTTGTTGCCAAGGGCTTTAAGCAAGAACAAGGCATTGACTTTGAGGAAGTCTTCTCTCCGGTGGTCAAGATGACTACATTGAGATGCTTTCTTGCATTGGTTGCCATATTAGATTTGGTGTTGCACCAAATGGATGTCAAGACAGCGTTCTTGCATGGTGATTTAGATGTGGAAATTTACATGCAGCAGCCAGAAGGGTTTGTTGAGAAAGGAAAGGAAGACTGGGTATGCCAGTTGTTAAAGAGTCTTTATGGCTTAAAACAATCACCGAGGGCATGGTACCATAAATTCCACAAGTTTATGCTTTCTCAAGGATACAAACGTAGTGAGTTCGATCACTGTCTATATACAAAGAAGGCTAAGGATGGTAGTTGGATGATCCTTATTTTGTATGTGGATGACATGTTGATTGCTGGCAAGCACTTGGAAGAAATTTCAGCTTTGAAGTCAAAGATGGCAAAATCGTTTGCCATGAAAGACATGGGTGAGGCAAGTCATATACTTGGTATGCGCATTGAGAGAGACAGATCAAAGAAGTTGATTTGGTTATCTCAAACAGAGTATATTGACAAGGTTTTGCAACATTTCAATATGGAGAAGGGAAAGGCACTGAGTGTTTCATTGCCACCATATGTGAAACTTAGCAAACAAGATTGTCCAGTGTCTGAGGAAGAACAGGCTGAAATGGATAAGATTCCATATGCGTTTGCAGTGGGTAGTTTGATGTATGCAATGATTGCTACTCGCCCAGACATTGCATTTGCAGTGGGAGTAGTAAGTCGATACATGTCAAACCCAGACAAGAAACATTGGGAGGCAGTGAAAGGAATATTGAGATACCTGAAAGCTACAAAGAGTATGCGTATATGCTATGGGAGTCAGGAGCTAAGTGTAAAGGGTTTTACAGACTCAGATTATGCAGGTGACTTAGACAACCGAAGGTCTACGTCAGGGTATGTCTTTACATTGGCTAGTGGAGCAGTATCATGGCATTCTAGATTACAAGATTGTGTTACTCATTCTACTACAGTGGCTGAATATGTTGCAACATCAAAGGCATGCAAAGAATCAATTTGGCTTAATCGACTAGTAACAGATTTGGGAATCAAAGAAGAGATGCCTGTGTTATATTGTGATAGTCAAAGTGCTATACAATTGGCTCGCAATCCAGTTTATCACTCAAAGACAAAGCATGTGGATGTGAAGTATCATTTCATCAGGGAAATGCTCGAGGATAAGCAACTTCAGCTTGTCAAAGTTCACACCACAGAAAATCCTGCTGATCTACTTACAAAAGGACTTCCCTCAGAGAGCTTTGCGCATTTTTGCAAGCAGTTAGGTGTAGGGTAGTACATCACTTCTCTACATCTCTTGTATATTAGCTTGTATAGTAGCTTCTCTCACACTTAAAGTACCATATTCTTTTGTAAAAACCTAATAAGAACTCACTATGCTCTACACATTACAGTAGAGCGATTTCACCATATCGTCGTGCTCTTCTTCTCGCACTCTCTCTCGCGTCGCACTTCCGCTCGTACTCCTTCACCATACTTAACACTTGGTTGCATGGGATAATCTGTTTGAGAAAGATTCTATTCTTAGTCTTTATTATCATGTACCAAAGATAGTAATATAAGCTCGCAGGACATTTATGACACTTTGTTTCTTTTTTTAATGGTGGAAACTTGAATGTAAATTCCAATGAGACAAACGTACAACCTATAGGGGTTTTTGTAAATGTTACAGATTAGCCTATTACTGATGCAGATGTACATGAATTACTTGATGTGGAAAGGATTGAGAATACGGAGGCTAGAGGTATGCCAAAATGGTTGTGCATACTTTGCGTGACAATAAATTGAATGCACTTATGTGTAGCCATACTCATTTAGGTTCTCGCCATGCATCTTATGCATCAGATCGTTATACTTTGGTTGTTTCTAGTTTATGTGATGAGGAGTAGCCTATTTCTTTTGATGAAGCACATAATTTAGAAAATTGGATGCCTACCATGCAATCAGAATATGATGCACTTATAGAAAATGACACATGGACTTTATGGGATTTGCCTTCTAGAAAAAAGGCCATTGGTACGAAGTGGGTTTACAAATTGAAATGCAAGTTGGATGGTAAAATTGATTGCTACAAGTTTAGACTTGTTGCAAAAGGTTATGCACAACAGAAAGGCATTGATCATTAAGAAACTTCTGCTTCCACTTGTCGTATGACTACTCTTCAATTCCTATGTGCATTGGAAGCTCATTTTGGATGGGTGTATATCAATCAGATATTGTTACTGCTTTCTTGAATGGTGATATATTTGAGGAAGTTTATGTAAAGCAGCCTTGCGGTTTTGTCAAAGAAGGACAAGGAAATAAAGTGTGCAAATGTAAGAAAGCTTTGTATGAGTTGAAGCAATCTCCTTGTGCTTGGTATGAGAAAGCTAAAACTCATTTGGTTAAATGAGGCTTTCATAACACTCCAACTCAACGCACTTTATATGTCCAGCATGAGGGTGATTGATTTCTCATCATCGTTCATGTAGATGATTTGTTGAATACGAATGGGACACACATTGCTGAATTCAAGGCTAATTTGAATGCTACTTTCAAGAAGAAAGACTTGGGGCTTTTGCATCATTACTTGGGCATATAGTTCAAGGAGTGTGATGGAGGTATTTCCTTGTGTCAAACAAGCTACATAGAGACATTACTATGTAAGTTTGGCCTTGAGGACTACAAACCTATTTCTACTCCAATGGAAACAGGTTTAAAATCAAGTCTTCATGATTCTAGCGATCCTGCCAATTTCATTCTTTTATCAAAAAAAATTTGGATGCTTTAATTATGTATGCAGTATGAGGTCAAATATTCAATTTGCAATCTCACAGGTTAGCAAATTTATGCATAGCCTAGGGTTGAAGCATTGGTAGGCTGTTAAGAGGATCTTTCACTACTTGAGTGGCACTTTTTAACTTGGGTTGTTTTATCCGAAGGAGGGATCATTGTCACCATATTTTTGCATGCTTTTTTGGAATTAGATTGGGTTGGTTGTTATGGCACATGAGTGCCCACAAGTGGTTTTTGTTTCATTCTTGGCTGTTCATGCATATCACAGTTGCATAAGAAGCAACCTATTGTGGCCACTTCCAGTTGGCAAGCTAAGTATAGGGTAGTCTTCATAGCTACGGTTTAGTGTATATGGATTTGACACCTTATGGCTGATTTGGATGTTGGACATGACATTGTCAACATCATCTACACTGATAGTCAGAGCGCATCGACATTTGCAAGAAATCCACTTTTTTCATGCTCGCACAAAGCACATTGAGGTGCATTATCACTATGTTAGAGAGAGACTCTCAATAGGAGAGATCAACTTGGCTTATGTGTCCACATAGGAAAACCTTGCAGATATGTTTACAAAGGCATTGCCTCATGAGAAGTTTGAAGCTTTTCTTCCGTTTTTGTGGATTGATGATGTCCTCAGGGCATGGAACTTCCTTATACACTATGTGACAGCTCTTGTTTACGACATCACTCTCGGGGGGTTTTGTTACCATATATGTGGTAGTGTTGTTTGTGAATACGTGGAGGACTACCGGGGCATTTTCTCCTCACTAGGAAGTTTTTTCCCCCGTGCATTGTATATATGCCATCATTCTAGGGCTAACTTACCTTTCTATTGTGCACTAAGCATTACACTCTCTGTTATGTGCCTTGAGCGTCTTCATCTTCTCCAAGCTATGCGTGCCAAAGTCGATGATGCGGAAGCGTAGAGACCAAGGGGAGTGAGCATGTGTGTGTGTGTGTGTGTGTGTGTGTGTGTGTGTGTGTGTGTGTGTGTGTGTGAGTGTGTGTGTGTGTGTGTGTGTGTGTGTGTGTGTGTGTGTGTGTGTGTGTGAGAGAGAGAGAGAGAGAGAGAGAGAGAGAGAGAGAGAGAGAGAGAGAGAGAGAGAGAGATAGTCTCTTGAACGAATCAACCTTGGAAATGAATAACTGAATGTGTATACAATGGAGGCAAGGGGTTGCTTATAAAGCAACCTCAGTAAATTTCCCTACCCAAGACTTTGACAAATAAGTAAAATAAATACCTAAAAGCCAAACTAAATAATGGGATCATATTGGCACTTCACTTGAGATGCCAAAACTTTAACACCCTCTCTGCAGCTCATAGTGGACATCAATAGTGAGACCAAGTCGATGAAGAAGCTACCATGGACACCCCAGTAGTGGCGACCAACTGGATACACCTTGGTGTTGCTCTCCTAAATGTTGTACCTGAAAGGATTGCCATCTTGAGCATCGGTTGCCTTTGTAGAAACTTTGAAATGTAGACCATATTACGTCCAATAATCCCCATTCGTGAACTGTGAACACATCACATCCAAAATCGAAAACTCTAAGATAATGAACTATTGGAACACATCCTGTCCATAATCTGACCAACAACAATAGATTGGTGCACTCATCCATAGTGTTTTAGACGTCTGATTGGTTCCTTGCCAGATGATTGTGCATTGAACTCCGACATACGGGTCCAAACATGAATAACTTGAACTCCAACACAAGGGTCCAAATTAATTATAGGGAGCAGTCATTGCCCCTCTCTACCACTCACAAGCCTCTCTCTGGTTGAAGCTAGTGGTGACACCTGTCAGACTAGAAATTTGACGTCGAGGCCACTATGGCCACCTCCACGAGTGCCATGTTGATCTCCTCTGCCAAATCTTTATTACCGTAATCTCTGTCCAACTTGCCTTTGTCCTTGTCTATCTGTGAGTTCCTGCTTTTGCCTTTGGCTTCAAACTCTCAAGCCAAACAAAGCGTCAAATCACAATCATGACTATGGTCGTACCTCTCGGGTACCGAGGCAGCTAACTACGTATTGGTACTGCCATCCATGTCCAACTGACCTTTGCCACTATTCTCTTGCTTTTGACTTCACCAACTCGAGCCAAAAAATTGTCAGGTTACTTGAGAACTGTGCCGGTGCATGGGCCGCTAAATGGATGGTTGACAATCCATTATGCATAGCTTTTGGTTATCTTCGGTCGATGTCATCGCCCTCACTCAAGTAAGGGAAGGCCATGTTGAGGTTACAAGGTTTGAATTTTGTACCTTCTTGCACTCCAAAGGTGGCTGGAGTATCCCCAAGTTGCTTCACTAAGTTGATCCTCTTTCACACCTCGCCTTCCAAGCTGCTCCAAAAACAAGATTTTTGTTACCCTTCGTAAGCCTCGTTCACACTTTCCCAAGCTTCTCATTATGAATTTCTTACACCAAGTGTAGCCACTAGCCCAACATTTCAAAAAAGAGCGTGCAGAGAGAGACAACACTACCCACATGAGAGGGGGAAGGGCGCCTGCTGCACAGCAGCATTTCAAAATGTGCAGGAGGGGGGGGTAGGGTGCTGTTGGGTGAAGCGTCTCAAAATACAAGAGAACAAAGTGGTGGGCAGTGCTACAGGGGTACAATTTTTTAAAACGCTTGCAGTCAAAGCACACACCGAGCTTGAGGGGGGGAGAACGACGCCAGTATCACCCAACGTTTTAGAACGCTATAAATAGAGGTTGGGGTGAGAAAATGTCGACGACACGGCTCTCTTCTCTTGCGGGATAGTTTCTTCTCCTTCAAGGTCTTCAACCGACACAGAGCTCCACCAAGTGCTCTGATACCATGTCAAAGTCGACGATGCGGAAGCGTAGAGACCAAGGGGAGTGAGCATGAGAGAGAGAGAGAGAGAGAGAGAGAGAGAGAGAGAGAGAGAGAGAGAGAGAGAGAGAGAGAGAGAGAGAGAGAGAGAGAGAGAGAGAGAGAGAGTCAGGACAAGGGTCAAACCTAAGGACTAGGGTGGTCATGGACTTCGGCCAGGGGTTGGGGACAGGGGATCCGTCTAGGGCAAGGGGCTAGGAGCCCGCCTATATTATGGGGGGTTGGGAGGACGATCCTATGTCTAACTTTCCCTAGTCCTTATGCTGGTATCAGAGCCACTCTTTTTTGGGGGACACACATGCGTGGAGAGCCACCTCTATTTTTATCTTGCATGTGCATGAGGTGTGACGCTTCTCTACATAGGAAACTCGACAGAGCTCGGGGGTGGGCAACCCCGCTTGTGAGGAGGGAGACCAACTGTGGCACCTGCGCAAAGTGGGGCATTTTCAGCCTTGACAGGTGCACGAGCCCATGCTAGAGACAAACCGTCTCTGTTGGCAGGCGCAACCAAATGCTCCCCTCAGCATAGCAAGCTTCTCTCGCTCTCGACGACTCCTTAGCAGGACGCCATCGCGCTGTGGCTTCTTGTTCACAAGATGCCCTAAGGTCAAAACCTTTGGGAAAATTGGTTATTGAATGAGGGTGCATGCCCACCTCAGCATACACCCATACAAGCCGAACGGGTTACGGCATACAAGCCAGACGGATTTCGGCATCATACAAAGAGAGGCACGGCCCTCTATTCTCGGCATACCGTTCAGCGATCCAGGAGTGATTAAGCTGCAGATTTTTGCACTTAATTATTATACGACAATAATTTCGGCTTTGAACACCAAGGTCAACATAACTTCGCCGAAGGGCCAAGAACTTCTTCGACAGGATGTCAAGCTTTGTCGACCACAACTTGTAAGTTTTCAAACAAGTATCCAACATCACGGATTTATGGGTTGCGTAAAGCTTTGACGACCAATGTAATTAGCACGGCTAATTATCGGCTAAGGTGCAAACTACAACTACAGGATTATTTTTTGGAATCAAGGCGGAGTTAGCATGACTAATCACTGGGCTCTGCTACGAGTTTCTGTGTTCAATACGGCTACAAGCCTTTTTGCACTCCAAGGTATTGTTTTCTCTTTTGTTTGCACAACACGTTTTCACCATGAGTGTGGAAATTGATGATCAACACATGTTTGACTTCGAAAACTTGGAGTCTGCTCCACTTGTGGATGCCGTGTGGCCGGATACTCTCATGGAGGGTACCCACGTGGAAACAGGGACGGATGATGCATACCCAGGTAGTCTATCTTTCTCTCTGCGAGTATCTACACCTCCTCCTCAGAGCGTGTTTGATATTCTGGAGGATGATAGTAACTTGCCAGATGCCAGGGAGTTTGTCACTCGATAAGACTGGAAAATTGGCAAACTTTTGATGCCCGATTTCGCAAGTTAGTTGTACGGGTCCAAATATTGGCTATGCAAGTGGAAAATCTCACGCAATTAATTTACAAAATGCTACCAGAATCAACTTTCCACTTGCCAGCAACCCACGGGGTTGTCGACCCACCAGTTATGACCAACGAGGTCCAACATGCCCAAAACAATTCAGTTGTAGGAACAGATCCGGTCATGACCAACGTGGTCAGGAAGCGACTATCGCAATCCGACTTTCGACGTGCAAAAAGTCAAAAATTATGCTTTATTTGCTTAGGAACGCATTAAAAAAAAAGCAATGTCCATGTGTCCGAATGATGCATTAGTTTGTGATCGACATAAACTCCAGTTTTTGGTGCAGGGCATAGTAGTTATCTGTCTTCATACGTGCATGTGGCTTTTCAAAACATTGTTCATTTTTTGAATTGGGTAGTATTATGCCCCAGTTTCTTTTCTGATATAATCATTTTTGGTACGACTAGTTTCATCATCTCGGCTTATACGATGACAACATTATGAGATCCATACACGATCAGTGCATTAGGGTGTATATGATATACGTGTCACAATATTGTTTGTTGTGCACAGCCAAATGGTTGACCAATTTCACGTGACTCACGACTTCTAATTCATGCTACCATTAACTTGGTGTCAAGAGCAGTGGCAACCAAGCTTAGGGCATCCACATTAATCAGGACATCATCTCACCGAATCCCTATCAATCCAGTCGATGCAAGGCACTTCTGGTGTTAACTTTTACGTTTATGACTGTCACGATAGCCATGGGTTTCCACTTTTGTATGCAAGGCATGTTACCCAGATGATATATAGTACGCTCTCTGACAGTCACTCTGTCAAGGACAATGTTAGTTATGAATCATTTTGAATTGTTTAGGTTGCTATCGAAACACAACACCACTAAAAAGAACCTAAAACTTGGACTTAATTCAAAGGCAACGTGCTATCATTAAGTCACAATGGTGTCGTCAGAACCGCATACCAGATAAGTCAGTAAAAGGGCCAGGGCCAAGGGCCAGGACCAAGGGCCAATGATAAGCCATATTTAAGTCATTTTCGTATAGTCACGATTCCCTACACGATAAGGGCAGCAAGGTGTGACTTGTGTTTTTTGTTACATCTCTCGAAGCCATATTATTGCATGCTTATAGGATAAGCTGCACGCTACGCCCAGCATTCTCTCTTTCTCTCTCTTTCTTATTTTTCTCGAAGAATACTGCATACTTTCTAAGAAGCTTTTGCTACATGTTTCACTAGTGAGTCCTCCTGAGCCAAGATGCTCTAACTCTCAGCTAGAAATTGGGCAAGATGCCATCCACATTAGTCTTCATCGGTTCGACGGTTGAACACTAATTGCCATGAGGGCTATGAGCCACACACACTGGCTAAGAGCCATTGTTAAATCTAGGGTAAGACCCAGTTGTTGGTATTTCTTGGATGATTATTCTCAAGATCGAAGAGCTCTACAAAGTGGAGTATACATTGACGTTAATTGGCAAGGAAGAGTCCTGTCATTACGAATGTTTAGAGTATCATTTTGCACTACATGTTTTCAGTGTGGTGCTCGAGTTGAGTTTTAGATAACCTTTAACTCCCATCAACTCATCTCTACCACGGAGTATAGACACAGCAATAGGTTGAGACAACATGTCTATCCATAAGAGCTAGCCATTTCACTTGTGTGGATATCCGGCTCCCTCTATAGCACTACAGATTGCCTATGGACATACTGTTTTGGGGTAAGACCCGGCCAGTGATTGCTACATCTCCCCATAGGCATTGAGGATCACAGTTTGATCTACTCTCGTTATACTTTCAAGGAAAGAAGCCCGCAATATAGCATGCGGTAGCATACGAATTCAACCTCTCCAATTTATTCCAATCATTCTGTACAACACGGTTGACTACGTTGGTGACTGTTACCTACTAGTTGAGCAGTTTCTACAAAGAGTCTTACCAAGGGGTTTGACTACGTAGATTCTAATCCACGGGCTTGGATTGCAAAGGCAACACCCAGGGTTCCTACTGCAATGTTGTTTGTTTTTTCAGGTAGGGGACGTGCTCCTCTCCACTTGAATACGGGTAAGTGAACATTACGTTCAAATCTCCAGGTACGCATCTATTGATTTGGTGTTATTCCATTTTAGTATGCTTTTCTTGGTTTTTCAAGACGTATAAGTACGCTTGAATGTTACAAAGCCATGCCAAGGGCATGTCGGCACACAGTATTTTGGGCCAAGTGTCCAATCTATCTTTCTGCCTTATGCTGTTACGAACCTACTTGTAGGGTTCAATTTGGCAAATGTTGTCACACGGGATACAACATGGTCTAGGAACTCAAGGAGTTCGGTTTAGCTAGTGTGGAGCAATGATAATGAGGGTCCCTCTCACTCGCGTCGCGGAGTATTCATAGTTTCCTCCACACACAAGTACATCTTGTACCTGATGGATGTCGCTTTTTCGGCCATCCTTATTTGACACATATTCCACATGTGGAGAATATGATTCTCTGGGACTGACATTGGCGCCCGATTTTTAATGATGTGTCGCGACGAAGTCCTTACGTGATGGTCGCATCCATTTATTAGACCATTTGGACCACACCGTATCAGGAACAATTTCAGTGGCCAGAAATTGTCGGGTACTAAGTACAGACTTGTTGTGATTACAAGTGCTATGAAACCACCTTAACGGAGGGTCGTTTCTACATATAGCAAAGTATGCTATGTTCATGAGAATGCCTAATGGTTGGTACCTAGGTGTGATCGGGTTGTCACATTCTATTATGGTCCAACTTTTGTTGCAAGACTTTCACGTATGTATCGTGGAAAGTCTCATCATGAAATTACGGTTCGGATATATTTGTGTTAAATGCATGCACACTAGGTGTTATGGGCCCTAGTGTTTAACACTGATTTATTTGGAGAGGAATGCTAATTCATGGACTTTTTTGTTTCTGCAATTTTTTGCACTTCAAGTGCAACTTTTCACACAGATTTATGAGTTTACACCCTACCATACAAGGTAACGGCTACGTATGGGTGTCTGTAGTTGGTTGGTTTAAACTCTATGAGCTTATTCCACTCCAAACAGCTTTCAACCTAGTTGGTTCTCTCCACTCCATATCAAATATATGGTTGGATACTCAATGATTGAGTCCTCGTTTATCGACAGTCGTGGAAGACTGTCTGTAAGTGGTTGGGGAAAAGCACCTCACTCTTACTGCTGCTCGTGTTGGATGGGCAGCTTACAAATATTTATTTTGCTAAAGGATCTGCTGAGAGAATACGTTAGCACAACACATTTCTGCATAGATGATTTTCTCCCTATTCTAGAATTTGCTTAAGTAAGGTTTTCAACTTTGAACACTTGTTGTGGTGAGGTTGGATATTGTTTCAATAGTTTCATAAGTCAAGGACTTACCAGGTGTGGTGACAAAGTATGTTGTCAAGTAACCTTCATTAGGGATGAACATGTAGTTCTTTGTGTTCCAAACTATTCAAAAGTCTGACAAGAGGACACTCCCTATTCTATCCCTCAATAGCTATGAACTTTTCAAGATACTCACGCGAGTAGGAAATCTGGCTCACAACTGCATGGATCGTTACGCCAAGTTTTTCTTGCATTATTCCAGTACCTTTAGAAGATCTGAAAACTGGTTATGCTTTTGGATAACTCTTAGTTGTGGTTACTCCTTTCAAGTACTCAAGTAAGTTACAAATTGAGTTACCAATTCGATAAAAGTGGTTGCAAAAGGACAACAATGTTGAAAATCAAGATATTGCTCTTGGTTTCATTGAACCTCCTCACTGCACCAATTATCGGACATACAGACAACTAGCCCACGTATGGGACGTCAATAAGGAAAACATCTGTATTCTTAAGAAGATATTACTACTTGTGTTTTCGAGGACGAAAACTCTTCCTTAAGGGGGGAGTAATGTCAGGACAAGGGTCAAACCTAAGGACTAGGGTGGTCATGGACTTTGGCCAGGGGCCGGGCTAAACAGTGTGGACAGGGGATCCGTCTGGGGCAAGGGGCTAGGAGCCCGCCTATATTATGGGGGGTTGGAAGGAGGATCCTTTGTCTAGCTTTCCCTAGTCCTTAGAGAGAGAGAGAGAGAGAGAGAGAGAGAGAGAGAGAGAGAGAGAGAGAGAGAGAGAGAGAGAGAGAGAGAGAGAGAGAGAGAGAGTCTCTTGAACCAATCAACCTTGGCAATGAGTAACTAAATGTGTATACAATGGAGGCAAGGGGTTGCTTATGTAGCAATCCCAATAAATTTCCCTACCCAATACTTTGACAAATAAGTAAAATAAATACCTAAAAGCCACACTAAATAATGGGATCACATTGGGCAATTCACTTGAGATGCCAAAACTTTAACAATGTGTGCATCTGTGGAACCCTAATTCCAACAAGGAAGTGCACTCAATTAAGCAGTTTTCCAAAACCATTGCGCTTTGGATGGTTTTATAAAGCACAAGCTGGATAATAGAAAGCCCCCTCCCAAAAAAAAACCCTAAAACCCCACAAAACACCAATCTAGTTAGAGCATTGAGGTTTCTTGGGATTGTTTCTCTAACTCTAAAAATTCTTTTTCTTATATTTTTCTCTCTCTATTCCTACAAATGTATATTCAAATGAGTAATCAATATGTACATTTGTGTGTTTAAATTAAATTTATTTTCCTTGATTTGAACTATACATAGAATAGAATCCCTTAAAACTATTTAAAATTTTAAAAATGTTCAATTAAATTTAACAAATAAATTTGACAAATTGAGTTATGAGAACAAAGAGAAGAAATTGTTATAAAAAGTAATGGCCAATCTCCTTGCCAACCAAATAGATGAGAATTAGAAGAAATCCTATTCACTCATTTTGGGACAACCATATATCACAGAGGTGTGTATGGAAACAAAGGTGTGGATGATGGTTCAACTTATGTGAGAATCCAAAGTAAAGATGGTATAAGAGTTGTCCATTTTTTGACTATGTGTATTGACCATGTCAGAAATAAAAATAACTGATGAGATCATGCATTGCTAAAGAAAAAGAAACCTATGTTATTGTTGCACCTATGGTTATTTTTACCGTTCTCCATATGCCATGGAGTTTATATCCTATTTTCATTCCTAAAGCTCATTTGCCATAGCTTAATGATTTGCTCAACGAGAAGATATGTATGGGTATTTTGGAGCCATCATGTGCACCATATTCTAATCGGTGGTTTATCATTCCGACGAAGAATGGTGCTTAGCGATTTATACAGGACATGTAGCTGGAAAATAAGGTAACACTTCAAAATGTGGACAAAGGTCTAATTGTGGATGAATTTCTTGAATCCTTTGTAGGTAGGGCTATCTACTCTACGAGTGATCTCTACTCCAACTATGATTAGTTTCAGCTTGCTTTGGAAAGCAAGGGTCTTACTACTATGCATGCACCTCTTGGGTTGGTAAGGATGTGCAATCTACCGCAAGGTGTGACTAATTATGTTGCTCATATGATGAATGGTATGAATAAACTATTAAGAGAGTTTATTCCTCATGTTACTATGCCCTTTATTAATGATTTTCCGATCAAGGGTTGTGAAGAAGGTTTAAAAGATGAGGTGAAAGATTAGAGGGGGTGCAAAAGATTTGTTACCGAGCACATTGCAAATTGTGATGCTATTCTATTCAAGTTAGAATAGGTAAATTTGACACTTTCAAGTCAAAATTTGGTATTGGTGCCAAGGAGATATTGATTGAACGGCATATGTGTGGTCCAAATGGAAGATGACCAAATCTAGTTAAAATTGAATCTATACAAAAGATGGATTCATGCACATCCGTTATTGAAGCTTATCGATTTTTGGGTGCATGAATGTTTTACCTTATCTAGCTGCCACACTTTTCTCACGTTTCCAACATCCTTTACCAGTTATTAAGGGAAGCAAAAATGTTTGTATGGGAAGAAGTTCATACGAAGGCCATCAAGAAACTAAAGAAGATGCTTCTTGAGGCTCCTACCTTGAGAAACATTGACTATAGAATGGTGATTTTGATATTTGACACTATCCCGATAGGACTTGGGTGGGCTATAGGTCAAAATGATGAAGAAGGTCACATATACGTAGTTCGATTATGGAGAAAAAGTGCTTAATACTCATCAATGAGGTTACCCGCAGGTTAAGAGAGAAGTTTGGGGTGTTGATACTACCCTAAAGTCTAACAAAGAATATTTTATTGGGCCTTCGATTGTGGTGGAGACTCGATAGAGACATATTGTTTACCAATGATTGCAAACTGCTTCATTGTGAACATTGCTATATTGCGATGGATAAATTTCATTAAGTCTCTTAACCCAGAGTTTTGTCATATTGCAAATAGAGATAGCCTAGTATAGTAGGTATGTTGTCAAGGGTAGGGTATGAAGCTGAAGAGGAGATGATTACCACAATTGATGATGTGGGCTTAAAGTTTTACACTTCTTCTCATTTACATGCAAGTTGTAGTACTATTGTTTGTGTTTTTGAAGTTTTTTTGAAGAGATGTATGATGGAGAATGGCTTTTGATATGTTGGTATCTTAGCACTCTTACCAGACAAGAGGGATGGAGTGATCTAGAGTACAAGAGGATCAGGAAAAAGGCTTATGGAAACTTTCTTGAAGATGGACATTTGTGGAAGCAACCAAAGCATCCAAGAGGAGTACCACAATGGGTTGTGTGCGATAAAGCAACATAGTAGTAGGTGCTTAAAGAGTTTCATGAGATCTTATGGGCACGGCATAGAGGTGTTTGGGTGACATTATGTCAGCAATATTCAAATGTGCAACTTTGAGATGAACTACATCCTACTTATCCATTGGCTATGCATTGTAAGTGGGTTTTAGATTTAATTATTATGCCAATGGGTGTTTGGAAAATGAGATGTATTGTTCTTGTTAGAGAAGATCTCACTAACCAAGTTGACGACAAAGCTTTACTGAAGGTACAAGTTTTGTATGCAAGTTTTTGCTTAAAGATGTGATTAGCAGATATGGTTGTGTTGGAAAGATTGTTGGTGATAAAGGAGAGCTAGATCGATATGAAGATCATGATTTTTTTGATTGGTTGGGAATCAAATCGGCTCTTACTACAACTTACAATTAAGAAGGTAATGGAAAAAGTGAACGAGGACATCCACCTATTGTTAAAGCTTGGCGAAGGCATATCAAGGCTTATTGGTGATTGGTCTAAAATTTTACCTTTTGCTGTGTGGGTTGATCAAACTACACATAGTGCAGTTATGTCGTGTATTCCATTTGAGCTTATGTAAACCAATCATGCCTACAAAGGAGGCAATTATTTTCTGGACATTGTGACCATGGAAAATAGGTATGTTGATTGAAGATTTCTTTGCTTTATGTATTTGTCAAGTTGAGAGATCCCAAGGAGACCTTTGGGGGTCACTATAATAAAAAAATTCCTATCACATGGGTTCAACAATAGGGATTATTTTATTCTATATTTTTTCATAGATTTACATACATAAGGGTGTTGAAAAAATGATCTCAAATTATATATATATATATATATATATATATATATATATTGAATAGGAAAAGGGTTCTTTTTATTGGTGAAAATTCACAAGTAAGGGGTTTTATAAATAGTCCTTGAACACATGTGATATATAGGTTTTACATATAGTGACCCCCCCGAGAATGAGACATTGATCAGGCAAAGGAAAATCTCAAGGAGGCACGTCTTAAGAGCAAAGTGGCATTTGATGAGAAGCATAGGTTGAGTCCTCATGCTGTTAAGGATGGCAATTGGGTACTTGTTATAATAGTAGCTTGGAAAATCAATATTGTATAATGCATAAAATGGTCAAGCAATGGCTTGGAACTTATGTTGTGATGCATGTTTATGATAATGGGACATACAAGCTTAGTGAACTTGATGGCACGAAAGAGAATCACACTATTTAAGAAGCGGGATGGACAAGTGGTTTATGATGATAAAGTCTCAAAAGAATTGTTGAGGATGATGAGATATATGCATCATTATATGCTTCCAATGATGCCCTCCTTCATTATGAATATTAAGAGATTGAAGACAATTGACACATATTCGAGGATGTGCAAGTTCATAGGGGGTGGATGTCGTGATGCTCCACATCCACCATGGCAAAAGAGAATAAAATAGGGTTTGGATAAGTATTTAGGAAAAGTGCATTGCGGCTTAGTTTTGAGTCGGTTACATAATTTCTGCTAGAAAAATTTATTCTTAGAATATGGTGATTGAAGGATATGGCCAATCCCATAGTGGGTATTGGGAAGAAATGATGTGCTTTGCAATGTTTTAGTTGATATGTATGCCAAATGTTAGGCTTGGAGATGCTTTGGAAGATATGTATGCCAAATATTGTGCTTGGTGATGCTTTGGTAGATATGTATGGCAAATTTGGTGCACTTCAGAAAGCACAAAAGTGCTCGAGGAGAAAAGTTCTCAAAATACTATCACTTAGAGTATATCAATATGCCCAACATGGCAGTGGCAAGGAAGCTTTGAGTTGCTTTTTTTAATCAACGGCTGTCAGAGACAGATGATGCATTAGTTGATATGTAAGCCACATGTGGTGCACTTCAAAAAGCACGAAAGATTTTTGAAGAGCTTATGGTCCCTCCGAATGAGTAATTGATTGTAGGGTATGTTATCAGCAAAGCCTTGGTTGATAAAATGTAGTGTCTCCCAATCCCCTATGTTGGAAAAAATTTAGGACTTTCAGGCTAAAACAAGCAACCAAATGCTCTTGTTGTGGTGGGCAAGCCAAAGCAAGTAGAAATTGATATCAGGTTAAAGCTACCATTGCAATCTGGAGTTCTTACTGGGAGATAAATTGAGCGCATTGGAAATGTTGTTGGCGAGTCACATAGTACTATAACAACCATCTACATTGAAAGAAATCCATGTGCAACTGAAGCAAATTATGCTACTAAATTGAAAGCACTTTTCCTAGGTCTTTGGAGAGTCTAGATTTTCCCTACTGTTTTTCTCCCAAGAATAGCATGAGTGCTTTTAGAAGTAGCAGATACCCAACCTCATCACTAGTTGACATCTCCTTTTGGGAGGTGGGATCAATGGCTCACGATCACCGATTGATTGTGACTGTTGAATTACCTAGAGAATGCAAAAGATTCCCACTTTCCCAGATTCGGGGCTTGATCTCGCTACTCTCTCCCTCTTGGGATTGACTCTAACCGAGCTAAGCTATCGAACCTCCGTTGAAAGGTACATGTGTGATAAGTTTATAGATCACGGCATTGCGAACAAGTTTACATCTAGTTCGCACCTACTTCACACCAAGTTCAGATTGAATTCACACCGAATTTGGTGTGGTGTAAATACCCTCCCAAGTTCACACCAACCTCACACTTAGTTCAGGCTGAGTTCACACCGACTTCGTGTGTGGTGCACATACCTCCTGAGTTCACTCTTAGTTCACACCTAGTTCAAATGGTGATCGAACGGCTTGGATTGCACGTGCCTCACGACGCCTAATGTGGGCCATTGATCCCACTCCCTAGGGACGTGTCAATTAGTGACGAGAGATACCCATGTATGTGTAAGACCAAGGGTAGCTCCATGCAGGGACCAATGAGAACATGGCACAGGGGCTCAAACCTATGTATAGAGAAGAGGTAGGATGCAAGGCACAAGAGTTTTCCCAGTCTTCCCTTGGCATTTCAGTGGTATTAGAGTGGTTCACATTCTTGGGAAAAGTGGATTGTGGAGCTCTGCTTGCACATGCATGAGTTCATGCACGGGCTTGCATGCATGCAAGTGAGAAAGGCGAGGCAAGGATGTTGTATTGAGAGAAACCCTGTGGGTACGACTGACCCAATAGAATCTAATGTGACCAACTCCGACTAAGTAGGGTTTGGACCTGTTAATTTAGCAACTTAGACAGATGCTGCCTTGGATGGCATCAAGTTGTCTCAATAGCACCTGAAACCCAACACATGTGCACTACTAATCCCTTGTTCTTGTATTGGGTTATATGGAACAACACTCTTCTCCATTATCTCCTACACATTACACTGCTGTTGAGAGCAAACTCTGATTTTCCGACTTTGTGCAAACTTTTTTGGCTCCAACAAACCTGTTATTGGCTAGTTTAGATGAGGTGGCTTACCTTGAAACTTTTTCAACCTAAAACCATTAACAGGCTTCTCTACTATGGTACGAAAAACATCAGCCACAATAAATGTTCCTTGGCCCAAATCTTGCACAATCTGGTATGGACCTTTATACCTTGATGTGAGCCTTAACTGGATGTGGTCCTAGCCTGGAATTGTATAGCATTACCTAATCTCCAACTTGAAAGACATTAAAATTAACATTCATACTGACGCAAGCTTTCCTCCTTCCTTATATCACTGAGATGATATAGGAACTGACCAACTGCAATTGTTCTCTTGATGTAGGGACACAAAAATCATGGTTCAGGAGTCATTTTAAACCCATGTTGGTCCCATAATATTATATCGACATGTTGGAATGATTTTTTTTCATTATAATGAAGATTCTTACTTGCAGGAGCTTCTTGGACAATCGAAAGGCAATCTTGAAATTGTTTTTAGGGCATCTAGTTCCCAAAAGTATCTGTGAGAACCTCTGATTGGCTAGAAGCCTATGGGCTAAGAGTTTAGCGGCTAGGAACCTAAGAGAATAGGTTATATCCTAAAAGTGATAAGGGTTATCCTATACTAGGATGTGCATAAATAGAAAGGAGTCTTATAACCTATCCTACGAGAATAGGCTATATCCTAAAAGAGAAAAGGGTTATCCTATACTAGGATGTGCATAAATAGAAAGGAGTCTTATTTATAAAGTTAGTTGGCTTACGAAACGAGTTCGATGGGTGGAGCTTTATGCACTGATCTCTTTAGTTTACTAACATGGAAGACAAGCTGAACCTAAGAATTGTCCGCGATAACTCATGTTTATATGCTATTCTCTCAACCTATTTTGGGACTTTAAAGGGACTACAATATCTAAGAGATAGTTTGTCATACTTTTCGTTTTCATGGTTTCTAACTTCGCAGAAATGTTTAGGAATACAAAGGCACCTTCTACAAAGGTTACTTTGTTTTTGTTTTTTATTAGCATACGTCTTAGCACGATCCTGTGCACTACGAATGCTCTGATTTTCTCCCTTCAACATATAAATGATATCTTCAAGGAAATCCTTGAGGGATCGACTCTTCTCCTTCTGTAGATAGGCCTACAACCATAGGAGATCTCAAATGGAACCATATATCAATCTGAATGGTGTGAATCCAAGTGCTAAATGTTTGGAACTATTGTAAGCGAATTCCAAAATGGATAAGTACTCTTTCTAGCTAGGTTGCTTCTTACTCTCTAAAGAACACAACATGTTCTCTAAGATTTGGTTAACTCTTTTGTTCGGTTTGACCATCAGATTGTGGATGAAATGTTGTACTCATGCTCAAAGTGATATCTAGCTTTTTGAAGACTTCCTTCCAAAAATGATTATTGAACTTTCTATCTCTGTCTAACACTATATCCGCGAGTCCATTCCTCAAAGGAGAGACTTTATAAGTTTTCGAAGCCCGTTACACTTGAGGTGTTTCTATCTTGGTGAAGCTTTGTTCTTCCTTGTCGATAGAAATATTGCCCCTTGTTACAGATTGTAGAAAAATTAAATATTTAAGTGGTTGCAATGAGTTTTGGGGCCAATAAGAAACAAGTTGCATGAAGCAACACAACATGGAGATTGGAGCAGTGAGGGGTAATGTGCCAAGGTGGGGTTTGACCAATGACCCCCTGACCAATGACCCCCACCGCTTGTGATGGGATTATGGGAAAAGCGGCTCCAGAATGAGTGAGGCGGTCTGGTGTGACAAGCATCTTGAGCCGGACGGGGGAAGCATTCTAACAGGAGCCTGGAGGAGAGCTCTCATAAAAGGGGCGCCGCCAGGTAACAGTGACCGCCCCGACGCTTCTTCATCCCGATTCCCTACTGCAAAGCTTGTGTCTCCTCGCTTGCTCACCATTTGTTGTCCTGGACTTTTCCAGCTATTTTTACCGCCTTCTTGTTTTTTTCTCCCCCGTCTATTCTCTTTCAGCTCCGTGGCAGTAAATTCTCTCTCTCCCTCTCTCTAACTCTCAATGAAGTGTCTGTCTCTTTCTCTCTCTCCGTTTGTCTCTCTCTGCTGTGTGTTGGGACCTGGGTGTTCTCCTTTGTGACACAATTGCACTGAAAGCTCACTCTCTCGCAAAAGCTCTCTTGCAAAAGCTCTGCGTGTACACACTGTGACACACACTGTATTCACAGTCACTCTCTCTTTCTCTCATCTTCTCTCTCCTAGCGCCGAGCGGATGTGTTAGGAGCTGGAGCAACTGCTGTCTACTCAAACCTTACCTTCATGTACCTGCGCTCCTCTGGTACATGTCCTTGGTTTCTGCCCCTACTACCTGCACTGCAAGGGGGGCCTCATTAGCACCATATCCCTGCAAGGAGAGTCAAGCATTAACACACACACTACATTATCGCCACACACGAAATCTGTACACCGACCCTTCCCCCTTGTTGTCCCTAGCTTTCCCCTCTCTGTTGCACCCATACACTTCAGCTTTCCAATCCTTGTAACATCACCCATCTTCTCTCTCTTGAGGTCCCATGCCTCTCTCTCTCTGCCCACTGCCCAGCTCCTGTACCTTTCAAGATTCTCCCTCTTCAACATACTACTACTACTAGCTGCTCTTTCCGAGCCAGGGACAGTCCTAAGGTCAAATTAGGGGGCTTTCCAGCAGAGCTACTCGTAGGGAAGAGAGTTTAATTACCACCTCATTTTTAGGTTTAATTGCGTGCGTGGTTTATTGTCTCCTTTGCGCAAGCTGCTGGCTTCTGGCTGCTGCCTTCCACCTCTGCCAGGAAAAATTCCCTGCCATTTCCTCTGCTTTGAATTTCGCATTCCCCCTTTTTTTTAGCCTGCATAAAGTATATGCAAAGCAGAATGTTCTCTGCTTTCAACAATTCCAATACTACAGCCCTCAAGCAAGCGCAGTCTCAGCAGCAGCAGCCCCCGCAGCAGCAATGCAGGCCCAGCTGTGATAGCATGGACGTTGACGACAGAGGCAGCCTCATGTCCAAAATAGCCAGAACTGGAGACTCGTCTACCCTTTTCATGAGTAGCAGCAGCGGCAGCCAGCCTGAACATGCAGAGACTACCCTTCGCATGCTGCAGATGGGCAGTGCATGTGCCGGCACCGGCCCCACCGCACTCGGTTCCCTCGGCTCACTTGTTCGCAGTAATTCTATTCTCTCTGACGGTCGCCTCAATTGCTCACCCACAGATTCCAATGCTTCAGACAGCGCTGCCCTCCTGGCACCCATCCATGAGAATGTCTCCTCAGCACTTCTGATGTCTGCAGATCATCTGCGCATGGGTGTTCGGCCCGAGTCAGTTGCCGCGATGTATGATAACATGTCGGTGCGGTCTGCTTACCATCATCCTCACTCTGCCTATAGCTCTCTACAAGCTCATCCAGCAGGTACTTTGTCTCGTTATTCGGAAGGGTCCTGAAACCAAGCTTTGAATGTAGATATGGCACTGTGGAGCGAGGAGAGTGGAAGGATATCGGTGTATAAGGAGTTGTTTGTGAGGGTGAAATACTATTGGTAACAGGTGGGGGAACACTAACAATACTTTTGAAGGTGTACCATTTGAAAGGGAATACCACCTAAAGGGAAACAAACAGGTGGCCAAGGTGATCAATAAGGGTAAAGGTTAAGAGATGGACTTGAAGCTTGTTGATCGAGCGGACTTTTCAGGAAAAGAAGATGGGTTTGTACGAGGCAGTCTTAGTGAGGCAGGCATGTGTGTGTTTTTGGGGTGGTGGTGGTAGATTGCAAGGGCACGCTTGCTTTATGTAGGCTGCAAGGAGGCATGGCACTGTAGGGCGCTGAAGGAGAGTTGAGTACCTTTCCAGCGAGATGCATTGTCCATACACAACATGCTGCTATCATCATGAGCAGAGCCCCTCTCTACCTTCGCTTTACGCTGTTACTGTAGCTTGACTTGACTTGAACCTCACAGCAAGGCTTCTCTGTAGCTTGCAATGAATGTAACTCGAGTAGAGTGAGGCAACGCGAGCTCTTGATTGCATGCTGCGCTCTTTTGCGAGCTAGATTGTGCTGTGCTTATTTTATTTGTGCTGCTCATGATTGTGGAGTGGGTAGGATTCGAACCTTGGGAATGCCCAGATTTTCATTCAACTACCGCTGCTATTTTGCTGCGTCTTTTATCGACGGGAGTCTTTCCGAAGCTCAGCTGTTAGGATTCTCTCCCCCAGCCATAGCTCTCGTCTGAGGAATCATCCTGCAGTTTGTGCAATAGCACAGTAGTCCATAGCCATGCATGCAGAGTGCAGCTTGTGTAGGGGTATGGTTCTATTTTTTCTCTGTCCAAAGCCATTCGCTTTCAGAGAGTGTTACATTCTTGGGGGGACCAATGTGTTACAGAGAACGGAACCCGTTTATATTATTAAAGGAAAGTTCGGCCCGTCTCTATTATGGTATTTGGGAGTTGCATTTATTCTAATTAATGCACGAGTAAGTAATAGGCCGCGTTCTGCAGCAGCATCTTGGTGATTTTCCTTCACGTATTTTGCGTCGTCCTGGCCCCTGGGTTCGGCTTTTGCGTACGCAGAAAACGAGAGGGAAGTAGGTTTATTGAATGGAACGAAGCGAGGACGACACGAAAGGGAGGAGAGCCTGGAGGTCATTGTTCACTACGCATAATATCAACCTCACTAGGGTAGGGGTCTGCGAAGACGTGGCTGGTCGATGAAGAGCTGCTGCACTGCACAACATACGCCTTAGAGAAGGACGGAGGCCCGATTAAAAGGGAGGAGGGAGCACGTCCAGATCAGGCGTGCTGCAGCTTGTGTAGCTGTCCCATGATGGACTCAATTCTCTCTTTTTGTTCCGTTCAATTATTCTCAGGCTGCGTGTGTGTGTGTGTGTGTGTGTCTCCCCCTCTCTCTCTCTCTCTCTCTCTCTCTCTCTCTCTCTCCCTCTGGCATGCATACAGTCCCCTTCACCCTGCACTCCCTTTGCCCAATGGCCTCTCCTGCAGCATACAAAGCTACTCAGCTAGCGCTGAACACATGGCATACCCTAATTCGGCGGCCCTCGTCCTTTCCTGCAACTTTTCTAGATGACCCTCGAAGCACAGCTCTCTAGCGTTCCGCCAATATCAGTCATGGAAATTGCACGTGTAGTTATTTTGTTGTGCCTATCCAGGGGGTTCTTAAAATTGAGTTTTCAGTCTCTAATTAATATAAATACAATCTGAGGGTTGACAAATTTTGTTTTCCCCGCAGCTCTGCCGCTTGGGATGAGTGGAAACAGCGGCGCCATGCAGGGTCTGACAGAGCAGGAGGTGGTGATGAGCATGTTGCAGGCAGGACGCATGGGCAGGGCCTTTACCCCAGGCCAGCTGCGCGAGTTGCAGCATCAAGCACTGGTTCTCAAGTACATCATAAACGGTGTGAACGTGCCCCAAGATCTCGTCACCCCAATTCGCGCTAGCCTTTCCGGCCTCTCTCCGGCTACCGCTCACCTTGCCAATTGTAAGCTTCCTATTCTATTTTGAGAGAGAGAGAGAGAGATAGAGAGAGAGTCAAGTGCCTTGGTTAAGTTTACCGGAACTGACGGCGGTAGCTCTCCTGTGTTTTGGATAAATGCTCTATGCTTGCGGAAGCTACGTACTTCAGCTGTCGCTGGAAACCCATTTGTCGTCATTGGCTGTTGTTTTAACTAGATCCAGACCATTGTGCACTAATATCGACAATTCTTTGAATGCTTCTAGGACTAACCCTTAGAAACCTCACCAAACGTATGATACGTAAAAAGAGGGTGGGTCTCTACAACCCAAGAGTGTTTTCCCTTGTATCGGGCTTGCAAGGACGCTTGAATTAGTCACGTGCGATGGTTCTTCGCAGATCACATTCCGGCATCGAATGCAAGGGAGGCCATGATAACTTTTCCTCGACTATACTGTGCATGTGCTGATTACAAATAGCTCAATAGGTCGATTGGCACATGGGTGCGCGAGTCTTAAAACTTAATCTATGCTCTTGATTCACGGACGATTCATACGGCGGTGATTTGTTCACTTCACCTATCAAACTAAATGCCTAGATGTAGAAACATTTGTCATGGTCTTCTTGATTTGATTGTCATGTTGCTAGGCTAAGGTGTAGGAATTTGGAAGAAAAAAGACTTTGCTCTCTCAATGTAAAGAGGGTGTCTAGCATGCTTTGGGCTAGGTCGCGTGGACTCTCGCGCGATTTGCCCGGCAGCCTTCATCGGCAACTTGATATCGTTTCGAAGTTAAATGCTCACAAACGTTTTAAAAAGATGTGCATGGGTTGTTGTTTTGCGAGTAAAGCAGGGTAATGAGGAATGGGCGGAACGGAGCCCTCCCATTCCCGGAACGCGTTCGCAAGCTCGACGCCTCCTCGAAACGGAAACGGGACCGGAATGCCGTTCCCTTCCTAGGCATAACCGGAATCGCAGTCGGAACGGGGCTCGGAACGACATCCGGAACGTGGAACGGCAAATCCGGAACACCAAAGTTTTAAAAATGGCAGTGGGATAGTTTTTTTGAACTTTTAGGGGGGGGGGGGGGGGGGGGGGGTGTTATTTCCAACCTCTCCTATATAAAGAAGGGATTTAAACCCTCTTTCTCTCAAGCTCTCTACCTCACCCTCTCCCTCAAGGCTCTTTCTCCCTCTCCCTCTCCCTTTCCCTCAAGGCTACCGTTCTGGCCCCCGTTCCCGTTCCGCCACCTAGAGCGCCCCTTGTTTTGGAAACGTCCTAGAGCCCCCCGTTCCCATTCCCCGTTCTCGTTCTGGATAACTATGGAGTAAAGCATGGCAACCGCCCGGTCCTTAACACTGCACCCATTTCATAGTTTGTTTTTGGAGCTTTTGACTCGCATTTTGATAGCCATCATGGTGTCAAGGCCATCGGTTGGTAACCGGCTTGCTTCGCAGGTTTACGAGAGATTGGAGCGCTGTCTGCAAGCGATCTAGCCCTTACAATGTGTATTTAACCTTTGTCTCTTCTCCTTTGGAGTTCCCTTGCACTTCATCAAATGTATGTATTTTAATTTTCTTTTGGAAGCCACCAAGAGAGATAGTATTCAGTTTCTTTTAGGGTGTAACTTCAAAAGTAACAATGAGTTTCAAAGGTACATCTTTCTTATATAGATACACGACACACTTAGCAAGCAAGAAGGTCGACTTGCACAAGGATGAGAGCTTTGTCTAGACTCTAGAGGAATGTGAGAAGTATCATCTTTTTTGTGCAGACTTCTAATTAAATCTACAGAGCCTTTAAACAAATTTAGGGTGGTTATTTATGAACTATGTCTCAAAGCTTTACTTGTTGAACAAAATTTCTCTTTTTCACATTTATTACATAGTTACTTATAGAAGAGAAGGGTGTTATTTATAGAAGGTATGCAAAGATTTAACCAAAGAAGTTATATTTTGTTTAAGAATAGTTTAAAAAGAAAGGGTTCTTCCAAGCTCGAGTACTTGATTGTGTGTGGTATTCAATGTCTACCTATTGTGTGTATAGAAAGGGGGCTTGTAGCAAAGTAGCTAGGCATAAGACTAATCTTGGATGTTACTATCTACTATCTTGTAACAAGGTCCCATTGTACTAGCTAGGTCCCATCGTACTAGCTTAACGAAAAGGACGTAAAGAAGGAGGCACTCTCATAAGTCTAACTTGCAAGAAGACTATGACAAAAGATATATTTTCAAAACAACACTACCTAGATATAGATATAATTGTATGCATGCATTCTCAATTTTAATGTTTTTGAAAGCAAGTGTTGTGTTGAGAGTTCTCTCTGTAGATCTAGGTCACAAGTCTCTTTTGTTATAATGTGTGTTTTGGTAGGAAGATTCACATATGTTTCTTGTTTATGATCGACATGTGAATTAGCAATCTAACAAATAAGTTAAATTTGGAGTTTGCTAGTTGGGAACCTTTTCTACAGGGTTGCATGCTAGGTGCTCTACTTGCAGGCCATACACTCCAGGCTAGGAATGCTAGAAGTATGGTTAAAAATGTGTAGCTCATATTAAAAGTGCCTCATTTGTGTGTTTTATTGACTATTTTGCATAGAGATCTTCCCCATTCAATGTTGCTAGTAGATTATTGCTACTCATGAGTTAAAATAGCCAAGGATTAATAGAGCCATACCTATCTCTACACATTTTACAATCAAAAAGGTTTTTCCTCAAAGCCTTTAGAGTGGCTCACATGCAGATTTAGGCATCACATGTATGCAATCCTATTGATGTGGGTTCTTTAAGAGATAATTCAAAAATGAGTATATGAACTCCTATTATAATATGGCTTGAATATTATGCTCTCATAGAAGTCCGAGTTTCTCAAATATATTCAATAGTGATTCTATTTACTGAATATTAAAAATAAGAGTAACTAATTATAAGCGAGTGGCATTATTTAGTACCTCATAACAATAGATTAGTTTGTGCAAGGTCCTAATGTAAGCTCTTCATTCTTGTGTCTTTGATAATTGCATGGATGTCGTAATTGTGCTACTCTTAAGGTACCCTCAACACGAGAGGAGTCAATGGTAACACAAAACATTTGTGGCTAATGATCAAGGTGGATAGGTACAATAAATGTGGTACAAAAAAAACGATAAAAAATGTTGTACAATATGGGTAATCACTACCAATATTGAAAACAATATGCATGTTAAGTAATGATTATAAATAGGTGTATATGTCTACTTAGGCATGGTTGCATACTTGTAAATATGCATGCATACACTCTGACATACATGCACACGGATGCATATATACATACATGTTTACAACCTTATATACATGCATATATGTGTTTTGATGAGTGTATAAGTAACAACTAGTACCTTAAGTACCAATACCAATATGCACATTGAATGGTATGGGAAGAATAATAAATACGAGTTTGGTATGCAACCTTGTTAATGATGTGATATCCCTCACACTTTCATATTAGGATGAAGGAAAGACAAGGTAAGAAAAATCGTACTTTATCCTTCTAGGGTGCAATTAGTGGAAGGACGAAAGAGTAACTCAAAATTGTGCCCTCCGGCTAAAATTATTAGGTTTGTGTCAATTGAAAGTTGGTGCAAGTAGGTGGTAGTCCTTCCCAATGGAATCAATGGAGATTGCAATGCAGGGTGGGTTAATATTGTCTCTCTCCATCTTTAGCCACGTCTCTCTTTCTCTTTCTCTCTCTTTCTCAATTGAAAAGTCGGTGCAAGTAAGTGATACTTTCCAATGGAATCAATGGAGATTGCAATGTAGGGTGGTTTAATATTGTCTCTCTCCATCTCTAGCCACGTCTCTCTCTCTCTCTCTCTCTCTCTCTCTCTCTCTCTGCCCGCCTTTCGCTATGGTAGAGATGTTGCAAGACCAAGCTATTGCAATAAAGATAATGAGTGACCTGAATGCGATTATTGCTATTGAAAAATCTTACTTTGATTGAGTGCGGATCTCTAAGCTAATGAAGTTATCTTTTTATCATAGAACTAGTAGGTATCCCCTCGTAAATCATAGGCCTAGATATGGCCTCCCGTTAGAGTATCAAGGGTCAAGAATCTCGTAGGTCGTATAATCCCTCGCGTTTTGAGAAAATCCTAGTATGCAAATAGGTGGCATTTGAAATGTTTTATGGTAATTGTCATGTAGCTCTTTTTCTCCCTATTTTCTATAGTAGCATTTGTTGTAAATAATCTTGACGCTTGTTTTTTGCTATGCAATGGGGACCACTTATAGTAATGGTGGATATTTCAAATTTCGTGTTTATTCATCAAAGAATAATTCTATCTTTGGATACATGACGAGTGATCTACATAATGCTGGCCAAACTAGATTTATGTATGAGACCAATAGACACAAAAACTTCATTACTCCATTTAATAGTGTCTCAAGATTCATGTTTGAGGCAACTTATTAAGAGTCATTGTCCAGGGTATCAAGAAGCTATGAAACTTTGATTGATAGAGCATATGCTTGTTGATCGGCTAGTGTTATAAGTACAGGAGAGTAAGTTATGACATAATGATGACTAGGCTCAAAGGATTCAAGATAAGAGGTAAATCATTTTCTTTTTGTAACGATAAGCCTAAGAAAGGGGCTACTATTGTCCCTCATACAAGAGAGTCAAAAGGGAGCCTCAAGGATAAATATATGATGTCTCTCTAGTAGATAAATGAAAGTTTACAAAATGTAATTTGCTTTGCTTTTGTTACACACGTTCATTAATAGAAATAGATCATGTCCCCCGATTTGTGTCAACACCCGATTTCTATTGAAGACGTGTGGAGATGTCAATCTACACTCCATGTAACAAGATTGTTTATATTTAATGCTCATGTTGTCAATCTTGCTAGTAACGGAGTTTTTGATCATTGAATGGTGTCCTCTAGTTTAATTATTCACTTTGTGCAATGAGACTCCCTATTGCCTAGCTGAACGTAGGCTTTAAGATAGTCGATGTTACTTCGATCGGTATGTTTAGTTCCACCAATAATGGTTTGGTAGCTTCGAACGACATAAGAATGTAGCTTTTTGTGACGTAGTTGATAGTAAGAAGATGAATAACTACTAAAATATTACTTTCAAGTTTTTTGATGTTGGATCTTGTACAAGGAGCATTAGTTTTCCAAAGCTATTCTTGTTCAGCTAGTTATCAATAACTCAAGGATAGATATGTAATGCAAAAAAATTATGTGCTTGTAGGAGCTTGTTTTGAAAAGAATACAATATAGATATTATATTCTATTTAGTCAGCATTATAGTAGTGGAGGCATCTTAAGGCACTTACATACAATACTAGAAACCTCATGATAACTTTTGTATTGTTTTCCAAGTCTCTCACAAAACTAAAGGATCTTCTTTATTTTGAAGCTAAATAAGAATATCTACATGAAGGAAATAGCTTTTGAGCACTTTAAGATTTTGATGCCTATCTGTATATTGTTTTAAACAACCCTTGTTTTAAACAACCCACTGACTTAGAATGCGCACGATTGAACATGATTAAATATTGATTTTGCATGTGTTTGTCGTTTCTATCATTTACTTTTCTTTTAAATCACACCTTTCTTATGCCTTGCTCTCTTGAGGGCTCTCCCATAGGCCCTGTAAAAAGATTTGTGGAGGATTTTTAAAAACAAATTTGTGTGCCCCATGCCTTTGCTTACTTTTGTGGAACCCTCACGAAGGAAATAGGAGGTAGCCTCTAGTCATTGCGACAATTTAGGTAGGGGGTGTCTCAACCATCTCCCACATCAAAGGCAACATCTGTGGGAAGGGCTACACTTGATCAGAAGGGATGGGCTCCTAGAAATAGAGTAAATTAGAAAGGCTATAACTAGTAGCTAGTGTGGGTTTGATGCGGTATCGATATTGATTCATGTTATTTTAAGAGGCTCTTGAAAAGGCGAGAGACGGCCCTCTTAACTTCAAATTAAGAAGCTATTGTCGATATTATTTGCAAATCTAGAACCGCTTTTTGTATTCTATGGCTATATAGATTTGCATATCTACCTTTCACGAATGTACAAGTCAGTTGCTATTGCATTTCTTTCCAAGAGTTTGATGTGTCATAGAGAATATCATATTGCAATGATGCCCTCTTTTGTGTCTATGTTGCATGGTTTTCCTTTATGCTGGACGTTGTGGGAAATGGAAACACAAAAACAGAAAGTAATAAGAAACGAAGACGAAACGCTAAAGTCTTTTAGGGTTAAAATGGAAAAACACCATGTCAGCAAGAGTGCTACTATCAATGTATGAAGTAACTTATCATTATGCTTTATCTCAAGCCTCTCTTGCAAGCTCACTTGGGCCTTGGTGGCAAGCTCTCAAGTTTCCTCTACTCTCTCAAGCATCAAGCTCTCAAGCTTCAAGGCTCAAGCCCCCTCTACTCCGTCGAGCTTCCTTTATAGTCTAGAGTCTATCTACTCTAGTCTTTCGAGTCTCGAATTTCTATGGATAATCAAGCCCCTCTCTCTCTCTCTCTCTCTCTCTCTCTCTCTCTCTCTCTCTCTCTCTCTCTCAGCCTTTCTATCTACTCTCATGAGGCAAGCACTTCCGGGGTTTGATGTGCCATTGTGCGCTCACCCCCTCCCTTGTTAGGCTTTAGCTTTTTTTTATGCCTCTTCGTCACTTGCCATTTTGAGCCCTTGAGGCATGCATTTATCTATTTGTATTTTCCATCACACCATTGATGTTTTATTGGCATATTTTGCATTATGAGTCATGTTTCTTGTTTTTTTAGTGTAGCTCAATAATTAAAGTGTTCTTAGCAATATAGTACATGCGTGTTGCTCAAAAAATCGAGAAAAAAAATAAATTTTGAGTCTTGATTTCATTCTCTTCTAACTTTTGTTGTCCCAATCTCGATCTTGTTCTCCATACCATGTCTCTATATAGAAAAGCATTAGAGTAGAGATTCAGGGGTGCATTCATAAGAATTTGTTTCCATGATGTGAAATATTGACCATTGAAAATTTCCTTAATATTTCAATTTGTGAAAGCGTCATTTAGTTTAAGGGCCTCATGAAGGTCTATTTTATTAAATTGTTTACTATGTCCTATGCGTATTAGACCTATCTTCTCTTATGGAATTATGGAAGTAGAAAAATATTTTGGTGCTTTGGTTTGTCAACGCGTCTCTTTGTTAGGTTATTTCCTTCTCATTTTCTTGTTTTAGAATGGCAATGTGAACCCTTCACTTTGTTGTTTGAGTTGGGTCTTCCCTAACATATAGGTCATTTGTCACAATGAAAAGGGTTCATCATATGTTGAGGCACTTCAATAGCATCCTCAAGATTGGGAGTGGATAGATAAACATAGAGGCACCTATATATGCACACATACTCTGTAATGAAAATGGCCTATGTACTTTGAGATAGCGAAATTAAGATAATTAGAGAGAACATTTTTGTGAGACTACTTTGAGAACATAGAGGGTAAACTTAATTGATGGTAGCAACATAATCATAGTACTTAATTAACTTGACATGAATAACACTTTTGCAAGAGAGAGTTTAGAGAACTTGACAACAATTGAAGACCGAATTTATGTGGAGCCGGTCCCCCCTCTAATAGGCATTTGTATTATAGATTCTCCCATAAAGAGAGACTTGGTACAATACAATCTTTGTGTTCCTTGTGACATATGTGATGCAATGAAGATGGAAAGCTTCATGCATCACGAACATAACATAGACTCTGTAAAAAGCATTAACTATCCCAAGTCTCAGTCCCAAGGCCTCAAACACCTTCAGAGGTGGAGAGAGTTAGCGGAGAATGAGGGTAGGCAAGGGGAAGAAGAAACATTTATAGGAGAAAGAAATAGTCTCTCACTTATCATCACTCTTCTTGCTAGGATACATAATAGCATAGTAATGATAATGGAGAAGATGGCAAGCTTAAGGATTGAAGCATGGCTCTTGGTTGGATTTGCATTCCATAGCCAAGAGTGTTAGTGTAGGCTCTCAACTTCTCTGCTAGCTTGGAGAAGGATATGGAGCTCTTGCACTTTGCACTTCACACAACGAGAGTGTGTGTGGGAGAGTATACCCCCCTAGCAACCCCCCTTCTTGCTTTGGTCGACCCCCACCCTTTCTTCTACCTCAACTTGGAAGCTCATTGGACCCTTGCAAGCGTGGCCAATCACATGCAGAATGCATATCAAGCAACAAGGGTAGTCTTGGGATAAGTGTCCCCCTTTTTCCTTTGAGAGAGAGGACTTGATAAATGCAAAAATAATTAATTAAATCAACTAAAATATCATTGGATACCTTGGGAGGCTAACCGATAGGCTTTAGGCACACATGAGAGCAACATGGGTAGGGGCTTGACATGTGTCCTTGCTGCTTGTTCTTACCTTGTGTGTGTGTGTGTGTGTGTGTGTGTGTGTGTGTGTTTTCTCTCTCATGCCCCTAGCTTTGGGGCTCGCTCTCTCCTTTTTAGGGATGCCTTTGACTTATGAGACACAAACATAACAAAGAACCTCAAGCTTGGGTAGAGTTCCTACCTCAAGCTCGGCCCTAGCTTACCTAAGGTCAAAGGAATTCTAACACTAACCTTACGAGGTATTCAATGAAGCTAACCCTAAGGTCTTTAAGCTACAATGGCTAGCGTTGCTCTTTAACAAAGATGTCTCATTTGGACCCCTTTACCATTAGCCCCGTGGTAAGTTAGACCTGTAAACACATGTCTATATTCTAACCCTTGTTCTCGTCTATTCTTCGACATTAAATGATCAATTTAATATGAGAAAATCTTTTGGGTTGGTTAGATAGTAGATTCTATGACACTCATATACACACACACATACATTGATACCCACCATCCACCCACACACACGCACACGAATTAACACACAAGCTGAAGGTTCATGCTAGAATTCCAAAACGAAGTGAACAGACATTGGTATTCTTAAACAATATAATGGGATGGATTGATATGAGGCTCCTAAATGAAACAACTTTTTACACACTAAATATGAAATAAAATTTTAGTATAACACTTCACATCAAATGTATGCCTAACTTCTTTCTTCATTAAGGCTCGTTTTAGTGAAAAAGCTAATAAATTAAATTGTAAAAATTGAAAAAGAGATTAGTATAATGCCATGAAATGAAGGTACTTTCACATGAAAAGGTAGTTTCAATAAGAATAAATAATTGGGCCTACAATTACATGTCTTTTATGTTGTGCATGCGTGCGTGTGTGTATGAGAGAGAGAGAGAGAGAGAGAGAGAGAGCAAAATAAAAATTGGCAAGTTTGATGGCTCCATAAAACAAAACAAACACTATTTTATGTACTCAAAAGCAATGTGGCAATCACTCAGCCGATTGGAAGGTGCATCATTGACAAGTAGGATTATGGTTGGTTTGGGCATCTCAAGTGCCAATAGATAGACCTCCCTAGGCGACCATTCACCTGAAATGCTAAGTACACGTGTTAATGTTGAGCCCTGATATACTTGAGCAAAACTTGGAGAGGAAAGCATGTGAAATTTGCTATGGGGTGATATTGCACATGTCAAGGAGAGTAGGGAAATTTCTCTCTCTCTCTCTCTCTCTCATCCCCATCTTGGGTCTAGGGTCTATGGTCGTGTGTCCCAAGACTTGTTGGAAAGATTAGTCAAGTTTATTGAGATTGTACCTACAAATTAAATTTTCTCCATTCTTTCTCTCCACATAGTAAGGCATGTATCACATGCACCCCAATAGTCCCAAGTTGCTTGTTTAGGCATCTAGAGACACACTCCTTCAACAATATGAGCTCGATGCATGAGGCAATTAGGGCCGGAGTGCACAGGGCAGGAGATGCACGAGGTAGGTACAAAGGCGTATGAATGATTGTGGTCAGGCAACGAGCGGGAGATGATGGGTGGTAGACGACAGATCAAGGGGCCGTGGGAAATCTCCACGAGTTTTAGTGTAAATACTGGCAAAAGCTTCAAATTTTCACCTAAAACCCTTATTTTCTTCGATTGCGAAAAATGCCTTCTTCCCACCTCTCTCTCTCTCTCTCTCTCTCTCTCTCTCTCTCTCTCTCTCTCTCTCTCTCTAGCTAGTGTCACTCTCTCTCTGTCTCTCAACTGAGATATTTGTATTTGTCTCTCGCCAGTTCTCTCTCTCTCTCTCTCTCTCTCTCTCTCTCTCTCCCCGCATTGCATATCCCACTGTTGAAGATGTCAATGGTGGATGCAAATGCTACAGATGTAGGGAACGAGGGTGCATGTAAGGTCGCTCAATGGTGAGGTAGTGCACAGAGCAGGGCAGTGGTGGCAAGTCAAAGCGGATTGAGTGGAATGTGTCTGCTACCGAAACATGGAGACCCAGGGGCCAGGAGGCACGTTGACGAGAGAGGGAGATAGAGAGAGACGGATGACTTGCATCAGCTTGTGTGCATAAAGAGGGGGCGATTGATTTGTCCTAGAATGGAATAGGAGGGTAGGGGACGTATTTTCTTTTTACCTAGAGTACCCACGCATGGTGATCAAGAGCTGTGTGTGGAGCCTAGAGCCTCCTTTTACCTCTCTCTCTCTCTCTCTCTCTCTCTCTCTCTCTCTCTCTCATACATGCTTTTGCCGATATGTGCAAGGCAAGGTAGTGTGCAAGTTGCATGATGGGGATTTTCTATCGGTGCGAGAGGGTCTCTGCATGGGGAGCTTTCTAGTGGGTAGGACCAGGGAAGGATGGTGGTAGTAGCTCCGTGCAAGAGAACGAAGCACCATGCAGACACGAGATGGGGAAGTGGGAGAGCCATGGAGCACGACCTGAGCGTGGGAATTTGATGTAAGAGAAAGCACAATGGGAGGAGTGAGAGAATCTCAAAAGATTTTGGTTAATAAAATCGATAACAACGAGCAGGGCCAGAAAGCTATTCTCCAAAATTGCATTTACTCTTTTGACATGCTTGAAAAAGACTCTCTAGAGATAAACAATATAGTCATAGGAGTTTGATCCTATATATGAGGACAAAATTGATATATTGATAAAGGGTCCTTTCATTTAAGGATTTAAAAAAAATTCATTTCACTTAATTGTTTTAATATTATATGCCTATCTTTTCTTATAAAACTAAAGCATTAAAATATTCTTTTTGTTTTGATTTTTAATGTGTCTTTTACTTTACTTCTTTTTTATTTTATTTTGTTTCAAAATGCTGATGAACAATGTACACCGTTTACCTTACTATTTAAGTGGGGCCTTTCGTAATATATAAACCATTTGTGAGTAGAGGTATTGTTGAAAAAAAATAAAAAAATGGTCCACTAGTGGAGATAACGATAAGATGCACGAGGAGATTTAGAGGTAGAGGAGTGAGACGGGAGAGGCAAGCCATGTGGAGGCCATGCTTCCCAATTAGGGATATCTCTCCCCTCGTGCGTGCATTGCAGAGCGGAGGCATCTCTCTCTCTCTCTCTCTCTCTCTTTGTGCAGAGCAGAGGTAGGAAGTAGGCTTCATAAGGCCAAGGCGAATATAATCCTCTCTCTCTCTCTCTCTCTCTCTCTCCAGCTCTTGCTTCCTTCCTCGACATAGGCATAGTGGAGATGACGTGGGGGCACGGCTTCGTAGGTGCAAGTTCATGAATGGTAGGGAAAGCTTAGGTGCAAGCGCACAAGGAAGGTGGATTGTAGGCTCGCATGGACACGTCGAGAGGTAGGGAATGATAACACATAGGCGAAATAAGTTTTTGGTGACACAAACAGTAGGTGAGGGTTACGTGATGAGGACAGAGAGATTATTGAATGCATCTCGTAGGCTTCATAAGGCCAAGGCGAATAGAATCCTCTCTCTCTCTCTCTCTCTCTCTCTCTCTCTCTCTCTCTCACGGGGGATGGGTTTGTGATTCGACCTAGCTATATGGACACGCATCTTTCGCATGGTTTGCGGTGTGCCATTGGCCAGATTCGCACGTCCTCACATCAGCTCGAGATTGAGATTGGCAGATTCAGAAGGACACCGGCAGATAACAGAATATGCCGCTTATGCCATCTAGAGCCAGAGATAGAAGTACATTACATATGTCATTGCACAGTGTACTATGAGATACGAGGTCGTTTTCACTGTCTATTCAGAGAAGGTTTTGGGCTCTATCTAGGGTCATGAGTTATGAGGATCAAAGATGTCTTGGGCTTTATCTACTTGAGTTACACAAGCATAGAGGAACCTTACTGAGGAGAGGTGAAGAGAGACATCCCCAGAGACAGATCACAGATTTCTTTACACTAGATACTGTACACCCAGAAGAACAGACAGAGGAGCAACCAGCGACGGTGGAGAGGTCTACCCGAACTACTGGCATTCTCATAGACCGAGCATTGGAGCTAAGGAGATCTAGACGACCCCGAGGGAGGAGAGGAGCTACACAATTTCGAAGGAGGCTATGGCAAAGGATTCAAGCCATACTCTTTCGTCGTCCAGAGTGTAGATGAAGATGGATCTCTACTCCCCTCCCATATTGTCTTCACATTGTACTGCTTAGTTTAGGATCCCGCAGTATTTTTATTTTGTTATCCTAGTTTAATTTATTTTGTTAATCTGACTTTGTATCAGATACACCGCATTGTAACTTTCTGGTCTCATAGGTCACTTTGGCCTTTTGAAGACGTTAATGTAACATTTCATTTCATTTCATTTCTCTCTCTCTCTCTCTCTCTCTCTCTCTCTCTCTCTCTCTTGCTTCCTTCCTCGATATAGGCATAGTGGAGATGACGTGGGGACATTTCCCCGTAGGTGCAAGTTCATGAATGGTAGGGAAAGCTTAGGTGTAAGTGCACAAGGAAGGTGGATTGTAGGCTCGCAGTGATACGTCGAGAGGTAGCGAATGACAACACATAGGTGAAAGAAGTTTTTGGTGACACAAACAGTAGGTGAGGGTTACGCGATGAGGACAGAGAGATTATTGAATGCATCTCTCAATTAATGTATTTTATTTTAGGCGAGCCAATAGGAACCACTCTCAAAAATAGATAATACAATTTAATATTCAAACACAAGAAAAATTCTATATGATTGCAGGCACTTATTTAAACTTACTCTTCTTCGTCCCCCTTAACTTAGGAAGCCTTTGTGCTTCTTCACCTTGTTAATGTTCAGAGATTGGGGAGACCAGAGATTGGGGAGACCTAATACTGACTGAAAATGATATATTGTGTGTGTGTGTGTGAGTGAGAGAGAGAGAGAGAGAGAGAGAGAGAGAGAGAGATGGATACTGTAGGCCTAAGAAATTATTTTTCCAAGTTGTCTCTGAAGAAGTGGAATGGTTTATTTGTCCGACTTGTTATTGCAGTGCCATGGGGTGGTTACAGGTTGGGGTTTGGGGCCAATGCTGATCCAGAGCCCGGAAGGTGCAGGAGAACCGACGGCAAGAAGTGGCGATGCTCCAGGGATGTGGTGCCTGATCAAAAGTACTGTGAGAGGCATATCCACAGAGGTAGGCACAGGGCCAGAAAGCCCACAGACAACCAGCAGGCACAAACCGGCACATCGCCAGGTGTTTCCGCAGTCTCTGCGTCCAGTGGAGCTAGTGTGGCTTCCTCTGTTACCCTTGCTGCCACCAGGGCACCTGCTGGTATCCTGTCTACAGTTTCTCCAGTGACGCAGCAGCCGCCACAACAGCTAAGCTCGAGCCTTGGCATTCGCCAGTACTCCAATACCAACTCCCCAAGTGCCTCTGGTTTATCTGTGGGATCCTCTCTCACTGCGTCGCAATATAACCAGCTTTCATCTTTGCACTCCTCCGCTGGAACGGCCGCACTATCCTCCAAAGACTATCGGTTAGTATGAATCATCGATGCTCTTCTCTGCTCTGCTCTTTGCTGCACAAAGAGAGAAAAAAAAAATTCAGTCTATATTTTGAGTAGAACAGTGCAAAAATACTAGCTCAAAATTTCCAAATTCCGTTTGGAGATATGGTAAATAGGAATAATCTATGAATTCTTGTGACAATAAAGTTTTGAAAATTTCCATTTGAAGATATAATAAATAGGCATTATGTATGGTTGAGAAAATGGTTTTTCTTAGATGCATATTAATGGATTCTTAGAGACAATATACATCAAATTGGTTGTGATATGCAGGTACATGACTGGGATGTCGAGGAGTGACCTCGATCTTTGTGCTGAGCAGATGCTGTTTGCAGAAGCCTCCGGCAGCTCAAGAGGGATCGGTGGCCAAGATTTCCAGTCAATGAATCAGCAAGGGCTAACTATGCTTTCCTCCATCAACAACTCTTGGCGCACAGCATCAATGCAACAATCTCGGGCTCCTTCACCGAGTCCTTCACAGCAACCCTTGAAATCCAGCAGCCCTTCCATGATGCAATATAGCTCACCGCAGATTCGGACGCTTCTAGGCCAGGATTTCAGCCCACTCTCCGCTGAAGCTAACTCGGTTAGTTTACAGTCTATTGCCCAACATAATCAGCATCATCAACACTCGTTCCTGGGAGGTGGTTTTGGGTCCGCTGAAGCTGTTAGTAACGTGGGTCGGGAACCGGAAAGCCAGCCTCTTCGCCATTTTTTTGATGATTGGCCACGATCGAAGGATGCCTCCACTCTCTCTTGGTCTGATGTGGAAGATGAAAAACCTCATCGAAATTCATCGACGACACAGCTCTCTATATCTATACCTGTGTCTTCATCCGACTTCAACACAACCAGCTCACCTCCTGGCAAGCTAAAGCTGTCTCCTCTGAAGCTTTCCATGTCTAGGGCAGGAGAGGACGACATTCCACTGGGGGTTGAGCTTGGAGTTGGGATGGGCCTGGGTATCAATGAAGATCGCCACCGCCAGCAACAAGCCAATTGGATACCTATCGCCTGGGAGACCCCTGTAGGTGGTCCGTTAGCGGAGGTTCTTCAATCCAGTACACCCAGAGCGGGTAAAAGTTCAGGTCTTAATCTAATGACGGAAGGATGGGAAGAAAGTCCGCGAGACAGTCCTCAAATTGGATCTTCACCTAAAGGTATGCTAGAGCTATCTACTATCTTTATGTGAGATACCTAGTATGCAGACCTTGTGTAAAGATATGTGTGTGTGGGAGTGGGTGTTGATGTGACTCCTATTGTAGATAATTTTTATGAATCTCTGTTCTCTTCGTCTGGTGGCGTTTTATGTTGCAGAACGCGAGGTGGGTAGTCATTCTTCAGTGCCCGGGGCAATGGAGGCTTCATCAAAAGGCGTGGAATGATGTAGTCTCAGCGATGCTGCTGCTAAAGGGCTCAAATCTAATCAATCTCTCATGGCTCATATCCATCTCTAACTTCCACATTTGTAACACAGCGAAGGTGCATTGGCGCTTTGCCTCTCTATCCCACATTGGAAGGCGGCTAACTCAAATTCTGTTGTGTAGCCACTCTCATTAAGGCTGCAATGTGTGTCCGTTTGCTTACTGTCTGAAGTTTCTCTAAAATTCGGTGCTTGAGAAGCTCTGTACAACAAGTTTGTGCTAATTTGTCCATTCGTGTAAGCTGACCTTGGTAGGCAGGGACACAGTTCATGCGTACTTCGTATTCAGATCCTCAATGCTTGATTTTTCTCAGTAGGGTGTCTCATGCGACGAGCTTAACCACCATAACAAGTGTTCATTAATGAGGGATGTTAAAACTGATTGAGAAGCATCAAGAGTTCAATGGTTTTTAAGTCACTTGCGTAGCGTAATGTCGGTTGTCAGCAAGATACAGATGACTGGTTTCAAACATTCTTAATGCACAAGTTTCTGAGAAAGTATATTTGATCCTGGCATCACTTGATTCTTGAGGATCAACAAAAATATCCTCTCTTCACTCTCCGCCACTGGACAGCATGTCATGCGCAAAAGAATGTCTAGCATCATGAGGGTTTTAGGTGAGATATCATCCTTCATAATTCAGTATAGTTCAGGTTTGTTTGAAATTCCAGAGTTGTCATGCATTTGTGGACTAGAGCTGGAGTGGGCAAGCTCATCAAGGCAATCGTACTTGTAGAAGGCATGATCGTGGACATAGGAAGGAAAGTCTTGGGACTTTCCCATTATCACCTCAGTTTTGAAACCGCTCGTGATCAAAATAAGTTTAATCTCAACATAAAAGCCTTCACAGCATAGTTCCTAATACCAACTCATCAGTGCCAGGCAAGGAACTACGCTTATTTCAGTTCCTTAACACTAGGTTGGTAATGGGACACTTTTACGACCTGTTAAGTGATCATTTTCCTTGAATTATGTCAAGAGTTTCAAAATGAATTTTGAGGTGCTATCTGTCTAGAAAAGTTGTCTCATGAGTTGAAAAAAACTCGACATTTTTTTGGAATATCAATTCCATCTCTAACCTTGTCTTTGCACAACATTTCACAACCTAAACTGTGTGAAAAAACGGGTCTTGTTTTTGGCTATTTTAAACTTTATGCAACTATACCACTCTAGAATTCATGTTTGTGAGGTCTATAATGTTAGAGAACTATCTTTAGTAGTCCTCAACATGTTCCGATGCTTCTAGGGAGAAATAAATGTTAAAGTTGTAAGTTATGACCAAATTACAAAAATTGTCAAATCCTGTTTTTTAACCAATTTTAGCTCTTCTATGATTTTTTTGGTGGCTTTCATGATATCCAAATGTAATTTTGATTTTCTATGTCGCATATTGTAACATAAAGCTAATATTCCTTGAGTTTTGGGGCACCTAATACTCTATTTTGCATAGTAGACAACGATGGTTGATTTTTTCAATTACAGAAGAAAACGAAACATTCTAGTATATCAAGTATAGCTTTTTCAATATTGTTAGTTTCTTCTGACAACTACATGTATTTTGTAGGTAGTAACCATATCTAGTCGTAAGGATCAAATTTGGCTAGATATTGAATAGTTTCTATGGGATTCTATAACTCATAATGTTGAATCCAGTTTTTTCATGTTTGCTTTTTCATGTTTGCTGTATTTAGCACTTCATCTTTGTCCCCAAGATTCCCCTTGTAAGAGATGTATTATTCTTTTGACATGCTCAATGGCTCCTTATGAACGTAAAGGACAATAGGGAACTAAGAAAACATGCATATATTATATGTATTGAGCGTGGCTATAGAAACTTTGATGATAGGTTTGCAGAATGATAAAAATTCAACTTTTTTGTACCTATTTCTTTTGGCAAAACAAAAAATAGTGAGTGAGAAGCAATCATATGTTCAGATCACCAACCCATTGAAGTTAACTACGGAATTTATCTCAAGTCCTACAAAAATCCCTAATCTTATTTTTATGCAATAAAACGTAAGAAATGACAGTTTTGATGAAAATGTACTGGTCCATCAAGTTTGGAGGCTTCGTGTGACCAAAAGATGAGAAATTTTACAAGTTTCTTATTTTTTCCATGTGTAGTAGGTCTTGAACTATAACCTCATGAAAGGATTTTACAAAATGAGTGGATCTACTATGGTTTTGGAGGTTTTTTTCAAACCCCTGAAATGACACTTTTATGTCCTGTTAGGTCACTAACCTAGTGTTAATAAGATAACTTGTCTAATCCCGTTCAAATGACAATTGATACCTCTTGCATTCAAATCCGTTTGGTCCTACATGTTGACCAGAATCTATTTTGTTTTGTTCCATAAAGGGGGGCGCTTGTGAATTAAATTAGAAGGTCAAAATTACATGATAGGCAAAATTACAAGATAGGTTCAGAGGTAGGCTCGGAGACAGTAGTGCAAAGGCCATATGCATCTTTGGTTGCCATGATTCCTTGAAATATAGAACTATTTAGGAGGATAGCTACAAAAATATTTAGTGTCTCATTCAGAATTTTTTTGTATGTGTTGTAGTAGCCGGATTCCATTGTTGTACTACCTTTGGAGCTTTTCTCCTTCATTCTTGTATTCATCGGTCATCCTTTGGAGGTGAGTATAAGATCCGTCCAGCAGTACCTCCTGTTTGTTTATATTTGACCTATTGTAGAATCCCATGCAGTCGGTTAGCACCTTGAGATTAGCTTGGTAGAGGCGGCATTGGTCCAACTAAAGCTGATTAATCTGCAAGTTGACATTAGCAAACACAGTACTCAGACTTCTAGCTTGGTAAGAGTCATCAAATAACTTGTTATTCCTCTCCTTCCAAATGATCCATAAAAATTCACCCCTAATTCTGTTCCAAACTACTGAGAAGATTGAGAAGATGGAGACCGAGTCTCCCATTAGCAACTGCTTCCAGTTTAGGCAAAAGTCCAGAGCAGCATAGAGCGGAGCAAGAATATTTTGAATTTTAGTACAATCTTTAAACAGGTGGGGGATATCCTCCACTTCCCTTTGTCAGTTGACACACAAGCCCGGCCCTAACCTTGCTGACTAAAAGCGATTGCCTGCCCAAACAGCGCTATGCAAAATTAGCCAAAGCAGAACTGAATGTTTAGCAGGTATTCCTCTATTTACTCCGTTTTTAATTTGAAGTGCCATTGCTTCTTGTCCATAGAAACATTCCAGCGAGCATTAAGAAGGACATGCACAGAGGTAGGCAAAGTAGGGGGCAGAGAAGGTGGGTGGGAGAGCATACTCCCCTGTTGCCAGTAGATGGCCTTAGTTGAGGGTGAGGAACTAAGGGCCAACATCCATTCAGATGTCTTCAGGAAACTAGACCTTCTAGTTTGGACTAGATTTAGTTCCCATGGTTGGAGGCGAGCCTTGTGGATGAGCTCTATGTCGTTGAGCCACCTGTATTCCGTCTTGTGCCAGAGGTCTTGCCATTTCACGAGGCCTTTGCGGTGAATTCTCCTTGCAGTTCTGAGTTGTTGTGGGTTAAGAGGGGGAAGAGGGGGGGGAAACCACCATAGCGATTCCTTTCCTGTGAGTGGGAAACTATGCTTGGATTCCCAGTTGATTATGATGTGGCCTCTGTACCGGTTCCACGCGTTCCACAGTGACTTGAGAAGATCCGAACCACCAGTAGTAACTTCTTTTGTGCTGAAGAAGATAGTGACCCAAGGGAGGCAATCCCAGCCATTCGGTTTACTTATCTTAAACTGATGAAGGTTTTTGAACAGAAGAACTGCCCACTCTTCTTCCCTTTGCTCAATATCTGATGACTAGTTTGACAACAAGTTTGTCAGCCCAAGCCGTGATGTTCGTAAGGCCTAGCCCCTCTTCCTCCTTCGGGAGGCAACATATGTTCCACTGAACCTTAGCCATTCCTGTTTTAAGGGGATCACATGACCATAGGAAGTTGCGGCAGACTTTGATGATGCTCTTCAAGTGGGAGTTGGGGGTACGCCAACAAGAGAGGAAGAAGACCACATAACTACATAGAAAGTGCTTGATAACTATAGAACGACTTGCTATGTTAGATTGAAACCCCAGCCCCATCTATTAAGCTTAGTGGAGAATCTCTCAACGACCCATTGCCATCTTTGTCCAAGAGTAACTTTGAAGCCAAACGGGATGCCTAGAAGTCTGAATATCACTCCATCTTGCAGAATCTTGCACCCTTGGTCGACAATCCATTTCGGGAGAGGTGAGAGAGAGGATTGAATTGCTATGATTGATACGGGAGCCCGAGGCCTCGCAGAAGACATCCAAGCATTCCCAGAATAACGCTAGAGATTGATCATCGTTTTGAGGAAGACCATTGGTGTCGTCAGCAAATTGTGAGACACATTGTTGCTGGCCATTGGGTAGTTACACACCTTTGAGATTACCACTAGTCATTTTGGCTTTGACTATCCAGTTGAGGGCGTCTGCAGAAATAGCAAACAAAAGAGGGGCGAAGGGGCACCCCTGTCTTACCGATTGATGTAGAGGGAAGGGGTCAGAAAGTGAATTGTTGAGGGCGACCCTAGCAACTGCATTCCCCTGAGGGTGCGGAGAAACCTTACCAACATAGGTCCAAACCCCATAGTGACCAGACTCTGGATGAGAAACGACCATTCTAGCTAAGTCGACTTTGACAAATATAAAATCCTGTCCAGAGGCTTCAGCGTGCTCAATCCCCTCCCACATGGAGATAACTGCCTCCATGATCCTTCTTCCTTTGATAAACCCTTTCTGCTCAGCACAGAGCCATTCTGTCAAGGCCGAAGTAATTTTGCTAGCAATGGCTTTCACAAAGATTTTGTACGCAGACGCTAACATAGTGAGGGGCCTCCAATTGGCCAGTTGTTCCTTGGGGCCTTTTTTATGAAGAAGCTTGATAATACCAGTGTTGATGATGGTTGGGAGAGCTGAAAATCTGACAGCCTCCTCCCAGACCATCTTCAGCATTGGTGCAATCATGTCTTTGAAGGCTTGCTAGATTCCTGGAGTTTTCTTAACCTTGAGGGCATCGATAGCCCTCTTGATTTCCTGTGAGGTGAGGGGGGGGATAACCCGCTTCCTACTCTTTTGGATCTACTCTCTAGCTCTAGTTTTGGCCTGGTTGAAGCACTCCATCGCACTGAAAAGATTAGAGAAATGAGTGTGGACTAGCAGGATGTTCTCCTCCTGGGTGGTGGCCCAGGCTTGTTTCAGTAGCAAGCAACGAAATCATGTCTCTTTGGCGTTTTTTTCTGAGGGATTTAAACATTGCTTTAGTGGGCTTATCCAACTGGCTTGCCCACCAATCCCTAAACAAGGCCGCTGTGTGAAGAAGGGTGAGGTCCTCCTCCATTCTTAACTGGTGACGAAGAGTACTAATTTTGTCTTGTATCTCCGACTGCTCGTTGGAGAAGGCTTCCAACACTATGAGTTGAATGTATACCTGATCTTTCCTATGTTGTCTTATTTCAGTGACCCTCTTTCGGAATGACATTAGAATTTTCTGAGTGTTGGCTACAGCCTTGGACCAAGATCTAGCAGGCAAGTCTCCCTTTGAGAAAGCATTAACCCACATGGCCTTAACATTGTTTTGAACTTCTTCTAGCTGGAAGAGAGAGGAATCTGTATGAAACCAGTGGTTCCTGATATTTTGGAATGCTTATCATCTAGGGTTATGACTAAAGGGTAGTGGTCCGAGGCACAAGAGGTGAGCCTCGGCTTTGCTTTGACTCTATTGTAGACTTTGGCTACGCCCAAACTTATATAGCACCTGTCCAACCTTGCTTTCCTTGCATCGTCTCCTTGGGAGTGTTTTACAGATTTGAACAACAAGTAAGATGACGACAGGCTTACCTCCTGAAGTCTGTTGATGGCTTGCTGGAGCAGGGCTTCTGCCTCGAGAATGTTGATCGTCTCTGGTAGGTTGAGGGGCGGTTGCAGTGGCATAGCCTTCAACACCCCCAGCAGATACCCTTGTTGGTGCGCAGGGAGGGGGGTTGCGTGAAGAACCCGGCCTCATGGTGAATATTTATCAGGCGGTCTATGCTATCAGGAGGTAGCACGAACTCGGAGAACAATCCTTCAGACTCGTGGAGACAATGCAGATGGTGCAGTGCGCTTGGGCCGAATGCATGCAGAAAGGGGGGGGAGTTGTTGTGAACGAGGGAATGATGAGGTAATGCTCCCGAGGCCCAAATGTTGGGTGCCCTATTGTCCTGGCCTAGAGAGGGTGAGATGACCTGGGAGGCTATCTCATCTAGCCGGGAGTGGGAAGTTAATGAGGCGCGATAGTCCTTGGGTGGGTGCTGCTAGAGCCTACGCCATCACTAGGGTTCCATCTGAGTATGCCCTTTTGACTACTAGATCATAATCTATTAATTGGCACAAATTCTTGTGCCAAATTAATCACTCAGTATTCGTGGTCTTCATATCTTAGCAATATTGTCCTTCCTCTAGGAAATACGCTCTATTGAGCATCCCTAGAGGTCTCCTATATATACATTATCAGCTCCTTTCTGTTGCCAAAGATCAAGCACATCTAAGTAAATTTTTTCACTTTTGAATCTTTTAATTCCTTTGTTGCAAAGGAAAGGATATACACTTTGTATCAATACCTTGCCAATTGCCTCTACAGCCATCCTTTTCCAAGCAACACCTATTGTTTTAGTGCATTTAATATTTTTCTATGGTGTAATTTGTGTTTTTGTCCCTTGTGTATCTACGCTCTGCGCAAACCCTCACTTGGGAGGAGTCATGCACTGACCAATGCAAGCCATTTCCATTTTTGACATATACATATTCAACATCTCGTATCTGTTCCGTGAGATATACGTCCACCTTTTGTATATGTACCTCTCAGCCTCTTGATACCCACCTTTTATAATTGTAGTAGTGCTTTTGTCTAGTTAGTTTCTTTAAGACCTTGTATGAGATTCACCGTGATGTAACTCTGATGAGATAGGTCATGTTGGCCTTTAGAAGACGCTATTACATTTCATTTTGTCACACGAACAGATATTTGCCAGAGTCAAGATTGAATCAATTAGACACCAGTTTCACATCGATAGAGCCGGCACATGAGGTGGGGCTTTCTACAATGAGCACCTTCACCATTCTATGAAGGATGGTTTTGTGACCAGACCTAGCTACATGGACACCCATTTACCTCATGGGATAAGATGTGCTAATGGTAAGATGTGCACATCTTCACATAATCTTGAGATTGAGATTGATAGATTTAGAGGAATATTAATGGGGCTAGGACATGTCAAATATGTGATATGGAGCCACAGATAGAGTTGCATTATATATGCCATTGTCAGACATATGCTCGAGTCAATTAGGACATGTCATTTATGTTATATGGAGCCTATGATAGAGTTGTATTATATATGCCATTTTTCGATGGACTATGAGATACTCAACGTATTCACTGTTCTTTGAGAGAGGGTTTTGGAGCAATGCCTAGAGTTATGAGATACTAGGATTAGAGATGCCGTGGTTTGTAGAGTTTCACAGACACAGAGAGGGTCTATTGAGTGTATTCGATGAAGAGAGACCCACAGTTAAATTTCGAGCGCTAGTGCCCTACGTGGCACTAGAAATCATCGTTGATTTAAAAAATGTTGAGCTTTTTAATGGCAATGGCTGCTGCCACATAGCCTGCCAAAGAGAGACGGTCCTAGAGACAAACCACAGACTTCGTTAAACGAACTACTATGGGCTAGTATGCAGCCAGAGGAGCAACCACCACAATAGAATTTGGAGTCCATCTGTACCACAGCTACATTGATTGACCAAGCCCTTGAGCTCAGGAGATCCAAACGCCCATGAATACCAGGAGCATCACGTCATCGCTGGAGTCTACAGTAGAAGATAAGGACTACTCTACTGTAGCATAGGAGACTCCTAATCAAAGTACTTACCATGGAGGACCCATTGGCGAGATTCAACAACGACTATCATGAAATTATATCTCGCCAATCCCGACAATGATGATGATGTTTTTTACACTCTTGATCTCTCGTAAAATTGTACCTTTTTTTTTTGCTAGAGAGCTCGTAGTCCGCTCCTCCCATAGTGTCCTACAATTTTATATTTTATTAGATTCTCAAAAATTGTAACCTTTTGGGTTTCATAGGTCATTTTGGCCTTTTGAAGATGTTTAACATAACACTTCATTTCATCTCTCTCTCACACACACAAACACACACTTGTCATCGATACCCCTTGAGGGCTTTTTTGTTGAAACTTTCATTTCATAGGAAATCCAAAGCAGTTTACTAAGCTCTAATCATATTGCTGAAGTCTCCACCTTGGGATGAATGTCCCTACTAGCTCCTAGCTCTCATTCAATCTAAAGTCTTGGGCCATACTTACTGACTCTGGATGTTGTGATGCCTTTTTTTGAATGTAAGACTAGGGATTCAATTTGTTGATCATTCCAGTGGTTTTTTAATGATGTTATTTACCCACTTTTAGTGGGCACACATTTTTTTAAGTTGACCTCCTATGATATTATGGTGGGAACTTCCTCACTAGCTACCACTATTAAAAGTGTGTCCTGGTTGCTGCATCCCATCTTCTGCATTAAATTTTTTTTCCCTCTCCCCCTACGTTAGAATTTACCTGAGACCCTTTGCATTCGCGACATCGACAGCAGATCCTTTCCTATTATGGTTTCTCACTATCTACCTACTCTCTCTCTCTCTCTCTCTCTCTCTCTCTCTCTCTCTCTCTCTCTCTCTCTCTCCTTGTAGAGGCATGAAGCCTTGGCTACTAAGCAACCCTTTGGAGTTTGTAGACTCCTCACTCTTGCATATTAAGATATGGTGCAGATCTGTAGCTAGCTAGGTTGATCTCAATGCAAATATCGAGGGATGATGATGGAAACCTCCTGCAAACATATTTCAACAGGTAAGGGATTCGATGCCCGACCTACATTAAGTGTAACATGTAACTTTGTGATAGCTACCATGATGGTACACCTAGTGTGAGGATTAGTGGAAGTCATGTTCTTAAAAACTCTTTCCGAGGATAGTGGTTTTTAGATTGCCGATCCGAAGAATGTGAAAACTGCTTTGGTTTCTTGCCTGGGAACAGTAGATATAAAATTTTGGATGATTGACTGAATTCTGAATGGACTATTGATGTTGCTCTAATGTGATACTTCTATGCATTCTATTTGTTTAAGAAAAAAATCATATTGCATTACATACCGGTCTTTGGATCATACTTCTCCTATGGTATTGCTATACATATGTGGCACTTATGGTATTTGTTTTTAACATATTAGTCTAGCTTGATCTTTTGATAGAATCCTTGAGCCCCCAAGATGATGGTTTGCTTTGAAAAGTAACATTAAATGCTTTGTGCTGGATCATCCTTGGATGGTTTCATGTTGGGAGTTTTGATCCTCTATGATTATGGACTTGATGGAAAATGGGCATACTTAGATGTAGCTTTACAGTGATCATTGAATGATGCCTTCATTTAGCTTTTGACTCATGGGTATTACTAAATCATTACGTTCTTTTCAATATTGATGGTTTGGCAAGATAATGGGACAAGGTTATGGCATGATGGCCTTCTGATGATTACACAATCCACACACAAATAAATTTTTTTGAGATAGTAGTTTAAGTTTAAAAAAATTTAACTAGAACAAGGATAACAATTGATAGGTTCATTGACACCTATAAACGTATTCAAAGCTAAGGGATCTATTGTTTTGGTTATATGGATGCACGTGAGAATATTATCTTTTCTTGAGAGTATCTTGGCTTTACTGTGTCTGGCATTGAAGATCCTGGCTGCTCATACCTATATGACCTTTAGAACTCAACAAATTCTTGTATAAAAATACTAGAATGATGCTTCATTCTTACTGTAGTGTACAAAAATGAATCTAAAACTGAGTCATTTTTGTGTTAATCTCTGTTCTTTTCTCTAAAGCCAGCTGTCTTTTGAACGATTATGTTCTTTGTGTATATGTATTAAGTTTAATACAGGAACACACGTGCTAAACACAAGGCTCTCACAAGTTACTGACGGACTGACACATTGGCTTTAGAACATTTTTGGTCTATAGTGTTTTGGGTGACCCATTGTCTATAATTAGGTGGTTTGTCTTTTACTATAGAACGGATTCATTCTCACTGCTATTGTAGTCTGTTGCCTCTGTTGGTTTTAGGGTTGCAGGTTAATCCAAGTTCACTCACCCTTGATTAATCTTGTTTTTCAGGAAGATACTACTTTTTAACGAATTTCTCATATGAGGGTTATCCACGACCCTAAGAAACACTCAAAACTCATGAAAAGTATTCTAAAATATTTAAAGGATCACCCTTTACATAAATCCCGTTCCCCTAGAATTAGGCCTTTTATGTATAGAAAAGTTAAAAAAGAAGACCACTTATTCAAACTAGTTACCTCTTTACAACCAATCCCTCACTTTTTTGATACATGCCTTAATCGTCTCCCAAGGGCTTGAAATTGCTTTTGAACCTCTTTCTGTTTCCAGCTCTCTTGTCCTTTGATGTATTAGCAATTTTGATGCTTCAAAACTTATTTATGACTCGTCCTCATCAGTAGAAAATAAATCCTATATTATGTACATGCTCTATTTCAATGACCAAGTCAAGATCCTTGTTGTTTTTTTGCATTTGCCACTTGCAATTGGTTAGCGTTGAATGGGTCGGTTGTCCCTAATTGGACTGATTGGATGATTGAAATTTGCACTCGTGCTAGAGCTACAGACTCTGACTAAAAGGCCAAAATTGGTATTCAAGCTGACTCCTTGACTGGATGCATAATTGAATTGACATAGAGCAAATCTAGTAGTTTCCCTTGAGGTTCTGGTTCTGGTTCTAGTTTAGCTGGAACCTCCTCTATTTTGGAATAATATAACTTAATCTTGATCCCATTGTACACTCCAGGCAATAGTAGACCTGACAAATCTCTAAGTCTCACTGTCCCGTTTGAGAATACCCAATCTACCTCATAGGGCCATGACCAAGTTATTTTTAGATTCGACTTCTTTGGTCCCACTTTGGACTGGTATAGCAATACCAAGTCATCTCACTAGAACTCTCTCATTTTGATCCTACTGTCATGCCAATTCTTCCTTCTTTGTTGCACCACTTCTGGTTTCAATAAAGCCCTCTGTCTAATCTCATTTAACTGTAGCAGATCATCCAATCGTTGCTTTAGGTTCTCGTTAAAATCCATCTCCTACTCAACTAGCAGGTGTAAACTTGGAATTATAAATTCCATGGGCACTACTACTTTTGTTCCATAAACCAATTTAAATGGATTCATTCCTATAGTGACTCTGTAAGCAGTGCAATATGTCCATAATGTTGTCTGAAGTCTAGCATCCCATTGACGTGGTTCCTTCTGAACAATCTTAGTGAGGATGGTTTTGATGGTTTTTACTGCTCTCAGTCTAGCCATTTCATCCGGGATAATATGGTGTTAATTTCTTGTGTTTGACTCAAAACATCTCCATGAGGATTTCCATCATATCATTAATGTAATGAGTGCCATGGTATGACACTATTTCAATAGGACAACCGTAGTGGCAAATGATATTCTCATAAATAAATAAGTCAGTAGACCTAGCAGTGTTATCTAGAAGTGCTTTAGCCTCCACCCATTTGCTCACATAGCACTTAGCTTGCAGGTGTAGCCGCTTTTTCTTTAGGTTTCGTGCATGCCTCAGGTGTTTTCGCTTGAGCTGTTGTAGAGGAAGGTCCTACTTTAGCTGTTTTGGCTTCCTTGGGTTGTTGGAAATTAGCTTCTTCCTATTGCTCAGGTTCTTTTTCCTTTGCTGCGTCGCCTTCATTAGATTTATCTGTTGGTGAAGGCCTTGGACTCTACATGGACTAATCTTCTTGTTCCGTAGTTGGTGAAGAGGGTGTTGGAGACATCTCTGCTTGATCAGGATGTAACTCGCTTTGTTGTGCAGCTTTTGCTTGTCTTTGCTGCTTAGCCGCTTCTTCCATTGATTTTCTTTGAGCTTCGAGAGCTTCTTTAATCTTTAAAGCTTTTGCTTCTGCATACATCCGCTCGAGTAAATCTTTGGGATCCTCTGGAACCTTCTTTGCAGGGTTCTTGGTTCTTGGTCCCTTGACCTCCCTTGGACTCCATTTTTCGGGGTCTTCACCTGTATCTTGGCGGCTCCTTTCCTATGTTTGCTTTTCTCTTTCAAATCTAGCCCTTTTTTGCTGCGGTTCCTCTCGGTGAGCTGCCACTGCTTTCTTTTTCATTGCTTCCCTCCTTGCACTGGTTTCTTCATTGTCAGAGCTTTCAATGTTGTGGGCTTCATGGGAACTTTGTGAAGATTCCTCATCTGATTTATATACTCTTTTTGTTGATCAAGCGATCCGCAGAGAAGGTTGAGCTGAAATGATCCATGTGTTTTGATCTGGGGCTGGCGTCAAGTTGTCGGCCGTTCCAATAGCATGACATGCTATTCTTGTTAGCACTTCTGGAGCGCCCAAATATGTCATCTTTCTCTCTTTCTTCGTGCCCTTCAGTGTTGTAAGCATGTACTATGCATGATCTATTGCTTGCCTGGTTGTCGACTTCAATACTTGAGTGAAAGTAGTCACAACTACACGATTTGGAGTTGCGTACTGTGGCGGTCTCTTTGAGAGGAAGTGGAAATGTTGATGGTAGAGGCGATGTGGATCCTTCACTTGTCTTTGGATGAGATAAAAAAATGTGGCAGCAGTAGTATCCTTGGTAAAAGTACCTATTGTCTTTCTATCCGTGGCCCGCATTGTCATTCCTTCTATTGGTAGCTTCAGTGCCTCGGCCACTATATATTTAGTGATCACCACTTCAACCTTTTGCCCTTCTTGATCTGTGATTTGGACCAATCCATCTTCTTTGATCGTGGATAGCAATTCATATGCTTTCTGGAAATCCACTCCGCATGGTTCCTGGTCGTAGAGATCTCAAAGCCCCAGACTTCTGTTGGCTTCTTTGGTGTCTGGCTTTGCAGATACATCATAAACCTCCTTAGGTAGCATTTGCAATTCTACCCGGTGTCCTTCTTCACTCTTGAATCTGCCAGTGAAGACCGTGGTGTTGTTTTCTTCGAGCTGCTCTTTGGACAAGTAGGTTGCCTTTTCCGTTTTTACTGAGCTTGGACCTAACTGGTACGGTGGCAGATCTTGTAGCTTATCTTTCTGAGACACCCTTTTCCTTGCCTTCTCAGCCGCTTGCATTGCTCTTGTTAGGTGAATACAGTGTCAAAGTTAGAAAATTCTGCGAATTTCGCTCTGAAATGCCCTGAGTCTGAATGGTTGGTAAATGATTTCCATTCTGCTTCAAATCAATTTTGGAGCATGCATAGATGCATAAAAACATGTAGAGATCAAAATCATATAGTCCAGGCAAAATTTGCAACGAAAGTAAATAATCGCGATTATTTACGGCTAGGATTTTTTTTCAACTTTTTGCATTTTTGACATCACATGCTTGAAACATATGGCATTTAGGTACTCTGAGTGAAATGTGGGTTCATTTGAGTGCACTGGGTGGATATGGTTCTAGATCTAGGCTTTTAGACTCTGAACAGTAGATATAAAGAGATTTTGAGTTTTTGAGATCCAAACTCGCTCAAACTTGATTAGTGGGCTTGGGACATCATGTTTTTTGATCCCATAGGGCAAAGTTGCAAATTGCATCCATTTTGGTAAAAAAGTAAATAATCGCGATTATTAACTTTTTCATCTATTTGTACATTTTTTGTTGCAACTTGTTTCAGGCATGATGTAGAGTCTTGTGTGAGATATGGGATGATTTGGATAAAAAAAATGTGACATTTAACTCAAAAATTGGATTGAAAAGACTTAAGTGCGTTTTTTGACAAATTCAAAGTTTTTCTTGATCATTTTGGCTCATACTTGACATGTGGCATGTAATAGATGTGTACAAGTGATAGGTGAAGTGAAGAGATCATTTTCAATCTAAACAAGCATAAAAGTAAATAATTGTAATTATTTATAGTAGTCACTTTTTTTTTGCAAGAATTGACAATTTGATGATCTAAACATCTTTAATACATCTAAAACAAGTCCTAAATTGAATTTGGTAAAGTTTGGTCATGTTGGAATCACTTCGTGCTCTCGTCGACTCTGAAATCACCAACTTTTGTGACTACTTGGCATGTAGAGTTGGTTAGTCACTTTTGAAGCTATGAACTTGTCCGCTACATAGTCCTGATGCTACTCATCCAGTTTTGGCCCATTCGGAGTCAGTTTGACTTCATATGTCAAATTTGATGCTTTGTAGCCTTTGAGATGTATTCTGATGTTTGAGAGCTTGCCTTGACTGTTTTCATGAAACCATTTAGGTATATTCTGTATAGACCTCATCTATAAGCTGTCCTTGGAGTCAGAATTCAATTCTAGCATGTGGCAAAAACTTAAATTATTTACTTGGGACCCCCTCGACCCCTGCCAAATGGTCATCTAATGATATGAAAATGTTCTATTATCTAGGGACATGCTACAGTTCAAGTCTCGTCCAATTCGTTTGAGCGGACAGGCTGCTATCGTCAGTTTTTTGTTGTAGGACTTTGTGCACAATTGGGTTTCTAGGGTTTTTTTCCGAGCGTAGACTTGCTACCCGGCTATATAGAAATGTTCATTGACAAGTTTAAAAATTATCCCTCATGTCTCGTGTGAGACGACGCTGTAAATAGATGACTGTAGACTCCAGAAATCGCGCGGGAAGAAGACAGAAAGCTCTCTCCTCGAAGAGTGACTAATGGAAATGAGGTGATTTTGGGCTACTTTGGATATCTTTACTCGGACTTCCCAAACTAATTTTTCCCATATTCCCCTATTAGTCCTACTAGGCCGTGAAATCTACGTTAGACTCAAAAATTTCTTCAATCCGATTCCGTTAGCTCATTCTGCAAGAGTTTGCAAAAGTAGGCCTTGGCGGCCTAATTTAGGCTTCCCGTTTCCATCTGTCGTTTTGATTGAACTTTTTTGTGCCTGTCCGCCTTGTTCTTCTGATCATCAGCGTATCTTCAACTTCTGAAGATGAGCTCAATTGCTATTTATTATTATTTTTTGACCTGTTTATTGAAAAAATCAAAGAAAATAATAAAATGCATTAAAAAAGCAAAGTGAAAATCAATAATTAAGAAAATCCATTAAAGAATACTATTTTATTATTTTTTGGTGGATTTCTTCATTTTTAAACTCCAATATCAAGAAAAATGATGAAAATAAGCAAAAAATGCTAATTTTTGATGTATGTTATGATACTATATACACTATTTACACTCATCGAGGACATGTTATAATTTAAAATTCCCCTGAGGATGATTTTTTAAGGGCATTATTAGGTAATTTTGCAAAATATCACACGTTAACATCTAACTTTTTTCTCCCTCTTCAAAATTGCCCTTAATTAGTGAAGTTCTCTTCCACCCCTCCTAGATGGAGTACTTCGGGACGACTGTGTGTATGGGTTGAACAATCGTGTCCATGCATAGCCTTGGTTGGCTCTACTATGCTTCAAAGATCAATGCAATTTAAACCATTATGTTGTGCAAGAGTTGGGTCTTGAGTAATCAACTCAAGGGTTTCTGTGGTCGAGGTTTCGTGTTGCTATTTCCCAATGAGTAAATCTTGTAGCTTGTGTGCTCTTTGCTTTATTGTACCGTCAGGATGCTTTGGCACATTGAATTCCTGAGCTGTCGGTATCAATGATGACGGTTGTTGAGATTTAACTCACCATTGGTATCTTGGTTTTTCATTGATAAACTATTGTGGTTGAGTGTTTTGAGACTTAACTCTCCACTGCTTCATCAATTTTACAGTTTGTGGAGAAGATAAGTGCTCCTTTTTTCTCCAAATCCATCTTGTGTTAGGTTCCCTGCTCGAAGATGCTCTTCTTTGTGTCTTTAACTTTGGAACCTTTTTGTTGGAATTAGACGAAGGAAGCTCAAGGCACAATAGAGAGTGTATTACTTAGTGTGCAATGGAAAGATCGATAGCCCTAGAGTGATGGGCCTTGTGGGCGGGATGGAAATACACAGAATGCCTCTATAATGACCCGACACACACTCTTGGGATGATAGACACACACACTATGGGGCACCACGCGGCTTACACAACCACCTAGCCGAGACAGAGAACACACCTATGGAGTGAGAGGAGAGAGACTACCCATTTATCCACTCCACACAGAGAGACACACACATACACACACCCAAAAAACTCATCTCAAAAGAGGATAATTTCTGATGTTTAGATACAATTAAGCTTGGGCCAACACCAATGGGGTAAATAGCTCACACAAAATGGGTAAAATATGTCAAATACAATCACAAATAGGAGCAGAAGCTTTGCTCATAGGAGAAACTTACACAGCCAAAAAAGCAGAAAAACAGTGATGAATTTGGAAAAATTTATAGTGCCATCACGTTCGGAACGGCCCAAAACCCCAGTCTACAATGTCAAAGTACTCAAATCCGACCTTGGATGAGCAGTTTACGGCCAAAACAGGCTCCAAAAACAGCAAAAACACAGTTGCGGCTGTTCCTCCTCTTCTCTCCACTCTTTTTCTGGTCTTCTCTCTTGTTTTTCAGTTCTCACACTTAGCTTTATTACTTGGGAACCTTTGGCCTTTTAGTTGACCTCAAACGGATCCCGAACAGGCCAAAAAAAGGCCTCGCAGTGCATAGTTGTCACCATTTTGCATCATCCGCACACCTGGCACTCAGCTTTTTTCAATAATGCATCCCGCAACCACCTGAAGTGGCCCCAAAAGATGGTCCTCATGATGACCTCTTTACATAATTATCACAAGAAAACATACACGTTGTGCCCGTACCCATCCACGTGCATGTATTGACCCCATTCGACCTCTTGATGCCACTGGATGCCATCTGACGCACCTGCTTACCTCATGTCGTCGGCCCACGGATAGCTTCCTCGAGAAGTTTTACGCGCTATGAACTCCTCATTATTATAGAAAAAACACATTGGTACTGGTGACGATGAAAATCGATGCACTATGTACACGCTGTCCTACCTGTACACATGTGGGCCCCACGTAACCACCTGGCTCTGGAAAATGGGCAACCCTTTATTCAATGCATCATGCATAGGTATGTATATATGCGCAATCACTTGCTCCAAAAAAATACTGACATAGTTTGCCCATGCCCTAGCATGTTAGATCATTCATGATCAGCAGCAGCAAAAAGAGATATGAGACTGGCCGCGTCACAGGTCTCCTCATCCTTCACATACATTACTTGCTCCATAGACAGCTCATCTTGCTCCACCATCATTAACCTAGCATGATACAATTTAAGATGCAATCCATTTACCCTTGACTTATGTAGAACTCCATCCAGGTTATCCAATTGATATGTACCATTCGAAAAACACTCCACTACCTTGAAAGGGCCTTCCCACTTAATTTGAAACTTCTTTTGGAAGGTGTTGTCCAGCTTACTGTTGTAGCGCAAAACCAAGTCATGATTCTTGATACGCTTACTTTTGACCTTTTCATTTATCTTTGTCAAAGCCTTATCCTGCATCTGTCCATAATGTTTCAATGCACTCATCCTATCCAGTTGAACCTCTTGTAACTATAAGAGCCTCTCTTTGAATGCATCACTAGGTGGCCCAAGCAACTTCTCTAACATCTTTATTGCAGGAAAATCTACTTCCATAGGAAATAGTGCTTCCTTTCCATACACCAAATGAAATGGAGTAAACCCTGTCCTTGTCTTCACCGAAGTACGGTAAGACCATAATGCACTAGGCAATTCCAAGTCCTAATTCTTTCCTTGATGCTCTGTCACTTTCGAAAGAATTCGTACCAACTCACCATTGAATCTTTCATTTAAGCCATTATAGTGCGGGTAATAAGGAGTGGTATGCTGATGCCTAATCTTCATCTTCTTCGCGCATAAAAAGTGTAGCAGTTTAGCTCTAAAGCCTGGCCCCTTATCTGAAAGTAGCTCTAGTGGCACCCCAAACTTGCAACATATTTCATCATACAAAATTTTTGCCACATCCTTTGCGGTGATCTATTTTACTGCTATAGCCTCTGCCCATCTATAGCCTTTTGCCATACATACCCCTATTGCAAGATCTTATGCAAGGTGATCTTTAGAGCAAAATGCCCGCCACATGCGCCTTCATGATTCTCTTCCAATACTCTGTAAAGCTCCTCCCACCAAGGTACACGTCTCAACACGAGATCAGCCCCTTTCATGTACAAGACATCACCAATCAATTTGTACGTGTATGCTCTTTGCACAAAACCATACTTCTTGGACTTTTGAATATCCTTTGGAATGATTCCTGTTAACAAAAACTCCTCTTCTTGAGCCAAACTTTCCCGGCCATGATAAAGAGGTAAATTGGTCCTCAACACAAATAGCTCCCCAATCATGCTTTGAGTTGCTTCATGTGCCTCTCCATTTAGAGCACGTTCTATGTGTCTGATGCTCCATGCTTCAAACTTTTTTAACAGGCCTTTAATTCTGAAACACATTTCCTTCAATGAGGTGTTCTTGCTCTTCCACACACCCAACACTTGCTTCACCACTAACAAGGCATCACCTTTTATGCTCAACCTTCTAATCCCATGCTTCAGACAAATGTGTAATCAGATTCCAAAGTAGCATATTCAGCCTCATTGTTAGTATGAGCATCCAATTTGAACCCTCTCTTGCATACTAGCTTCCCCTCTGGATCATGAAGTGCTATACCCCTCGAAGCTGCATCATGGCTCTTTTTGTATGAGCCATCAAAAAACACACATGTGCATTGCTGATCTGTGGCACTACCTCAACTACCTTTCTCACCACCTGTTCCTTAACAAGAAGGGGATTCTCCTTATAAGTCAGCAAATCAGCTAGGGTAGCCCTTGTACTGTCTTCCACTAGAAAAGAGAACTCAAACTCTTGCAGCTCAATTACCCATTTCTTCACCACATTTGACATGTTAGTGCCATTAATTAGCTGTGGCAAAAAGGCATAACTCGTCAAGAAAACAAAAGGTCGTGGTAGCAAGTAATGACAAAATCATCGACAAGCAAATATTACATTGGCCATCACTAGCTCTACTTCCGAGAACTTTCTCTCTGCTTTCACTTGGCTTGCACAATACATTGGCCTCATATAATGGCTGCCCTTCCCCTTTTGGAATAGCATGGATCCAATGGCATCACCCCCTACTGATGCATTTACATAAAACACTTTTTCCCAATCAAGAGCCTGCATGGCTGACAACCTCCCTAACACCTCTTTCACCTCTTGAAACAGTTCTTCACACTTATCATCCCATTGCAATATCATGCTTGGCCACTTTTTGTAATGGATAAAGAAGCTGTGAAGACAATTGAATAAACCGCGCCACGTACTTTAGTTTGTGTATAAAAGTTGCCAATTGCTTTGTACTCGTAGGTGATGGAAGAAGAATAATAGACTTAACCTTGTCTGGATCAGCCTCAATGCCATTTTTTGACACCATATGGCCCAATAACTTCACCCTTGGCTATGCTAGATGACATTTCTTTGGATTTAGTTGTCCTCCACATTCATCATATCGAGCCAATACCATATGCAGCTTTTCATGGTGTTCAGCCCTACTGCTGTAGACACAGAAATCGTCCATAAAAGCTTTAACATAACTACCAATGAATGGTTCCAACACCCAATTTGCTCTCTCTTGATAAAAGGATGGTCCATTTGACAACCTAAATGGCAATACTGTGTAGCAATAACAGCCCCATGGCGTAATAAAAGTTGTCTTTGTTCGGTCTTTAAGAGCAATCTTCAATTGAAAATAGCCTGAAAAACCATCACACACACTGTACCTCTCATAGCCAGCCACTGAATCCAAGATCTGATCAATGAATGGAAGAGGATATGGGTTCTTCTTAGTGGCTGCATTTAAGGGTTTAAAATCTACACAAATCCTCCACTTCCCATCCTTCTTTGGACTGACTACTACTGGACTCACCCATTCTGTGGTCTCCATTGGGACTATGAACCGTGCCTTCAATAACTTGTCCACCTCTTCCCGCGAGGCTTCCATCTGCTCTTGACCCATCCTTCTTAGCCTTTGCCGCACTGGCTTAGCACCTTCTTTCAACTCTATATGCATCTCTTCACCCTTTAACCCTCTAATCTCTTCATATAAAGTGATGAACAAATCAGGAAAACTAGCTAGCATATGCAAATATATCTCCTTCTCCGTAGCTGAGAGGTCTCCACTGATCATTTGTGTCATCAATTCCTGCTTCTTTGACCATTCGACCTTGGTTTGCATTAGCCCTTCAATCAATTCATAAGGCCCTTCACTTTCATCCTCAACCTCATTTGCAAATGCAACTAAACCATACTCCTGGATTTCTTTGTCCATCAAAAGAAATGCAACATCAGTATGTCATCACTGCTGGTGGTACTTTCACTGTCCTCATCAGTCACTGTGGAATAGTCTTCATCACTATACTCATTTTCATCTTCATAAAGCTCTTCCAATCGTTTCCTTGTGTCCATATTATATAGCTTCTTGGCACCTGTCTTTCCATAGAGGCTAATCGTACCACGTCGCCAATCTTGAACAGCTCCCACTGCACGTCTACCCAATATAATAGGATATGCTCCCAACCCCGATGGCATCACATGAAAATCAACCACCACCTTTGCATCATACGCCTCCACTTCTAAGATCTTTACAACACCCAAACATTTTACTTTTTGATGGTTTGCCAATCTAATCCGTAAGCCTGACACCCCAGCCACTGGAAGACCCATCTTCTCAACACATGAGTGTGTTATGACACATATTTGGGCTCCACCATCCACATAACCTTGTCCCAAATTTTTTCTTTTGTGCCACACATCTACAACACCCAAACTTGTCTTGGCAATGGATACATGTCTCCCCCCATCCTTGGTGGCTTATCACATTGCGGGCTGATGTGGCCCAACTCTCCACAATTATAACATGTGGGCGTTTGCCTCCAAAACCTACCATTGCTTTGTCTAACACCATTCCTAGGCCTTTCTTCACCTCCTGGCTGATTTGCAAACCTCCCTCGACCTCGATTATTTCCCACTTGACCTAGCAGGTTTAGGCTGAGATTCTTCATTAAATCTACCACTTGCCTCATGTCTTGCCTTAGCCCATCATCTTGCACTGCTGTAGTGACCACTACTGGCATAACCTGAGGAGTAACAGGAACCACTGGTTCATGATGAACCGCTGGCATGCGACCTTGAAAAGAATCCATAGGTTGAAATTCAGACCTCATGGGTAAAACTCTACTCCTAGCTGGCTCATTTGCCTCAGCTTCCACTCTCTGTTCCTTGCCACCTCTGATGCATCTTCATATGTCCTAGGCTTCTTTAGCTCCACTCTCCAATGTATATTCTCCCAAAGACCAGCCAAGAATCTGTCCTTCTTCATCATGTCAGGTGGAGGTACCTGTGGTGATGAGGCCTTACACATCCGCTCCCATGCCAATGAAAACTTATGTATGTACGCATCTACTGGCTCACCTTCCTTCTGCACCAAACCTTGTACATCTTGCCACACTTTTTCAGGATCTTCTATCTTCACAAACTCCACTTCCAATCCATGCCTTAGATTGTCCCAACTCAATCTTACAGGTGGATCAACCACACGCAACTCCTCTTCACATGCTTTGGACCAAACTCGTGCATCACTCTTGAAACAAATTTGGAGAAGACGTAACATCTGCGCCGGGTCATGAATCTGATTGCTAATGCAGGCAACCTCCAGCTTTTCCAAAAAGTCTTCAACATCTTCATCACTTCTTCCATGAAACTCCGGATAAGAGAAAGCCATGGCTACCCAAGCTACAATGCTTTGAGAACCCCTTCAAACACTCGTTGGAAAGGGGGAAATGGGAAAACCACCAGCGCATAAACTCGATGCCTCTATATAGATCAGTGATCTCACAACACCCCTATCCCCTAGCAAACACACATCCAAATACACAATCTGCAAACAGCTATTGTCCAAGCCCAATCCCGACCAACCCTGACTAGATAGATCCGATTGCAAAGTAGTTCAGATAGCCTCCATCTATAACACTGTAGAGTACCATGTGACATATAGGCAGTCCAATAACAATCGACACTCAAATTCCTACCCAATCCTTGACATATACCCGTCTATCTTCAAGCTTGCAGACTTGTACACACCAACATCCATATAGAAAGCACATATGCACCATCGCCTTCACATACACTGGACCAATAGATAAGAGAGAGAGAGAGAGAAAAAAGAGTGATAAATTCACGGATAGATGTAACCTATATCAGGTAGACAAAAGCTCCCAAGGAGGGTGTACAATGATGGAAACGTATAAAAAATTTCCTTTAATGCAACATTTGGCCAGTCCGTGGTAGGTAACAAGAAGAACAAAACGGCAAGTGGTCAATGCTTTCAATGCTTTCCTGCCTCTGTTTTTACTTGCAGCTCTGATATCCTTCTTTGAGGAGCCTTGGAGGCCACTTTCCCCTTGACCTTCTTTCTTGCCCACTCCCTTCGACTCTCTTTTCCTCAACTCCGGCCCGACAACCGACCTAAACTACATCCCACGCCCCTGTGATGCTCCTCAAGCCTCCATCCTCCAAGTGCAACTCCTCGTCGACCGATGGCCAACCCCTACTGCACATGGCGGTTCTTCGTATGGTGAGAGACCCTTCTCTCCTCTGCAGTCCAGCCCTCTACGCCCCTCACCAAGCCTGGCTAGGCTTTAACAAACCTCCCCTTCCTGCTTACGGATTCATCCCTTCCAACCAAGGCGGCTTGCCTCTTAACTGCAGCCCCCAACACCCTTGCAACCCTTCTCTCCTCACCACCAACTGCAGTGCTGCCTTTTGGCGGCTCTCCCCTGTGGTCGGCCACCCAGCTCCACTCAGTGCCGCCCCTCCTTGTCTTTGCCACAGCTGCGCCACCTCGTGGCTTGTCTCCTCCTGCTCCCTCTGCAGCTCTGGCCAATAGCGACCTCGCTATTGGTCGCTTCTCCTCTCAACTGGCCCGACCCCCGGCTTAATGCAACTGGCCACCCCTTTGTATCCCTCTCGTCCTCATGCACGCCTAAGTGGTGGCTTCTCCTCATCCTATTCACTGGCCTTCCAAAACTAGCCCGCCACCCTCTGCATGGTGCCAACACCTGGTCTTCCTTTCCCTATGCACTCCTCGTCGACTACAGCAACTGCAACACGTTTTTTTTAAAATTTAAAATTAATAGCTTTAAAAAGTTTACTTTGGGCTTAGCCCCCTTGCACACGCTATACATAACCACCTTCGAATACCTCCTTCAACCTTTCCGCCTGCACACCCTTTGAAGCTTGAACTCCACCCCTCACAAAAAATGCGACTAGCTTCCCGTTGCGTTGCCAATGACCAGAAGCAAGCCCAAGGATCACTTTTCATGCCGCCAGCCTCATGATCATAAGCTGTTACCCATTCATCTTCAAGCATCACCAAAACTCGGACCTTGTCCAAGCAGTGCAAGCATTCAACATATTACAAATCATGGTACTAGCCCGTGCAAGAGCCTTTAAGAGACCCGAGCGGCTGAGCTTGAAAACCCCCGTTGGTATGCTAAAATCCACATTTGACATACACATCACGATAGTGCCATTAATATCTTGCATCAAATAGCCACTGCAACACTTTGCCATTTGCTTGCAAATTGCCATGCCTCGACTTCCTTCACTGCCATAGGTCAACACAGTTTGGCCGTACCAACGTGCAAGAACCCAAAACTTTTGATTGACTCAATACCTAGAAACTTTAATGGAGCTTGTCTTTAGATGAGGACAATCACATGCACATCAAAGGAGTTTTCATAGTTAATCATCGGAATTACAATAGGCAAAGGACATTCCAATATCTCTCTTAATCTTCTTGGCCTGAACATAAAGACTATGCGCTGCTGGAAAAAATATTCCTGGAGACATGAACATTTATTTGGATTCTTTGAGTTAAATGAAAAGGGGTGAATTGAGGTCCATTTTGATCATCCATTAAATGAAGCTTTCAAGAAGGCACACTTGACTTATCCTCTGATTTTGCAAAATTTCAGCAGCATAACAACATAAATGGCTTAAAAGACTAAAAAACCAGCCATCATAACTTGGAAAAATTTTGACAGAGTTTCCCCAGAAGTAGAGCAGTGAGAACCTAAAATATAGATTTTATATGTAAGCATAAACTGTCAACAATAGAACCCGAGCATCAATTAGGAATCACTAGTACATAGCCTATGGCGAGGTCACAAAAAGGGTGCTCCAGCTACCTGTATCACCGAAAGGATCTCCACATTTGAGAATCCCCCTGCTCAATAAAACCTCACGCTATCGACCCTCTCACGAAGGCTAATGCAAATCGCGTATAGTCAAGTCTCATAAATGACTATCTTCCAGACCAAGTCTCAGAAATAGATGGGACTGCCAAATAAAACCAAGTATGGCTCCACAAAGGTGTACAATGGAAGTTTCCACAAGTACGTACAATATCAACAAACAATGCGCTCAAACATGTGCCAAATGATGCATACCTTTCCCTTTGTCCAGTTGACTCTTGGCTTTGTCCCCTGACTGATCTGTTATCTTCTCAACAGTGACTGGTTTGTCATAATCTTTCCCAGACCCAGTAGCAACTGAACTTTTCACAACTGACTGGTCAGCCACAGTCGTCTGAGCAGATTGCTGCTCAGTCTGACTCACTTCAGCTTTCTCAGTGCTGACTGCCTTTACCTGGCTTTCTATTTGTTTCAAAAACTCATTGCTTTTAGACAACGTAATTTTTGGATTCTTTGAACTACCAGCTTCATCTGTAGTGTCTTTCCTTTTCAGGTCGGTGGACATGGTTTGACTATCTGTTCCCTCATCGTCTGAGGACAGTTCGATTCGCTTTGGTTCAGAAATTGGCTTCTCACTCCATGCCTGCTTTACCTGCTCATTAACATCTGCAGCAGTAGCCCAATACAGGAATTACCAAACATACCACGCCTTGAAAACTGTTTGAGATTTTAGCTTGGTAGTCTGCTGGAGTACATTATGCGAGAGTATTTGACACAGGTTGATATGGACTTGTGGATCCAGTATCTTGGCCAACAACATAGCAAAATTTTTTTCTGACACATACGTTGGGTTGTTCTTAAGGCTCACTGCTTCAGCTACAAACCTGTAAGCAGCGGAGGCTTCCAGCCCTGCTACTGGAACTCCTTGAGCACTTGCCTTGCGCTTCCTTCTAGCCGTTTCATCCTCCTTCAGAGCGATACTTATTTGCTGCGCAGTTGCCACAGAAGGTTTGGGCTCATTGGGCATCCGAAATGCAAATGCAATGGCTTCTGGTGTCACTGACACCTTCCTATTTACCATAGCATTGCCACTTTTAGCATCAAAGGAATCAAGAACTTGCTTGATGATATCTGAATCAAAAGAAATCCTTGTAGCTTGCAGCACAACTCGAAGATCCCATAGTTGTAGCAGAGTCATTGCTTGATCAGTAAATACATAACGCTGGATTTTACTGTATGGGAGAACCGGAAGGCTTGCCTTTGCCTCAGCAACTATAGCCTGGCTTTCCTCAAGAGACTCCTGCATCTTCTTTGAGCGTTTCTTTCTACCCATACACAGTGAGGTCGATGACGATGAAACAGGCGAAGGAGAAGATGACTTACTTGTCGTATCGAAGCCGTTTCCTGGTGTTGCTGGAAAGACTATCTGACAGTCAACTGTCTCTTCGGAGGTCAAAGTTTGCGCGGCTGTATTGAGGAAACCTCGGAGCTCGGCGATGGCGAATGGTTGATAGGAGGGAAGCATCGCGCAGGAGATTTATGAGGAAAAATGCTAACTCTCCTGACTGTTATACGTGTTCGCGCCATAAAAGCTCCACCACTCGCCACTCCTAGACTTGTGTGTGCCGTTGCTGTCGTGGCAAACATGCATTGGACAAGACTGCGACCCATCCTTGTAATAATTACCACTGGCATGCCATTTGACCGTTGGCCACTTAAAAATTGGAAAGTGTGTCCATGCTGGTTCTGAACTGATTTCCACTCTGGCTGGACCATACTGGTACTGATTCTAAGGTCAGCCTGATTTGGTTCTTCTTGTACTGGTTCTGAAACTGGAACTGGTTGCACATGAAAAAGTCCAAAAATATATGATTCTGGTATCTCTTGATCAGCAACCTCCAGTTCCTTAGTACCTTGTTCCGACCCAATTTCTCTGGTCTCTGAATAATAGAGCTTGATCTTTGCTCCATTATATACTCCCGGCAACATCAGTCCAGATAAATCTTTCAATGTGACTGTGCCATTGGAGAAGACCCAATCGACCTCAAAAGGTCCTGCCCAGGCAATCTTCAAGTTCGGCTTCTTTGGACCCAGTCTAGACTAATATAGAAGCACTAAGTCTCCTTTCTGGAATTCTCGAACTCTAATTCGGTGATCATGCCAGTGCTTCCTTCTTTATTGAACAATTTCTTGTTCCAATATAGCCCTTTGCCTGAGTTCGTCTAACTGCATCATTTCATCCAACCTTTTCTTAAGATTATGGTTGAAGTCTAGTCCACACTTCACAGCCATTCTCAGACTGGGGATTACAAACTCCATAGGAACCACAACTTCAGTACCATACACCATTCTGAATGGTGTCATTCTAGTAGTTACCTTATAAGCTGTCCCATAAGCCCATAGAGCAATCTGAATTTTCAAATCCCACTGGTCTGGTTTCTTTTGCACCACCTTAGTGAGAATAGTCTTTATTGTCTTATTGCTACTTTCAGCTTGTCCATTGCATCTAGGATAGTAAGGAGTAGATTTCCAATGCTTGACTGAAAGCATATCCAATAGGATTTCCATAGTGTCATTGATAAAATGTGTTCCTTGATCGGTCACGATCTCTACTAGACATCCATATCGGCAGACAATATTCTCGAGCAGAAACCTTGCAGTTGACTTGGCTGTGTTGTCAGGAAGAGCCTTAGCTTCAACCCACTTGGTCACATAACAAGTAGCCATCACTATGTACTTGTTCTTCATGGGAGTTACCTTTTTAAAAGGTCCCATAAAATCCAATCCCCATTTCATGAATACTCCCAATGGTTGTATTGGCATTAAGGGAGTCACAATTGTTGGTCGGCCCATTCTTTGGCATATGTCACAAGTTTTACAAAAACTTCTGACATCAGCAATCAGTGTTTGCCACCACAGACCAGCTTGCAGAATCTTCTTGTAGGTTACTTCGTTGGAGAAGTGTCCACCAGACTCACCATTATGCGTTTCTGAAATCACTTGCATTCTTCCTTCCATAGGGACACATCGTCGAAGTATACCATCGACACCCAGTCAATAAAGTAATCCTCCTATGATGGTAAATTTCAGGCTTTTTATGATCAAAGCTTTCTTCTGATTCTGCTTCCAATCCTCTGGAAAGGCACCTTGGGAAAGGAATTCATAAATATCATACCATTCAGGATCCACTGATTCTTTTGCCTTTAACTGAAATAAATCAGCATCCACTGGCTGATCTCTCAAGGGTGATTTGAATATCCTTCCGTACTTCTGGAGAGAAAGTCAGCTCCACAATGGTTTTGGCCAGGCTTATGGAAAATTCTGAATTCAAATTCCATAAGGAACATCATACATCTGATCAGCCTGCCTTGAATAATGACTTTGTTAATCAGAAACAAAAGAGCTTGATGGTCCACATAAAAATGAAATAACTTCCCCAACAGGTAATGCCTGAACTTTGTGGCGCTAAAAACCATTCCGAGGGCTTCTCTTTCAATAGTCGTATAGCCTTGTTCAGCCTGACTGAAGCTACGAGACTAGCAAAATAAACAGGATAGTTTGTTCGGCCATCTGGCTGAGCTAATATTGCCCCCATTGCCAATCTTGAAGCATCCACATGTACGTGAAAAATAATATCCCAATTCGGCTGCCTAAGGACTGGTTTACTAGTAATGGCTTTTTTCAAATTCTGGAAACTCTCCTCACACTCAGCAGTCGAGTTGAACTTACTGGTCTTCTTTGTAAGCTCATATAGTGGTACTGCTTGAGAAGCAAACTTGTGTACAAATCTTCTATAGAAATTCACATATCCCAAAAAAGAACTCAACTCTGAAGCAGTTCTGGGTGCTTTAGCTTGCTCGACACACTGTATTTTGTCATTGTCCATCTCTATTCCATTGCGGGAAACCACATGTCCCACTAGCTGTCCCTTCCATACCAGAAAAACAGATTTGAATGGATTTAAACAAATCCTCTTCTCCTGACAGCGTTTAAAAACCATCTCTAGGAATAAAAGGTTCTGGTCCTCATTTGAATAGACAGTAAAGTCATCCATGAAAATGGCGAGGAACAGATGAAGAAATTCATTAAACATCTCCATCATACACCGCTGAAAACTAGCTGGTGCATTGCACAGGCCAAAAGGCATCACTAGATACATGAAAGCTCCCCACTTCGTGATGAAAGTGGTCTTAGCTTTATCTTCAGGAGCGATCTGTAACTGGTTATAGCCGCTATAACCATCCATGAAGCTATACATCTCATATCCTGCAATCTCATCAAGCAACATATCAGTGAAAGGTAAGGGAAATGGATCCTTAATAGTCTGGGCATTTAGTTTCCTATAGTCAACACAAACTCTTAATTTCCCATTCTTTTTAGGAACGACGACTATGGGAAATAGCCAATCACTGCTTGCTACTTCCGTAATGAACCCAACCTTGAGAAGATTATCAATCTCCTCCTTGACCTTCTTTGCATAATTGGGATTCATCCGGTACCTTTGCAATCTTACTGGCCTAGCATCCGATTTCAGTGGTATTCGGTGCTGACAGACTTCAAGATCTACTCCCTTCAAATCCGTATGTTCCCAGGCAAACACATCTTTATAGTTCTGGAATATTTTTCGTGCCTTTTCCTTCATTGCCAGTTTGAGGTGCTTGTTGACCTTGATCATTATGGGATTTTCCTCTGATCCCAGGTTCCACTCTTCTACTTCTAGATCGTCTGAAAGCAACCAGTTTGGTCCGCCTCCTTTTCGTTTGGCCTCTACTATACCAGTATCAGCTGGTTCCTCCATCCTTCCAGTTAGCTGAAGTGTTCTTTCCCCTGCATTGGCTTCGGTAAACTGATCAGGGAATTGTCTCTTCTGTTTGTCAGCCTGCTCTTTGTTCATCAAGACTGCATTCAAGTCGATCTCTGCCAAAGGGAATATGTTCATAGCCGCTAGCATTCGCTCGATTTTCTTGTTTCTGTACTTCTGACACAACTCCTTCGGTCTCAGTTCCTTTTTCCAGCTCCTGGTGTTGTTGGTCTGGATTTGGATTTTGCCACTGGCCCCTTCTATGGTCAAGGTTTGGTTTGCATAGTCATGAACAACATGTGTTGTTCTTAAACATGGGCGCCCTAGCAGCATTCCATATGCTCCCTACACATCTAGGACTAGGAAACTGGTTTTGAATTTCTTCCTACCAACTCTTATCTGCATGTTTTCAATCATGCCTGTTGCCTGTACTACTCTATGATCTGCCATTCTTACTTTGAATGGTGCTGGTTTCATATTAGTGATACCCATTCTTTGCTGAAGATGGGTTCCCATTATGTTGACTCGTGCCCCTCCATCAAGTATGACGCTTGCGAGAGGTCCCACTGCTTCCTGACCTTGTAGTCTACCTGAATAAGTGGAACTTCATCATCCCGGACAGCCGTCAGGTCCACTGCTCTGGCCTCTGCTTCAGTCTTCCTGCGCTGTCTGATAAAGTTGGCCACCTCAGGCAAGGTCTTTCTTATATCCTCCAGTTCTACAGTCAGCTTTTGGATTCCATCACAAATTTTCACATGAATTTATTCTCGCTCTTGGTCAGACTGATTGTCAGAGCTTGAAGAGCTAGTTTCTTCACACTACCACTCTTCTTTTGCAGTGTTTCTACTCTTTCCATCCACTCACATTTCATCAGTTAGTCCATGTACTACAGCCAGCATGGTCTCTGTCATGGCCGGTACTGACTGATCTTTATCAGTCGATTGGGCTGGTATCCTCTGAATGACTCTAGCTCGAAACTTTCCGGCTCCTCTGGCAGCTTCTTAGCTAAATCCTCCATGATTTTAACTGCTAGTTCCTGCTGCTCTTGCCACTCATCCACCACCTTTTCTTTAACTTTGGCTTTCCAAACTTCCCTTTGTTGAGCCCACTTGTTGCTGTTAGGATTGACTGGTACTTCTGAAATCTCTGGAATGTCTTCAATGACTACTCCCTTGCTCTTGGTAACCACCCTGACTGGGACTGGCTCTTGTGCCTTAGCCTCAGTAGTAGTCGTTACCGGTGCATTTGGACATTGGACTGCAAAATGACCATACTTCCCACAAGTATAGCAATTCATGCTCCTGTTTTGGAAGTTGCCTCTTCCTCTTCCTCTGCCCATTCCTGGTTGGTATCTGCCACATCCTTGACCAATACCACTGGTACCTGGTCTCTCCTCTTGAGCTACGTTGACTGGTTCTACCTTCACTGGTTCAGTGTAGGCAACCACTGATATATCCTTTCCTCTCTTAAAATGGTGAATTCTGATGCCACAATTATTCCATAGGTGACCAAAGGCTTTGCAGTAGGTACATTGTGGACATTCAGTGGAGATGTGGTCCTTGGATTTGCATCTTGAACACCAAGTCTCCATCTTTCGGACTGGCTGTCTTGTGTGGCTAATTTCTGCAATCTGCCTAGCCATCTCTTCAATTTTCTTAGTCCATGATCCCTTCTTTGATTTCTCCTTTGTCCTTTCATTGGAGATGCTCTCGGAGCTACTGGACATTTCACTGGAATCAGAAGTTTTAGTAGGAGAGCTACTGCTACTGGTCCTTCGCTTCTTGTGGCTCTTCTCCTTCTTAGCCTGCTGTTCTAGCTTTAATGCCCTTTGGACCAGATCATTGAATTTTTTTGTAGGGGCTGGTACTTCTTGTTCCCTAAGCTTCTTGCTTCTGAACCCATTCAGAAACCATGCCCTCAATCTCTTCTCAGACGGCAGTTCTTGCAACTGCCTGGTTAGCTCTTTTATCTTTTCCACATAGCTATGGACTGACAAATTCCTCTGTTTGATCTTATCTAATTCACAGAGAATATCTTCGTCCCCTCTATCGTCAGAGTATTCCAACGTGAAGGCCTTAAGCAATTTGTTATATGATCTCAGCTGGCATGCAGGGTAATGATAATACCATTTCCTTGCTGCCTCCTTCAAGGTTTGTGGAAAATATTTCCCCCAATCATCTTCATCAATGTTTTTTAGTTCAGCATACTGCTCGAAAGCTTGTATGTGAACATCTGGATCATCCTTTTCCCCCCCTTTGAATATTGGAAAGGAAATCTTTAGCGAAGCTGTGTAATCATTTAGATTACTACTGATCCCACCACTTCTCTTATTGGCTTCAGAATGATGCTTGGGAGCCTTTTTGCAATTGTCAGTGTCAGCATCCCAATCAATCTCTGTCTCTGTCTCATAATCAGTATCTTCTCTGTTTTTTCTGCTAGAAGTTCGGTGACTTCCCTTACTGCCCTTGGTATGCTCATCTCTCTGGCGAGACTGAGAACTCTTGGAACTCTTTGCCTTCTGTGCTTCCCGTTCTGCCCGTCGGCGTCGAGAATGACTGGAGTGCTGTGAGTCATGCGTCTCATCAGCTTGACTATGCTCCTCCTGAGCCTCAGTATCAGTCATTTTCTCTTGCTTGGGGTCAGACTCTCTTCCTGACTCCTCAGGAATAGGGTCCACACGATTGGTAGATTTCTGGCCACGATTGGACTTTGGTGCCATTGCTGAAAACTTCAACTGGGAGAAGAGTCGTTTAGTCAACGAGCTTCAGCTCGAGCCACCGTGATCGCCAAAATGGAATTGGAGCTGATCTCTTGAGACAGCTAATTCCAGTGTTGAAAGATTTTAGCTACTATTGTGGGAAGATTTCAGACAGCAGACTGGATAGAAATCAGAGACTAGACTGAAATGTAGATACTGGAATAAGAATCAGACTTATGTACTGAGTTTAAGGTTTAGATTCAGATTCAGATTCAGAAGACTGGACGAGAAGTAAGTATAATTGAAATATATGCCATGATTGGGATTACAGATCAAGATTACAGCGAATATGATTACAGAGTGAAAGTACAGCCGTCAATACTGCCAATGTTGCTCAAGTACAATTATAGCCAAAGCGCTAACCCGCCAACCCGATAACAATGTAATGGGCCCTATTTATACACTTCGGGTTTACTGTAGTAATTACTCCAATAATTACTAAGTAATTCGCTGCCCATCTTCTAAGAAGACATTCCCACATAGTGACTATCCAGCCATCTACAACACTCGACACACATGCAATGGCACCTATATAGCTCAGAGTATTCACAACACCCCTGTCCTCTCAAAAACACCTTGAAAAAAGCAACTCACACTAGCATGACCTTGCTTGCACTTCACCCAACGCACACATGCTCTGCACAATCCTCAGAAAACAATCACACCAATCTTTCTTGCTTTCAACTCTTCCACATCTCAACACCTCTCTCTCTTTTTCTCACACATGCGGGGGGGGGGGGGGGGGGGGGGGGGGGGGGGGGGGGGGGGTCGGGGAGCAGATGCTCACACACACCGGCCCACACACCCTAGAGACAAGAAAAAAATAAAGGGGGGAATAAGGGAAAGACGACACCAAAATTGGCATTGTTAGCTTCTCCTTCAATGAAAAAAACATGTACAAGATCCATGTCGTCTGCTCTAGGCCGTACCGTAGCCATCACCAATTTGTACAGAGGGGCACACACCTCCCTCGCCTCTCAAATTTTTCGGAACAAACCTAGACGTGAAATTCACCATTGGCTTCACTTCGGCATTAGCTTTTTCTCTTGGCAGCCCTCACTGGCTCCTGCTTCTGCAAGAAGCTTTCCCTTCCGAGCTGCTTCACGGATAATGCATGCCGGCCTCAATCACCGAGCACACAAAGCCTCTTTTCTCCTTTTCCCTTCTCTTCTTCTTCCCCCCAAGCAAAAAGAACCCCTTCTCGAAGACGCTATCCTCCCTTTTTTTTTCCTTCTTCACACCCACTCTCTAAAAAATCTTCCTGCAAGCAATAGCTTCCGACGCTATTGCTCCTTTAAATAGTGCCTTTAAATCTCACACCTTTCCTTTTTTTTCCCATGGCCCCTTGAGTATTAAGCATTCTGATCTCTTTATATCTCAACTCCAGTCACCATTTTCTTTTTGAATTTATAACAAGGGGACTTTTAGACATGGGTTCTCCACACCGTCTGTGCTCGCACACGGTTGTACTTGCCGCATAGGTTTTTCTGATCATACCACATGGGAGCTCCATCTTTTGGTCCCAAAATCATGTGCTTCTCCACAACTCTGTACCATGGCCTCGGACAACCCGTTCAAGAAACCAAAAAAAAACATCCTATCCCTTCTCGTCGTACCTGCCTGCCAACTGGGATTGGATGTAGCTTGGTGTCCACGACTCCAATCGACAAGCTGCAAATTTTGGCTGACTCCCCATATCACATGCAATCTTTGAGACCCTTGACAAGCTCAAAAATATCCTTTTCAACACACCTATCAACGTGGCTTTGCGAGCACATACCCGACTCCCAACAAATACTCCACAGTCCATAACTTGCTTGTTCAAGACTCGATTGACAATCCAAAAAGACCGGCATGCATCATAACTTGATCTATTCATGTTTACCCATCCGGATCAACTCTGACCACTTGTCCAAAACTTGCCCAATCCGGGGGGGATTTGCAAACCTCTAACTTTGGACTGCTCTATCTTTCACACCGTGGCCCCATTTGATGAGCCATCTGGACGAGCTCCTAGAGCATCTTGAGAACTATAGTCTAGGTCACATTCTTGCACTTTGGACAACTTGGCTTGCCATCATGATTATCTCACTTTGGAGGCCCCCCTTGGCCTAAAAGAACACTTCTAGCATGCATATCTGCTACCACTGTCTTGTTGAGGTCTTGTCGAGGTCTTCCACTTTGGCTTTAGTCCTTTACCATGCACTTGTCAGCATGCATTGCATACTTCCTAGCATGGACCATCTTTGGTTGCACCATTGCTACGTTGGATTCCTAAACGACTATTAAAAGCCCAAGGTGATTATGATGGAAATGTTCAAACCTGGGTGCCTAAAGGTAAATTGTGTTCTTCCTTGTCACCTATGGATCCATGTGAGTTGGATCCTATAACTATGGAGACGATTAAAGATCGTGGGAAGGAAAAGATCATGGAATACTATACACCTATTCTAGAGCTGATTTGGGTAGAACAATTTGTATCACTTAGCTCAGGAATATAGAAGTCAAATGAAGCTTCATGTAGTTCAAATACAAACTTCTACACAACCTCCACCTAAAATTGTAAATATCCAAAAAAACAAGAAAGAATTTGCACCTCCCATTGTAAGTTCACCACCTAAAGCAACATTGCAAGCAAGATCATGGGAGAGTACCTTACCACCCTTGCAACTTAATAAAGTGCCTAGGGTGGTTGAAAACTATTGGTCAAAGTCTTCACCCATTGTAGCTTGGAACTATTGGTTTCAAAGGGTGATGACAAATTTTCAAAGAGTATGATCTACCTGAGGAAGGGGAGAGTCCTCTCTCGCATCACTATTTTGGATCCTTATCCTCTTAATTTCCCTTCCATGACATCTCAACTCTCCAATTGAGGGAATGTATATACATAACCTTATACTTATACTAGCAAAAAAAATAAAATAAAAGAGAAAGAGTGACTAGCAGAGAGTGCACCCTATTGGATCCAATACATAGCCCAAATTCACCATATCACATCAAGCAGCACAAGAAAACAACCCTTATGTTTTAAAGACCTAAGCAAATCTATGTGTTCCCAGAGATGGCTGGTTCACCAGAGACATGTGCTTATATTTTTGATGAAAGGTACCCTTTTTATTTTTCTCAAGTGTTTTACATATGCTACCCCATACTTTCTTGTGAATAGGATTTGGTAGAGAGACTCGTGTGTGAGAAAACATTTGAGGGAGCTAGAATGGCTGATACGTCTATGGACTACTAGTGATCCTAGCCAGTTATGGACTACTAGTGATCCTAGCCAGTATCCAATGTTTCTTTAGTGGCACATGGATTTTTTTTTGCACAAGATGAGTATCCACAGATAGTGAGGTTCTTGATTAACATATGTGCACAAGACGATGATGAAGAATCAATAATAGAGACTGAGGAAGACTATGTCCTCAGTAAAAATAAATTTGTTTATCTAGATGATGAGGATAGAGGCCTAGCCTTAGGGTGCCACCCAATCTATATGATATCCTCTTCCCTTGATTCCATGAGTGATGATAAATAGGTAGGTTAGGGGTCTATATTTTGTTTTAGCTTGTTTTGCTTGAATTCTTGGTCTTTTCACAATGAGATGCCTCCTTGAGGTATAGTGCCTTGTTGCTTGATATTGTTGTGTAGGAGCATTGAGAAAACTTATATGGATCTCCATTCACATGGCTACAACATCTTCATCAAAACGACATGAGCTACTCCATATAGGAACATGTGTAATTCTTCCATGATTGCTTTTGTATTTTCACTGCCAAATGTTTTATGTGTATATGCTGCTAGTATGGCATGATCATAGATTGTGAAATTATGTTGCTACTTTGCCACATATATTGATTCATGCTTGTGGATATTTATATTTGTTGGTTGTGGTTTTCCATGGTTTGTTTGAGTGCATTTAGTTATGTTTTATTATCTGCCATTATAGAGCATAAATTTGTCTTTGCTTAGGTTGATCAAATTAGAGTTTAGTCTTATAAATTAGTGTTGAGGTTAGGAGTCCATGACTTTAGGTTAACTCATTTACTTGACCACTAGTCCTAGTTGATAAAATTATCTGATTGTTTGAGACCTTAGGAGTGTTTTAGGCATAGAGAATCTTGCTCGTTTTTGAAACAACAAAAGGCACTAGTGAGAATACAAAGGAAATGGAAGAAAAAAACAAAAGTGTCATAAATGTATGAGCTTAAGCCAGAAGAGAAATACCGGCTTAATTTGGTATTTCACTCACATGTATTGTCTATGGTACTAGAGCCCTAGAGGTTCCCAATGTGGATGCTTTTCTTTGAGAAGTAAAAAGCTCTGGGCATACAAAATAAACACACACATCAAAAAATTAAGAATCAAAGTGAAAGAAAGAAAAATGAAGCGAAAAAGAAAAAAGAAACAAGACATGAAAAAGACTTTCATTGAGCTTAAAGTGAAAAATTCAAGCTTTTGTTTGGAGATGTGAGAGTTAGTTGGCTAATCAAAGCTAATAGGCACAATTAGGGATTTAGATCATCTTCCTAACTTAGGTAGTAATAGAGTAGTTGTTTTAACATTAGTCATAACTAACTAATCGATAGACACATCCATAAGCCCAAAACTTTATTTGTCCTTAATGACAATGTATCATTTCATAATTCTTTGCATTTACTCAGTTCCACATGTACTTTACATTCCCTTCATGATTCATTGCCATATAATTTAGCTTGCATACTCTCATGGTGACTTTGCTTTGCAAATAGTCTATCCCAGATGCTCTATCACCTCGACGAATGGGTTTCACCTCACTAGCTTTTGAGGACGGAATCTACATCAGGAAGGGGGCATGTTAACCGATGATAGACACCTTATCACATTGTTTTGAGTCATGGGCTGGGCTTGTTATTCCTATAGGTGCTTGTGTGATCGCCGATGAGAGGTGCACCACATATCTCATTTGGCGGTATTTTTACTCTTATCGGCAAGTGTGGGCCTCCATGTGTGAATGGACCAAACCCATTTAAAAGGGCCATTGTGACCTAAATCCCTCATTTTGAAGGGTGCATGCTAAAAAAGAGTGCTCTTGTCCTATCTCCATCTCCTTCTCTTTTGTGTGCTCACAAGTGTGTGTGTGTGTGTGTGTGTGTGTGTGTGTGTGTGTATGCTTGAGAGAGAGAGAGAGAGAGAGAGAGAGAGAGAGAGAGAGAGAGAGAGAGAGAGAACGAGAGATCATTACAACGACATTGGCGACATCGAGGTGGTTGAGTGCGGTAAAGGCGGCTCCATCTTCTTCGTGGCAAGGAATCCTTCATGATGGCGAGCGTAGGTGGTGAGTGACACACTCTTACTCTCTTTGAGCTTGCTAGGTTATCTTGGCTGTGTGCTTGCAGCCATCCATGGCTTGCATATGGTGCTCGGCAAGTCCCTAGCTCTGACACATGCAATAGACGTGCACAGAGACGGATTGTGATAGACATGAAACTTTGTAAAGATGCAAGGAAGTAGGCTTTCCTTACCATTGTAAATTTTCAAGGCCATTCATTTCCGTCTCATAGGGCAAGGGTGGCACAATTGCCAATTTTTTGCCCTTGGGATCCCCAACAGTCCAATGGCAAAAATTTGGTTACGATGCCTTCCTTGACCATCAAAACTTTTCACGCATGGCAAGGAGTGTTCTTTACCCACTCTTGGAAAGTTCAGGGCAATCCATTGCCGTCTCGTCCGTCATGCATGGCACAATCACCATTTTTTTGTCGTTTGGCTTGCCTTGCCAAGAGTCCAATGGCAAATAATTGGCAACTGTTCCACCCTTGACCGTCGAGATGGATTGCAATGGCCATAAAACTTTCACAATTTGTTGCCTTTGGGCTTGAAAAGTGCACAACATTTTTTTTTTGGCAATTGTGACGTCCTTGACCATCGAGACAGATTGCAATGGATATGAAACTTGGTGGGACAAATATTAGTATGGTTTCCTTACCCCTTAAAAGTTTCATGGTCATTAATTGGCATCTCATTGGTGTAGGATGGCACAATCGCCAATTTTTTTCCATTGGGCTCGCCAAGGGTCCAAAGGCAAGAAATTGGCCATTGTGCCACCTTGACTGTCAAGATGGATTGCGATGGACATGAAACTTTTCACGGGTGGGGAGGAGTGTGATTTCCCTTTCCCATTAATTTCAAGGCCATCCATTATGGTCTCATCAAATTACCTAGCACAATGGCCAATTTTTTATTGTTGGGACTCACCAAAGGCCCAAATGGAAAAAAAATGGAAATCGTCACATCCCTGATTGTCGAGATGGATTGCGATGGCCATGAAACTTTGCATGGAAAAAGATTAGTATGCTTCCCCCACCCTTGCAAAGTTTCATGGCTATTCGTTGCTATCTCATCGATCAAGGGCGAGAAAATTGCCAATTTTTGTTGTTGGGCCCAATGGTAAAAAAATGGTAATTATGCCACCCTTGACCGTTGAGACAAATTGTGATGGCCATGAAATTGTGCAATGGTAGGAAGGAGTATGCTTTCTCTACAATTTCATAGTTTCATGGCCATCCATTTCCATCTCGTCAGTCATTCATGCCACAATCGCCAATTAATTGCCTTTGGGCTTGCCAAGGACCCAACAACAAAAAATTTGGAAATTGTGTTGTCCTTCACCATCAAAACGGACTCCAATGGAAATTAGACTTTGTAGGGATGGGTATTAGTGTACTTCCTCTATCCCTACAAAGTTTTAAGGCCATCCATTGCCATCACGTTGGTCAAGGGTGGGATAATCACCAAAAAACACTTGTTGGGCTTGTCAAGTGTCCAACGGCATAGAGCTGGTGATTGTGCTACCCTTGACCATTGAGACAAATTGCGGTGGCCATGAAACTTTATAACGGTAGTGAGGACTCTGCTTCCTCCACCCTTGCAAAGTTTCATAGCCATCCATTGCTATGTCATTGGTTATGCGCGGCACAATTGCCAACTTTTTGTTCGTGGACTCTCTAAGGGTCTCTAAGCGTCCAACTGGAAAAACTTGGCAATTGTGTTGCTCTGAAAATGGAGACAGACAGATTGAGATGACCATGAAAGTTTACAAGGGATGGATTAGTTTTATTCACTCGCCTCCGTGATGTTTAAAGGCTATCCGTTGCTATCTCATCTGTCAAGGGAGGCATAATCGCCCTTGATTATCAAGACGGATTGCGATTGCGATGGCTAGCCAAGGGTCCAACGGGAAAATATTGGCAATCGTGATGTCCTTGACCATCAAGACTGATTGCAATGGCCATGAAACTTTATGAGGGAAAGGAGGAGTGTGCTCTTCCTACCCCTGCAAAGTTTCATGGCCATCTATTGTCGTCTTATTGCTCAAGGATGAGATAACCACCAATATTTTGCCATTGGGCTGGCCAAGGGCCCAATGACAAAATATTGATGATTGTGCTCTCCTTGATCGTGAAGAAAGATTGTGATAGCCATGAAACTTTTTAGGGTGTGGGAAGGAGTGTGCTTTCCCCGCCCTTGCAAAGTTTCAAGGCTATATGTTGCCGTCTTGTCAATCATGCATGGCATAATCGCCATTTTTTGTCGTTGGCCTCGCCTAGAGCCCAACATCAAAATACTGGCCATGAGACTTTACAAAGTTAGGGAGAAGTGTTCTTATGCCACCCTTGCAAGTTTTCATGGCCATCCTTTGCCATCTCATCAATCTTACGTGACACAATCACCATTTTTTTGTCATTGGGCAAGGGTCCAAGGGCAAAATATTGGCAACAGTGCCATCCTTAACCATCAAGATGGATTGTGGTGGCCATGAAACTTTGTGGTCTCATCGGTTATACATGAAACAATCACCAAATTTTTGTCTTTGGGCTCGCCAAGGACAGAATGTTTTTTTTGGCAATTGTGGAATCCTTGACTATCAAGACAGATTGCAATGGCCATAAAACTTTGTAGGGGTGGGGATGAGAGAAACAACCCATTTGTGCAAAGTTTCATGGCCATCCGCTGTTGTCTCATTGGTGAAGGACATCACAATCACCAAAAGAAATTTGTTGGGCTCGCCAAGGATCCACAGGAAGAAAATTGGCGATTGTGCCATTCTTGACGGTTAAAATGGCTTGTGATGGTCATGAAACTTTGCAAGGGTAAGAAGAAGTGTAATTTCCTCATCCCTAGAAAGTTTCAAGGCCATCTGTTTCCATCTCATCAATCATATGCGTCACAATTACCATTTTTTGGACTTTGGCCTCGTCAAGGGTCCCACGATAAAAAAGTTGGCCTTTGTGTTGTCCTTGACCATTGATCCGCCTTGCAATGGCCATGAATCTTTGTAGGAATAGAGAGTAGGGTTCTTTTCCCACCCTACAAAGTTTCAAGGCCATCCGTTGCCACCTCATTGACCATGCACATCGCAATCACCAATTTTATACCTTTGGGTCCAATGGCAAAACACCTATTTGTTGCCGTTAGGCTTGCCACGGGTCCAATGGTAAAAAATTGGCGATTGTGCCGCCCTTGACCATCAAGACAGATTGTGATGACCATGAGACTTAGTAGGGCATGGAGCAGTGTGTTAGGGTAAGCCCACGCTTGTGGCATCAGATGGGAAAAGCCCCTAGCACTTGCATGGGAAAAGCCACACCTCTTCAGAAAGAGCATTCCATCTAGCAAGTTATGTGGCACACCCCCATCACTTATTCTATTTCTATATCTATAGCCTTCTTGTACACAATTTCCAACCACTTTTGAAATAATGTTACTCTAGCTCTTTTGTACAGGCTCTTGTCTATTGTTTATATCCTAATTAAGTGATTAGCAGAATCATGTAATTATGAATGCTACTAACATACATCCTCCATAACTATTAACCTTACAACTGGTATCACAGCGTTATTGTGAGGCTGGACATAATTATTATTAGCATTATTATTCACTATAAATATCCTATTCTTGAGGTGCCTATCTTAGAGATAAATGAGGTGTCCGTCTGCATGCATGTGAGCTCGCCCATTAACCAAGTGTCATAAGTTTTTAAGAGATTTGCCTTTCATGTGGTATTTAAAAATATTGAAGTAAGGTGCTATCACTTTTTGCAACTATTGGCCACTACCTTTTAATTTTGCAGCTTGCTCACACACTTGTCAACAATGGTGGTGGCACAAACCCACATGCGGTAGCCCCTTTGCAAGCTCGCAGTCTACTGCAGAATCCCGCCATCGTTTTTAAGCCCAACCCTGCTCGTTAGTCATCAAGGCTGAGACTACCTATTGTCATCTGCACCAAACGATTGTTGTTCTGCTCTCCAAAGGCTACGCATCAGCCCCGACATCAATTGTAAATGTGCACTAAACTGCTAAATCCGCTACAAAAACTCTCAGCCTACCACCATCAGAGCTGTGTCTACCTTTTACATTATAGGCCTATCTCAACAAGCTCACCTTAAACCACTGACCTGGCTTGCCTTGCCAACCCCGCTAGCTCTCCTGCCTAACACATGTAGGTCATGACCCAAGTGGCTCCACTGCATTAGCGCTGCTTCAACCCCCATGCTTGTCACCTGCACACATCATCTTGAGTGGGGCGAAGGTTCCCATAACTTCAATTAAGGCTGTTGTAATGCCAGCTTGTCGGCATTAATTCTTATGGGCCTTGCCATCAACACCTTCTCTGTAGCCCTCGCTTTAGCCCGCGATTGAAATCCCCTACTTGCACTACTTGCTGCCAGCTTTCCATTTGCTACTCATCTACTGGGAATGCCTTTGTTCAATACCACACTGTCTACAATCTGCCACTCATTAACTACTTCGCTAGCTTGCGGACTCAACTCTCAAGCCTAACAATGGCCTGGTTCATGTGCAGCTCAACTGCATGCCAAGTCTCCAAGCTTAGAAGCTCACACGACCTCGGATTTCAACCAAGGGCCTCCTTTTTTGTCGGCTCCAGCAAGGGAGTTTCCCACAAGCCTCATACTTTAAAGTTTTCAAGGCACACTCAAAGCTTCAAGGTCTCAAGGATGTAAGGCATCAAATAACATCGGTAGACCCAAAATCAACAAGGATTTCTTGCTCAAGCTTCAAGCATTGTGAAGAGGAGCTTCTCAAAAGAGAAGAGTGACTACACATTCCGCAAAGAATTTTTGTAGATTTCCTTGAGGGTTTATTTGTGCATAGCTCACACTGATATGTATGCAATACCTATGTACATAAGCACTTGTACAACCATGCATCCACTTTGATAGTAATTGTATGGGGCCTTAGACACTGCCTGTACACACTTGTACGTAGTAAGACCACCCTATCTCTTTCACGTGAGCACACTACACAACATGTATGAGCACTTTCACCTAGGCACAAGCACACACATAAGAATATTCCTTGGAATGTGTGCTTACTTCATGATGTTAGCCATGAAGCCCACACCCTCGACAAGCTGAACCAATGAAGATCAAGATCTATATCAACATGAAGATCATGAAGAAGATGAAGACGGTGAAGCGGGCGATATCGACAATCCTTCAAACTATAACCCATGAATGCATTTTGTATCACCCTAGGTCATTTAGAGAACCTATCTTAAGTCTCTTTTGTGAACCATAGTGATGAATCCAGTAGAGAACCACTATGATGTGTCACGAGGCATTGAACCATGGTTGTTGAATCCGCTGAGAATCGCGACGATGTATCCAGTTGGGAACCGTGAAGTGTTACATCCAGTGAAAACCAACATGTTGAATCAGGGTAGCTGGATCCTATATACCTAGGAGTGTTTTATGACAAAATAAAAACCATTTGTAGTTTGCCCCAAGCATTGGCTTAAGGGGGTGATTGTTAGGGTAAGCCCACGCCTGTGGCATCAGATGGGAAAAGCCCCTAGCACTTGCATGGCTATTAAGCTGCCACACCTCTTCACAAAGAGCATTCCATCTAGCAAGTTATGTGGCACACCCCCATCACTTATTCTATTTCTATATCTATAGCCTTCTTGTACACAATTTCCAACCACTTTTGAAATAATGTTACTCTAGCCCTTTTGTACAGGCTCTTGTCTATTGTTTATATCCTAATTAAGTGATTATTAGCAGAATCATGTAATTATGAATGCTACTAACATACATCCTCCATAACTATTAACCTTACACAATGTACTTTCCCCACCATGAAAAGTAAAGGATGACACAATTGCCAATATTTTTTGTTGGGCTTGCCAAGGATCTAACGGCAAAAAATTGGCAATTGTGTCATCCTTGATCATTGAGACAGAATTGCCAATTTTTGTCGTTGGGATTGTCAAGGGCCCAATGGTAAAAAAGTGGTGATTGTGCTATCCTTGATTGTCAAAACAGATTGTAATGGCCATGAAATTGTGCAAGGATGGGAAGGAGTGTGATTTATCTTCCCTTGCATAGCTTTATGGCATTCATTGTCGTCTCGCCGGTCATGCACATCACAATTGCCATTTTTTTTTGTTTTGGGCTTGCAAAGGACCCAACAACATAAAAATTGTGAATTGTGCCACCCTTGGCTGTCGAGACAGATTGGGATGGCCATTAAGCTTTGTAGGGATGGGAAATAGTGTGCTTTCCCTATCCTTGCAATGTTTCAAGGCCATCCATTGTCGTCTCATTGGTCAAGGATAGCACAATCCCCAATTTTTTTTCATTGGGCTTGCCAAGGGTCCAACGACAAAAAAATGGAGATTGTGTTGCCCTTGATCATTGAGATTGCAATGGCCATGAAACTTTTACAAGGAAGGAAAGGACTGTGATTTACCCACCCTTTCAAAGTTTTATGGCCATCCGTTGTTGTCTCATTGGTCATGTGTGGAAAAATTACCAACTTTTTATTGGTGGACTCATCAAGAATCCAATGGCAAAAAAATGGCGATTGTGACGTCTCTGACCGTGGAGATGGATTGCAATGGCCATTAAAGTTTTCAAGGGAAGGGATTAATATGCTTTCCCCACCTTTGCAAATTTTCAAGGCCATCAGTTGTCTTCTCATCTGTCAAAGGAGGCATAATCGCACGACACCATCTAAACGGATTGTGATGGCCATGACACAGATTGCGATTGCGATTTGGCTAGCAAAGAGTCCATTTTAAAACAGTTGGTGATTGTTCTGTCTTTGACCATCAATGGATGTGATACTTTTCAAGGGCAAGGAGGAGTGTGCTTCTCCTATCCCTACAAAGTTTCATGGCCATTTATTGCAATCTTATTGCTTAAGGATGGCACAATTGCCAATCTTTTGCCGTTGGGCTTGCCAAGGGACCAATGGAAAAAAATTGGCGATTGTGCTTCCCTTAACCGTAGAGAAAGATTGTCATGGTCATGAAAATTTTTAGGGACGGGGAGCAGTGTGCTTCCCTACCCCTGGAAGTTTCAAGGCCATAGGTTTTTGTCTCTTCAATTATGTGCGACATAATCACCAATTATTTATCCTTGTCATTGCTAAGGGCCCAACCAAAAAATATTGGCCATGAAACTTTGCAGTGGTAGGGAGAAGTGTACCTATGCTACCCTTGCATATTTTCATGGCCATCCGTTGCCATTTCCTCAATCTTGTGCATCACAATCGCCATTTTGTTTTTGCTGGGCTCACCAAGGGTCCAACGATAAAATATCGGCGATTGTGTCGCTCCTAACCATCGAGATGAATTGTGGTGGCCATGAAACTTTGTAGAGGCAAAGAGGAGTGTGCTTTCTATACCTGTGAAATTTTCATGGCCATTCATTACTGTCTCATTGATCATGCATAGAGCAATCACCAATTTTTTGCCTTTGGGCTCGCCAATGGCCAATGGCAAGAAAAATTGACAATTGTGATGTCCTTGATCGTCGAGACAGATTGGAATGGCTATAAAAATTTAGAGGGGTGAGGATGAGAGAATTAACCCATCCTTGCAAAGGTTCATGGCCATCCGTTTCCGTCTCATTGGTCAAGGAAGGCACAATCGCCAAATTTTTGTCGTTGGTGTCGCCAAGGGCCCAAGGGCAAAAAATTGACGATTGTGCCACCCTTGACCAATGAGATGGCTTGTGATGACCATGAAGCTTTGGAGAGATAAGAAGGAGTGTGGTTTACTCATCCCTAAAAAGTTTCAAGGCCATTCATTTCCATCTCATAGATCATGTGCGTCACAATTACCATTTTTGGCCTTTTTACTCGCCAATGGTACAAAGGCAAAAAAATGTCCTTTGTGCCATCCTTGACTGTTAAGTTGTCTTGTGATGGCCATGAAAATTTGGAGGGATGGAGAGTAGGGTGCTTTTACCACCCCTACAAATTTTCAAGGCCATTCTTTGCCACCTCATTAACCATGCACGACACAATCACCAATTTTTTGCATTTGGACCCAATGATAAAAAAATTGCCAATTGTGACGTCCCTGACCATCGAGACAGATTTTGATGTCCATGACACTTTGCAAGGGTGAGGAGGGGTGTGACTCCCCCACCTTCAAATATTTCATGTCCATCTATTACCGTATCATTGGTCAAGGGCGGCACAATTTCCATTTTTTGTTGCCATGATAAAAAATTGAATATTGTTCCACCCTTGATCATCAAGACAAATTGCAATGGCCACGAGACTTTGTAGGGGCATGGAAGAGTGGGATTTTATTATCCCTACAAAGTTTTAGGGCCATCCATTGCCGTCTTATCGATCAAGTGTGGCACAATCACCAATGTTTTATCACTGGACTCACCAAGGATCCAACGACAAAAAAATGGCGATTGTGCCGTCTTTGACCATTGAAACAAATTGTAATGGACATGAAACTTTTCACGGGTAAGGAGGAAGGTTCTTTCATCACTCTTGCAAAGTTTCAAGGCCATCCATTGTCATCTCATCAATCATGCATGGTGCAATCACCATTTTTTTACCCTTGGGCTTGCCAAGGTCCAAAGGCGAAAAATGGCAATTGTGACGTCCTTGACCATAGAGACGGATTGCGATGGCCATGAAATTTTGTAGGGATGAGAGGAGTGTCCTTCCTCACCCTTGCAAAGTTTCATGGAAATCCATTTTTTTCTCATTGATCATGCACGGACGGCACAATCGCGCAAATGTTTTGCCTTTAAGCTCACAAAGGGCCCAATAAATTCTTTTGTTGGAAATGGTGACGTCCCTGGCCATTGAGACAAATTGTGATGGCCATGTGACTTGGAGGGAAGGGCAATAGTATGGTTTTTGCATCCCTACAAAGTTTCATGGACATTTGTTGCCATCTCATTGGTAAGGGCGACACAATCGTCAATTTTGTCATTGGTCTCGCCAAGGATCCAACGGTAAAAAAATTGGTGATTATGTTGTTCTTGACCATCAAGGGGAATTGTGATGGCCATAAAACTTGGAAGGGATGTGGAGGAGTGTGCTTTCTCCACCCCTGCAAAGTTTCAAGGGGTACATGAATTTTTTTTGGTGATTATGTCGTCCTTGACCAGTGAAATGGATTGCAATGGGTACCAAGGATCCATCGACAAAAAGTTGATCATTATGCCGTACTTGACCATTGAAATAGATTGCAATGTCCATGAAAATCTGCACGGGTAGGGAGGTGTGTGCTTTCCTCACCCTTCCAAAGTTTCAAAGCCATCCATTACAATCCAATGATCATGTCCGGTGCAATTGTGAATTTTTACCTTTAAGGGTCCAACGGCAAGAAATTGACGATTGTGCCATCCTTGAACGTTGAAACGGATTGCGACGGCCATGAAACTTTGCAGGGAGAGAGAGAAGGGTGACTTCCTCACTCCTATAAAGTTTCAAGGCCATCCATTGCCATCTCATTGGTCATACATGACACAACACCAATTTTTTGCCTTTGGGCTCGCCAAGGACCCAACGTCAAAAAATTGGGAAATGTGACATCCTTGACCGTCGAGATGGATTACGATGGCCATGAGAATTTGCAGAGAAGATACTAGTATAATTTTCCTATCCCTACAAAGTTTCATGGTCATCTATTGCCCTCTCATCGGTTTAGAACGACAGAATTGCCTATTTATTACCGCTGGGCACGCCAAGGTCCCAAAGGCAAGAAATTGGCAATTGTGCCACCCTTGACCGTCAGATGGAAATGGCCATGAAACTTTTCAGGGGTGGGAAGAAGTTTCCTCTTCAAGGGCCCAATGGTAAAAAAATAGTGATTGTGCCACCCTTGACCGTGAATATAGATTGCAATGGCCATGAAACTATGTAAGGGTAGGAAGAAGTGTGCTTTCTTTGTCCTTGCAAAGTTTCAAAGCCATCCATTGCGGTCTTGTTGGTCTTGTTGGTCATGCATGTCACAATTGCCAATTTTTTGCCTTTGGGCTTGCCAAGGATCCAACAACAAAAGTATTGGAAATTGTGTCATCCTTGACCATCAAGATGGATTGCAATGGCCACTAAACTTTGTAGGGATGGGGATTAGTGTGCTTCTCCCATCCTTGCAAAGTTTCAAGGCCATCCATTATCATCTCCTTGGTCAAGGATGGCACAATCGGCACTTTGTTGCTACTGCATTTGCCTAGGGTCCAACAATAAAAAATTGGCGATTGTGTTGTCCTTGACCATCGAGACAAATTGCAATGGCCATGAAACTTTACAAGGGCATTGAGGAGTGTGCTTCCCCCACCCTTGCAATGTTTTATAGCCATCCATTGCTGTCTCATTGGTCATGTGCAACACAATCGCCAACTTTTTGTTGGTGGACTTTCCAAGGGTCTAACGACAAAAAAATGGTGATTATGATGTCTTTGACCATGGAGACGGATTGCGATGGCCATGAAAGTTTTCAAGGGAAGGGATTGATGTGCTTTCCTCTCCTTTGCAAAGTTTCAAGGCCATCCATTTTTATATTGTCTATCAAGGGAGGCACAATCTCCCATGACCATCGAGATGGATTATGATGGCCATGAAACGGATTGCAATTGCAATGGCTAGCCAAGGGTCCAAGGACAAACAATTGGTGATTGTGTCGTCTTGGACCATTGAGATAGATTGCGATGGCCATGAAACATTGCAAGGCTAAGGAGATGTGTGCTTCTCCTATCCTTGCAAAGTCTCATAGCCATTTGTTGCCATCTTATTGCTCAAGGACTGCACAATTTCCAATCTTTTTCCATTGGGCGGCCTGTCATGGGCTCAATGACAAACAATTGACGATTTGCTATCCTGACCATGGAGACAGATTCTGATGGTCATGAAACTTTTTAGGGATGGAGAGGAGTATGATTTCCCCGCCCCTACAAAGTTTCTAGGCCATACATTGTTGTCTTGTCAATCATGCATGGCATAATTTCCAAGTTTGTGTCCGTGGCATTGGTAAGGGTCCAACGGGAAAACATTGGCCACGAGACTTTGCAGAGGCAGGGAGAAGTGTGCCTATGCTACCCTTGCAAAGTTTCATGGCCATCCGTTGCCATTTTATCAATCTTGTACAATAGAATCACCATTTTTTTGTTGTTGGGCTTGCAAAGGGTCCAACATGTGCTTTCTTCACCCCTGCAAAGTTCCATGGGAATCTGTTACCATCTCATTGGTCACACATGGAACAATCACCATTTTTTAGGCTTTGGGCTCGCCAATGACCCATTGATAGAAAAATTGCCAATTGTTTTGTCCTTGATTTTTGAGACAAATTTCGATGGCCGTAAAACTTTGTAGGGGTGGAATGAGAGAACCAACCCATCCCTATAAAGTTTCATGGCCATCCATTGCGGTCTTGTTGGTCAAGGACTATACAATCGTGAATTTTTTGTCTTTGGGCTCACCAAGGATCCAAGGGGAAAATGGTGATTGTGCCACCCTTGACCATTTAAATGGCCATGGAAATTTGTAGGGGCAAGAAGGAGTGTGTTTTTATCATCCGTGCAAAGTTTCAAGGCCATCTGTTTCCATCTCATCAATCATGCATGACATAGTTGTCATTTTTGGCCTTTAAGCTTGCCAAGGGTCCAACAAAAAAAAATTGGCCTTTGTGCCATCCTTGACCGTCAAACTGCCTTGTGATGGCCATGAAACTTTGCAAGGGCAAGATGTAGTGTGGTTTCCTAATCCGTGCAAAGTTTCAAGGCCATTTCTTGCCACCTCATTGACCATGCTTGCCGTTATCGCCAATTTTTTGCCTGTGGGTCCAACAACAAAAAAATTGCCAATTGTGACATCCCTGACCGTCGAGACGGATTGTGATGGCCATGAAACTTTTCATGGGTGGGGAGAAATATGACTCTCTCACCTTTAAAATGTTTCATGGCCATTTGTTGTTGCCTCATTGATCAAGGGCGGCACATTCGCCAATTTTTTTGTCATTAAGCTTGCCAAGGATCCAATGGTAAAAAATTAGTGATTATGTTGCCATTGACCATTAAGATGGATTGCGATGGCCATGAGACTTTGTAGGGGTGCAAAGGAGTGTGCTTTCCCTCATCGATCAAGGGCGACACATTTGAAAATTTTTTGCCGTTGGGTTTGCCAAGGATCCAACGGTAAAAAATTGGCGATTGTGCCATCCTTGACCGTTGAGGCAGATTGGGATGGTCATGAAACTTTGCACCGGCAGGGAGGAAACTGATTTCCTCACTCTTGCAAAGTTTCAAGGCCATCAATTGCCGCCCTTGACCGTTGAGACGGATTTTATGGAAGTCTGCTTTTCCCATGCTCGCAAAGTTTTATGTCCATCCGTTGTTGTCTTGTTGGTCATGCATGGCACAATGACACAAATGTTTTGCCTTTGGACTTGCCAAGGGTCTAACATAAAAAAATTGGCAATTGTGACGTCCCTCACCATCAAGATGGATTACGATGGCCATGTAACTTGGAACGGAGGGTAATAGTATGCTTCCCCCATCCTTGCAAAGTTTCATGGCCATATATTTCCATCTCATTGTTCAAGGACGACACAATCGTAATTGTTTTGCCGTTGGGTTTGCCAAGGACCCAATGGAAATAAAATTGGCAATTGTGACATCCTTGATCATCCAGATGGATTTAGATGGCCATAAAACTTTGCAGGGGCAAGGAGGAGTGTGAGTCTCCTACCCTTAAAATGTTTCATGACCATCCGTTGTCGTCTCATTGATCAAGGGTGGCACAACCGATAATTTTTGTTGTTGGGCTCACCGATTGTGGTGCCCTGGATCGTCAAAACAGATTAGGATGGCCATGAGGCTTTACAGGGGTGCATAAAAGTAGGCCTTTCACACCCCTCTAAATTATCAAGGCCATCCATTGCCATCTCATTGGCCAAGGACATAATTGTCAAGTTTTTTTCCGTTGGGCTTCCCAAGGGTCCAATGGCAACAAATTGTGCCACCCTTGACCATCGAGACGGATTGTGATGGCCGTGAGACTTTGCAGGCATGAGGAGGAGTGTGCTTTCTCTACCTTTGCAAAATTTAAAGGCCATCTTGTTGATCATACATGGAACAATCACCATTTATTTGTTTTTAGGCTCACTAAGGGTCTAATGGAAAAAAATTAGCGATTGTGCCACCATTGATCATCGAGACGAATTGCGACGGCCATAAAAATTTGAAAAGATAAGGAGGAGTGTGCTTTCCATACCTCTAAAGAGTTTCATAGCCATTAGTTGCCGTCTCGTTGGTCATGCATGGCACAATCTCCATGTTTTTGGTGTTGGGATCGCCAAGGATTCAATGGCAGAAAATTGGCGATTGTGCAGCCCTCAATCATCGAGACAAATTGCAATGTTTATGAAACTTTGCAGCAATGAGGTGGAGTTTGCTTTCCCTATCTCTACAGAGTTTCATGGACTTTCGTGTGTCGTCTCGTCGGTCATGCATGGCACAATCACTAATGTTTTGCCTTTGGGATGGAATGACAAAAAAATTGGCAATAATGGCATCCTTGACCCTTGAGACGGATTGAGATGACTTTGAAACTTTGCAATGGTGAAAATTAGTATGTTATCCCTTCCCCTACAAAGTTTCATGGCCATCCGTGCCGTTTCATTGGTCAAGGACTCACCAAGGGCCCAATGATAAAAAATGGTGATTGTGCCATCCTTGACCGTTGAGACGGATTACAATGGTCATAAAACTTTGTAGAGGTAGGGGGGAGTGTGCTTTTCCCACCTCTACAAAGTGTCAAGGTCATCCATTGTCGTCTCTTTGAATCATTCACAACACAATTTCCATTTTTTAACCTTTGGGCTTGACAAGGACCCAATGGCAAAACAATTGGTAATTGTGATGTCCCTGAATGTCGAGACAAATTGCGATGGCCATGAAACCTTGCACGAGTTGAAATTAGTATGGTCAAGGGCGACACAATTGCCAATGTCTTGTCGTTGCTAACAATAAAAAATTAGTGATTGTGTCATCCTTGACAGTCAAGATAGATTGTAATGGCCATGAAACTTTGCAAGAGTGTGCTTTCCCTGTCCGTACAAAGTTTCATGGAAATCCATTGTCATCTTGTCGATCATGCACATGACAATCACCAATTTTTTGCCTTTGCGCTCACCAAGGATTCAACAAGAAAAACGTTGGTAATTGTGTCTTTCTTGACCGCGAGAAGGATTGCGATGGCCATGAAACTTTAGGGATGGGATTAATGTGCTTTCTCTACCCATGAAAATTTTTAAGGCCATCCATTGCCATCACCAAGTTTTTATGGTTGGGCTTGCCAAGGGTCCAACATCCAAAAATTGGCGATTGTGCCACCCTTGACCATCGAGACGGATTTACATAGACATAGAAACCTTGTAGGTGCAGATAGGAGTGTGCTTACCCCACCCTTACAAAGTTTCATGGAAATATGCTGATGTCTCATCGATCATGTACGGCACATTCGCCATTTTTTACTGTTGGACTCGACACAAAATTGGTGATTGTTACGTCCTTGACCATAGAGATGGATTGCAATTTCTTCCCCTTCCCTTGAAAATTTCAAGGTTATTCATGTCATCTCATCGGTCAAGGGTGGCACAATCGCCAACAATAAAAAAATGGAGATTGTCCCGTCCTTCACCGTCGAGATGGATTACGATGGCCATGAAACTTTGTGAGTGTTCTTGTCATATCCTTGCAAAGTTTCATGGCCATTTGTTGTCGTCTTATCGCTCAAAGGTGGCACAATCACCAACTTTTTGTCGTTGGACTGGACAAGGTCCCAATGGCAAAACATTGGCAATTGTGCTGTCCTTGACCATCGAAACGGATTGCAATGGCCATGAAACTTTGGAGGGATTGGGAGGAGGTTGATTTCCCTACCCTTGCAAAGTTTTAAGACCATGCAAAGTCGTCTCCTCAATCATGCATGGCAATTTTTTACCATTGGGTGTACCAAGGGTCCAACGGTAAAAAGCTGGCAATTGTGACATCCTTGACCATTGAGACGGATTGCGATGGCGATGAAACTTTGTAGAGGTGAGGAGGAGTGTGCATGTGCTCCCCTTGAAAAGTTACATGGATATATGTTTCTGTCTCCTCAATCATACACGACATAATCACCATTGTTTTGCCATTGGGCTCGCCAAGGGTCCAACGAAAAAAAAATGGCGATCATGCCACCCTTCACCATCGAGACAGATTGCAATGGCCATGAAACTTTCCAAGGGCATGGAGGAGTGTTCTTTCTCTGCCATTTTTAAAGTTTCATGGCCTTTATCTCGTCGGTCATGCATGAGACAATCATCAAATTTTTGTCTCTAGGCCTAATGGAAAAATAATTGGCAATTATTATATTTGTGATCGTCGAGATGGATTTAGATGGCCATGAAACTTTCCAGGGGCAAGGAGGAGTGTGAGTCTCGTACCCTTAAAATTTTTCATGACCATCGTTGACGTCTCATCGATCAAGGACGACACAATCACCAATTTTTTGCCATTGGGCTCGCCAAGGATCCAACGATAAAAAAATGGTGATTGTGCCATCCTTGATCATTGATGCGGATTCCGATGGCCAAGAAACTTAGCAAGGGTGCAAGGAAGCATGCTTTTCCAATGCTTGCAAATTGTCAAGGCCATCCATGTTAAGTATGAAGCCTGATTTAACCCTTGTAATTTTTGTATTAAAAACGCACATTTGTAAATCCCCTGTTATGAGGAGAAGCCATCATGCGTGAAGAAAAATCACTCGTCGGAAAACCAAAATTTCTATGAGCTTCGCTAAAATATTCTTGCCGGCGATCAAAAAGTGGTCAAAAAATGGTCGATTAGTTGGCCTGGTGGCTGGAAGTCAATGGCCGGTGGCGGATTTCAAATCGGACTTGTCTTCTCAACAGCGGCCACACATGGGCGCATGGGATAATTTAACTCCGACTTGTTTATACAAGGGCGGCTACACATGGCTGCCTCTAATGAGGGAGGGCAACCCTTTTGGCCTATAAAAGGAGGCCTTTTCTACACACAAAAATGGATTGAAGAGGTTAAGCATTGTCATGCATTGTGAAGTTGATACAACAAGGTGGACAAGGGGTGGTGATATTGAAGCAAGGTGGGAGCTCCAAAAGGGTATAATCCTTTTGTAATCTTCTTCTTGTTTGAGGTACTAAAGCCATTGAGTGGCTGCTTTCCCGTGGATGTAGCCCACATTGGGTGAACCACGTATATTGTGCTCTCTCTCTCTCTCTCTCTCTCTCTTTCTCTCTCTAATCTCTCGTGTGTGAAAAATTATCTCTCTCCATTAAGTAATCTACTCTATTATCTACTTAGCTACGTTCTATTTACTAAAAATCCATTCCCTTTGGGCTCTCCAAGGGTCCAATGGAAAAAAGTTGGTGATGGACATGAAACTATTCAAGCATCAGGAGGAGTGTGCTTTACATACCCTAGCAAAGTTTCAAGGCCATCCATTGCCATCTCCTCGGTCATGCATGGCACAATTGCAATTTTTTTGTTGCTAGGCTCACGGAGGAATGAGGAAAAGTGTGATTTCCCTACCTTTAAAGAGTTTTATGACCAACCATTTCTTTCTCGTTGGTCATGCGTGGCACAATCACCATTTTTTTACTGTTGGGCTCACCAAGGGTCCAATTCCAAAAGATTGGTGATTGTGCCGACCTTGATCATCGAGACTGATTGCGATGGCTATGAAATTTTGCAAAGATAAGGAGGATTTTGCTCTCCCTACCTCTAGAGAGTTTCATGGCCATCCATCATCATCTCGTGGGTCATGCATGGCACAATCGCTAATTTTTTGCTTTTGGACTTGTCAAGGGTCCAAAGGTAAAAAAATTGGCAATAGTGACATCCCTAACCCTTGAGACAAATTGCGATGAATGATGAAACTTTGCAAGGGTGGAAATTAGTATGATTTCCCTGCCCTTGCAAAGTTCCCTGCCCCTAAAAAGTTTCATGGCCATCCATGGTCGTCTCATTGGTCGAGGACTTGCCAAGGGCCCACCGACAAAAAATTGTCGATTGTGCCACCCTTGACCATGGATACAGATTGCAATGGACATAAAACTTTGAAGAGGCATGAAGAAGTGTGATTTTCCCACCTCTACAAAGTGTCAAGGCCATAAAGTGTCAAGGCCATCCATTGCTGGCTCTTTGAATCATATGCAACACAGTTTCCAAATTTTTTTTGCCTTTGGACTTGCCAAGGGCCCAATGGATTTTTTTTGGTAATTGTGACGTCCCTGAGCGTTGAGACAGCTTGGGTGGCCATGAAACTTTGCATGAGTAGGAATTGATATGGTCAAGGGCGACACAATTGCCAGTTTTTTGTCGTTACCAAGGGTAAAACATTGGCAATTGTGCCATCATTAACGATCATGACAGATTGTGATGGCCATGAAACTTTACAAGGGTGGGAAGAAGTATGCTTTTTCTACACGTACAAAGTTTCATGGAAATCCATTTCCGTCTCATCGGTCATGCACATCACAATCGCCAATTTTTTGCCTTTGGGCTTGTCAAGGACCCAACAACAAAAACATTGGCAATTGTGTCGTGCTTGACCATTGAGATGGATTGCAATGGCCATGAAACTTTTTAGGGAAAGGGAATAATGTGCTTTATCGATCATGCAAGTTTTAAAGACCATCCATTGTTGTCTTGTTGGTCAAGGATAAGACAATCCGCCAATGTTTTACGAATTATCATGGCCATAGAAACCTTGCAAGTGTGGATAGGAGTGTGATTTCTCCACCCTTGGAAAGAGTCATGGACATCCCTTGTGGTCATGCACGGCACAATCGTCAATTTTTTGTCACTGGACTTGGTAGAAAATTGGTGATTGTTACGTCCTTGACCATAGAAATAGATTTTGATGGCCAAGAAACTTGACAACGATGGGGATTAATATGCTTTTCATGCCCTTGTAAATTTTCAAGGCCATTCATTGTTGTCTCATCGGTCAATGGTGGCACAATTGCCTGTTTTTTGCCGTTGGGCTTGCCAAGGGTCAAACATTTTTTTTTTTTGGAGATTTTGTCGCCGTTGACCATCGAGATGGATTACGATGGGCATGAAACTTTGCAAGGGAAAGTGTGCTTCTCCTATCTTTGAAAATTTTTATGGCCACATGTTGCCGTCTTATCTCTCAAAGGTGACACAATTGCCAAATTTTGTCGTTAGGCTCACCAAGGGTCCAACGACAAAAATTTGGCAATTGTGCCACACTTGACCATTGTGACGGATTACAATTGCCATGAAACTTTTGGGAGATTGGAAGGATTTCCCCCCCTACCCTTGCAATGTTTCAAGGCCATGCATTGCCGTCTCCTCAATCATGCGTGGAAATTATTTACCATTGGACATGCCAAACAATAAAAAGCAGGGAATTGTGTCGTACTTGATTGAAAAGATGGCCACAAATGTCCATGAAACTTTGCAAGGGGGACATATGCACACTCCTCCATTCCTCTACAATGTTTTATGGCCATCACAATTCGTCTCGAAAAATTGTGTCGTACTTGATTGTCGAGACAAATTGTGATAGCCATAAAACATCGTAGAGGAAGGGAGGAGTGTGCATATGTCCCCTTGCAAATTTTCATGGACGTTTGTGGCCATCTCCTCAATCATGTGCGACACAATTTCCTTTTTTTGCCATTGGACTCGCCAAGGGTCCAACGACAATAAATTGACAATTATGCCATCCTTCACCAGCGAGGCAGATTGCGGTGGCCATGAAACTTTGCAAGGGCAGGGAGTGGTGTGCTTTATCTATTACTATAAAGTTCCATGGCTAATCATTGTTGTCTCATCGGTCATGCATGGCATAAGCACCAATGTTTTGCCTTTGGGCTCGCCAAGGGCCAAGGGCCCAATGAAAAAATAATTGGCAATTGTGACATCCCTAACTGTCGAGACAAATTGTGATGGCCATGAAAATTTTATAGGGGTGAGAATGAGAGACCTCCCCACCTTGTAAAATTTTATGGCCATCCATTACTGTCTCATCGATCAAGGGCAGTACAACCGCCATTTTTTTGCCGTTGGGTTTGCTAAGTATTCAACAACGAAAAATTGGTGATTATGCCATCCTCGACCATTGAGACAAATTGTGATGGCCATATAACTTTTCCACGTGGGTAGGAGTGTGATTTACTCACCCTTATAGATTTTCAAAGCCATCTGTTATTGTCTCATCGATCATGCGCGACACAATTGCCTATTTTTTACCTTTGGGCTTGCGAAAGGTCCAACAACAAAAAATTGGTGATTGTGCCGCCCTTAAGCATCCAAATGGATTGTGATGACCATGAAACTTTTCAAGGAGAGGGAGGAGTGTGATTCTCCTACCTCTACAAAGTTTCATGGCCATTCATTGTCGTATTGTCGGTCATGTGTAGAACAATTATTAATTTTTTGACTTTTTTGGGCTCAAATTTAGATGGCCATCAAACTTTGTATGGGCAAGGAGACGAGTAAGTCTCTTACCCTTCAAAAGTTTCAAGACCATCCATTGCCTTCTCATCAATCAAGGGTGGCACAATCGCCAATTTTTTATCCTTGGGTCAAACGATAAAAAATTGGTGATTGTGTCGTCCTTGACGGTTGAGATGGATTGCAATGGCCATGAAACTTTGCAAGGATACAAGGAAGTAGGATTTCCACATCGCTGTAAATTTTCAAAGCCGTCCATTGTCGTCTTATTGGTCAAGGGTGGCACAATTGCCAATTCTTTGCCACTGGGCTCTCCAAGGGTCCAATGGCAAAAAATTGGTGATTTTGCCATCCTTGACCATCAAAACGGATTGTGATGGCCATGAAATTTTGTAGGCATAGAAAGAAGTGTGCTCTACCCCCCCCTCCAAAGTTTTAGAGCCATCCATGGCCGTCTTGCCAGTCATGTGTGGCACAATTGCCATTTTCTTTACCGTTGGGCTCGTTAAGGGTACAATGGCAAAAAATTGACCATTGTGCCACCCTTGAATATTGAGATGGATTGCGATGGGCATAAAAACTTGCAAGGGAAGAGGGGAGTGTGATTTCTCTTCCTCAATAGAGTTTCATGGCCATATGTTGTTGTCTCGTCGGCGGACAACGTAGCACAATTGTCAATTTTGTTGCCTTTGGGATCGCCGAAGGCCATACGCCCAAAAAATTGGCAGTTGTGATGTCCATGACCATAAAGACAGATTGCGATGGCCATGAAACTTTGAGGGGTGGGGAGAAGTATGCTTTCCCTACCCCTACAAAGTTTCATGGCCATGTGTTGTCACCTCCAAGATCATGCACAGCATGGCCTTTGGGCTTACCAAGGGCCCAACGGCAAAAGAAATTGGCAATTGTGACGTCCGTGACCTTTGAGACGGATTGTGATGTCCATGAAACTTTGTAAAGGTGGATTCTTTGCAAAGTTTCATGCCTATCCTTTGTTGTCGCATTGGTCAAGGGCTCATCAAGGTCCCAATGACAAAAAAAATGACGATTGTGCCGTTGGGGAGGGGGAATGGGAGAACACACCCAACACACAAACAAAGGCCTCTCTATAGCTCACGGTATCCACAACACCACTATCCTCTCAAAAACACCTTCAAAAAACACACTTTACACTTGCAGACCACCGCTTGCTCTCTTCCCAATGCTGACACTCTCCACAAGACCATTGCACAACGCATACCCACTGCCACAGTCTGTCTCAAACATTGCACACACACACAACCACTTAATCTCACTCTCTCACACAAAGAACTACCGGTCCGGGGAGGGACACACACATCCACATTGCCAACACTGCGGGGAAACACAAGCGCAAGAGAATGAGAAGGAGGGAAGGGGAAACGACAAAAAGGTTGGGCAATAGTGTCTTGATTACACTTTAAAAGTCACACACAAAGCTTGCACTACCATTCCAATAAATAATAATAAGGGGGTTGATAGGCACACTCCTCTATCAAAAAACTGTACTGTCTGTAGGCTTCAAACGACACAAAAAATCCCCTCATTGATTAAAAAATTGACTTTTAGAGGGGGGTCCTTTAGCTTGGGAAACTCTTCTCTGATTGGCCCACTTGGCACCTCAATTTGATATCATTGGGAAGGTGTCTCTCGCTTGATCTCCAGTTGTTCTTCTTTTCTGAACTTGGGGGGGGGGGTACATAAGCGATGTCGCTAGTGCCCCTTGCACTTGGAATTTTTATTATTTTCATGGTTTATTTTCATTTCCTCTCCCCCACTTTGGAACCTTTGACTTTACCCCTTTTCAGACTTTGCCTTGCCCTCTTTGCCTTGGAGCTCATCTCTCCATTCTGAATTTAACTATTGTTGGACTTGCTCTTTTGAATTGCCATCGCCTTGGAAACCACATTCAACCGCCCTTGACAGCAGCCCCTTTGAGAATGGTCCCTTGGCCTTGCCTTTGACACCCCCTTCATCCACCCAAATCCTCTCTCTCTCTCTCTCTCTCTCTCTCTCTCTCTCTCTCTCTCTCTCTCTCTCTCTCTCTCTCTCTCTCTCTCTCTCTCTCTCTCTCTCTCTCTCTCTCTCTCTCTCTCTCTCTCTCTCTCTCTCTCTCTCTCTCATGATTCCTCCCCGAGCACTAGGGATATCGCTGGGGGGCGCTCATGGGCATGGGACAAGTCCCCAGGATTCCACATCATCACTGTGCATTGCTGCCCGCCACCATTGCCATCCCAATTGGACACTCTCTTTTAATGCGTACCGTCGTTCTCGACCAAAACAACACCAATGTCTTCCTGACAATGCTACATGCAGCGCCACCTCACTCACACACCATCGTCGATCTCTTAAAGATCTCTGTCTCTCTACACATGCTTTGAAATGGGCTCACGGTCCAACTTTTATACAACACTATCTTATCCTCTATCCTTTCATGTGGGGCTTGAGGCCGGCCATGTGGCGGCACCACAACGCTCCAAGTTTCTAAGCGTCCAACCCTTGAAAATACCCCATAAAGCACACAAAAAAGCCTTTTTTTGTCCCCACATTCCCCCTGCTCTCATATTGTGCCCAAGGGTCCTAATCTGAAGCTGTCAAGCTGTGTTGGACCCTGACCATATCGGCTTTGAGCCATGCAAATCTCATTGCTTTCTGACTCCTCTGAACCCGTTATCCAAGGCCGCAAAAAAATCCAAAAAATCCCCTGAGACCGTCTTGTCGAAAAATGTCGCGAACCATTCAATTGGCATATCTCCTCCATTAGAACTTTGATCATCATGCTGTTAGTTCCTGCTGACCTTCCATGATGTATACTACCCTCTAGAACCTGATCAAGCCCAAAAACACGTCAGATGGCACGATTTATGATGCAGTCAAGTGGGTACATAACTGTCCCCCAAAAAACCTTCTGTTGGCCATATCTTTCCTTCTCAAGCTATGATTGGTGATTTGAGAAGACATGCATGCTCCACAACACAAGATCTTCATGTATATCCACTCATGCTACCTTTGGCTATATGTACCCAACTGCCCTGTCTGTTGGGGATCAACAAACCACTCCAACTTTGAACTAGCATAACTCTCACCCTAGGGCTCCGTTTGACAAGTTGTCTAAACCGGCTTTTAGAGCAGATCAAACAATACATTCCAAGATTTTCAACACTTGGACCCACCATCCCAACTTGCCCATTTTGGAGCCTTTCTGACCCAAAAAGTCACCTTAAGCATACCTTTTTCCTACCCTTTGACTGCTCGGGACCTTTGTACCTTCTTAAACCCTTTGCCATGCACCTATGCACACATCTGGCAATGCTTAGCACCATTTTTAGCCTCGACCAACTTTGTCTATACCATCATTTCCCATTCCCCCTTGTCAAACGTTTATGCTCCACCAAAAGAATATTTACAAAACTTTAGAAGCTGACACACCAAACTGACAACCTAAGGCATTTGCAAACTAGAACACTATGTATTGGATATGTACAAAAGCTCCATCTCCTCCAAACAATGCATACTTCAGGTGGGTTTCCCACCCCCCTTGGCTACAATCTAATGCACCTCATGCAGTATATTCCTTTCAAAATACAGCTTGAGTCGCACACCGTTGCCTAAGAAGCTTACCATTTGAACTTACCAGCTCATAGGTCCCATTCAAAAAGGCCTTCTGAACTTTTTATGGACCCATCCACTTCTTCTTGAACTTCTTTAAAAATGTGAAATCAAAGTAACTCTTGGAATGCATCACCAGGTCTCCTTCTTCTATCTTCTTGTCTGGAAGGTTTTGATTGAACTTGGCTACTCGCTTCTCTTACTGCTTCACATAGTAGTCTGATGCCACCTCTTTGTCCATCTGCAATGCTTCACAACTGGCTATCCAATCTTGTAAAACCACTTGTTGAGTAGAATTGACACGCCACATACCTTTTAAAGCACCCAACTATGCATGCACTGACAACAGGGCCTCCTTACCATAGACTCTGCTCAAATGGGGTGAGATTTGTAGCCACTTTTATTAGATTAATAGAATTGATAGAGATTGATTTATAGCATGAGGATTACTTTGCAATATGTTAAAACTGATAAAGAACACTCAGAGATACAAACGATATGTCCCTCTGTATAGGGAGCTCAAAAGGACTAAATCCTATAACTAGGGAGTGATTTGTAGAGATATAAAAAAAATTCCAATAAGAAAGAGAGAGGTTGGAAGACTATGGATAATCTTGGAGTGATTTAGGGGGAGAATTGAGGGTGCTAAAGGTAAAAAGGCCCCAAAGAGAAAAAAATCCTTTAGTGTTATTGAAAGCTTATAATGAAGATTAAACTAGGACTAAGGTACTCCTAGGCTATGTCATTACACTTGATCTCCAACAAACCCTCCTTCAAGTTGATGACCTAGCACAACAAAAAAAGCCTTGTGATACACCTACTCAAGGTTCACTCTAAGGATATAAAAAACTTATAACTGTGTGGTTCTCTTAGTTGGATACAACAAGAGAGTTCATCTAGCTTAGGGAGATACTAGGTAGACTAAAAGAAGGTGTTTTGAGATACCAAAAGACTTTTTTCTAGCTTGTATAGACCTTTAGAGGTCCCATTCTTCGTCTACATGCACAAGGTTTGCCTCATCTGAGGCAGTCTTTTCTTCATATGCATATTTTGAATCTGACTCTCCGATATACATTGCTTTTATCCATTGTTTAAGGAAACACGATTCCTCTGTGTGATTGCCTTTGCCACAAAATGTGCATACAATGCCTTTCTTGGAGTCTTTGAATGATGTGTTCCTTTGAGGTTCCCTTGAGCTGCTTCCTTTGTAGAATGTCCGTTGACTTTTGTTGCCCTCCTTACTTTGAGTAAGGTACTCTCCTTGTGTTTCAAAATGTTCATGTTTCTTATGGATTCTTCTTTCTTCTTCTTCTAAGAGAGATGCCTCCCCCTAAGCTAAGACTCGGTGTAGGGAGATTTGTTAGGGTGGTAACAGGGATAGAATACTCATCAAGAGTTGAAATAATTTTGATGAGAACAGCTATTTTGATATCTTCTTCCACATCTTTGTTGATTCCTGCTAATTGTGACTGTAAACTCTTGAATTTGCTTAAGTGTGCTGACATAATAGTGTCGGCAGCTTTTGTAAGTGAAAAAACTCTATGAAGAGCATGATTTTAGATGTCTTGGAAGTAGTACCAAATACTTTCTCAAGTAAAACCCAAGCTTCTTATGCAGTAGTGCAAGAACGAATGTGATATGTAAAGACATCTTGTAAGCCTTCCCCTATAATACCTAGAGCTTTTAGATTTCTTTGCTCAAATGTTGAGGAACTTTCTCTAGTTGAAGTCCCTATAGGTTCTCTTCCTACAATATCCCATAATCCCTTTTTCATAGGTCTGAATTTTATTCGAGTTTGCCATGTAAAGAAGTTTGTGCCGTTGAATTTATCACTGGCTTCCATATTAGGAGTGGTCTTGGTAGAGTACTAATCTACCAGTGTCTAAAACTCCGTATAAAGGAAATGATTTATTTAATCCGCAAATTTGTTTAGGTTGTTGTGGTTCAACATACCAAGTTTTGCAGTATGGGCAGGATTTCTTTCTAGCTGTCCTGTAATTTCGAGGACCACGTATCCGTGTAGCTTTGGAAGTTACTTCTTCTTCATCACAGTTTACTGGTGTTTTAGTTTTGTATGTGATTGTGCTAATCGTAAATGAGTTTTTACTCATTGCCAGAGAAGGTCTTACCTCTTGAATTTATTGAAAGGTAGTGTCTATTCTCTTTCACAAGGGGATTTCTTTTTTTCCGAAGTTAACTCCTCAAAAAAAACATGAGGCTTTGAATTGCTGTGAGGCGAATCCTTTGCAACCTTAGATTATGGGTCAATAAAACGTGAGGCTTGGAATTGCTATGAGGCAAAGCCTTTGAATCCTTGGTCAATACTCCGTGAAGCACTGCAATAACGCTATGTGACTGACCTTTTAGAAGCTTTACAAAAAGAAATATAAGTGAAAATATGGAAATGTTTTCACGACGTGATTGCAAGTAATCACGAGAGCCGCTCCTTGCAAGAGCGCGCTACAAGAAGGTAGCTAGCAAGTAGAGGGTGTGAAGTGGAGCGCCATGCAACAGATTGCTAATCCGTAAGGTGGAAATCTTCATGTTGAATGTGCATGGTGAGCTTCCAGAGAGCAGATCACTACTGTTGGTTAGCCTAGGCGACTATGTTGAAGCATTTCACATGAAACTTGTGTGAGAGACCACCACGTGCTTGATTGAGCATCACTATGGTGTGTCATGGCAAGGAAGGCTTGTATGCAGAGATACACAACGAGAGCCAGCGCTACCGTTTGTTCCCTCTGAGAGTTTTGATGCACCATTTGAAAAATGAAAGATGATTTGTAGCTCGCGACGATGCCGATTGTTAATCACATGCAATTACTTTTGCTAATTGTGACGATGTAGGAATTTGCCATTGAAGACAATACTCAGTTGTGTCGAGCAATTGAAGACTTGAAAGCTCACTTGAGGCTTAAAGTTGAACTCGCTTAAGATATAAGTGGTCACCACATTATTTAAAACACCTTGTGGTTTTGTGATTTGAAGAATTTGCAGAGCAATCTTTCATCTCTTCTCTGCAAGGCTTGAAAGGTTATCATTGATGAAAGCTCAGAAACACTCTATCAATCTTTAGTTGGATTGAACAAGCTCTAATACCATATTAGATTAATGGAATTGATAGAGATTGATTTAAAGAACGAGAATTACTTTGCAATAAATTAAAACTAATAAAGAACACTCAAAGATACAAACAAGATGTCCCTCTATTTAGGGAGCTCAAAAGGAGGACTAAATCCTATAAATAGGTAGTGATTGTAGAGACATAAAAAAGGGTCCAATAAGAAAGAGAGAGGCTCGAAGACTACGGCTAATCTTGGAGTGATTTAGGGAGAGAATTGAGGGTGCTAAAGGTAAAAAGACCCCAAAGAGAAAAAAACCCTTTAGCCTTATTGAAAGCTTATAATGAAGATTAAACTAGGACTAAGGTACTCCTAGGCTAGGTCATTAGGCTTGATCTCCAACAAATTTGTAGGATGCAATGAGCCCCCTGGAAATCCGTAGCTCGAGCTCATGTTTGACAGTGGCACCATGGTTTTGACCCAGCTACCAACATTCTTATCAAGGAGGCATACCTTTCCATCTCAATTTGCTCCCCGACCTGGGGATCCACTCATGTCCAAGATAGGCTCAGAGATTGGGAGTGTCCAAGAGACACCTTGCAAGAAAGCCTATGTAGTTTCCAAGGCAACTGGCATTCCCACAGTATGTGTTTTGGTTCAGGACACCCACACCTTTTGAAGGTCAGTCTACTACCTCGGCTTCCCCCACCCTTGCAAAGTTTTATGGTCATTCAATACTGACTCATTGGTCATGCATAACACAATTGCCAATGTTCTACTAGTGGACTCGCCAAGGGCCTAACGAAAAAAAGTTGATGATTGTGACGTCTCTGACCACGGAGAAGAATTGCGATGGCCATGAAAGTTTTCAAGGGAAGAGAGAAGTGTGCTTCCCTTGTCTCTCTAAAGTTTCAAGGCCATCCGGTGTTGTCTCGTATGTCAAGGGAGGCACAATCACCCTTGACCATCGAGATGGATTACAATTGCCATGAAACGGATAGCGAATGCAATGACTAGCCAAGGGTTCAATGGAAAACAATTGGAGATTGTGCCACTCTTGACCATCAAGATGGATTGCAATGGCCATGAAACTTTGCAAGGGCAAGGAGGTGTGTTTTTCATGGTCTTTCATAGTTTCAAGGCCATTCGTTGCCATCTTATCACTCAAGGATGACACAATCACCAATCTTTTGCCAGTGGGCTTGCCAAGGGCCCAACTGCAAAAAATGGGCGACTGTGTCACTCTTGACCATGGAGACGGGTTGTGATGCCCATGAAACTTTTTAGGGATGTGGAGGAGTGTGATTTCCCTGCCACTACAAAGTTTTAAGGCCATCTGTTGTCGTTTTATCAATCGTGCGCGGCATAATCAACAATTTGTAATCCTTGGCCTGGCTAAGGGCCCAACGGGAAAATATTGGCCATGAGACTTTGCAAAGACAAGGAGAAGTGTACCTATGCCGCCCTTGTAAAGTTTCATGAGCATCCATTGCCATCTCGTCAATCTTGTGTGACACAATAGCCATTTTTTTGTTGTTGGGCTCGCCAAGGGTCCAACGGTATTGATGATTGTGCCACCCTTAACCGTCAAGATGGATTGCGATGACCATGAAACTTTGCAAAGTCAAGGGGGATTGTGTTTTCTCCACCCCAAAAATGTTTCATGGTCATCCGTTTCCGTCTCATTAGTCATGCATGGAACAATCGCCAAATTTTTGCCTTTGGGCTCGCCAATGACCCAATGGTAAAAAACATTCGCAATTGTGACGTCACTTACAGTCGAGATAGACTGTGATGGTAATAAAAATTTACAGGGGTAGAGATAAGAGCACCAACTCATCCCTACAGAGTTTCATGGCCATCCATTTTTGTCTCGTTGGTCAAGGATGACACAACTGCCAATTTTTTATCATTGGGCTCGCCAAGGACCCAAGGGAAAACAATTAGCAATTATGCCATCCTTGACCATTGAAATGGCTTGTGATGTCCATGGAAATTTGTAGGGACAAGAAGGAGTGTGGTTTCCTCATCTCTATAAAGTTTCAAGGCCATCCGTTGCCATCTCATTGATCATGTACGGCATGATTGCCATCTTTTGGCCTTTGGGCTTGCCAAGGGTCCAACGATAAAAACATTAGACTTTCTGTGGTACTTGACCGTCGAACCGCCTTGTTATGGCCATGGAAATTTGTATGGGCAAGAAGGAGTGTGGTTTCCTCATCCCTACAAAGTTTCAAGGCCATTCATTGCCACCTCATTGATCGTGCCCGACACAATCGCTAATTTTTTTCATTTGGACCCCTAACGAGCCCAAACAATGGCGGAAATGTTTTGCCTTTGGACTTGCCAAGGGCCCAATGGGAAAAAAATTGGCAATTGTGGCGTCGCTCACCATCGAGATAGATTGTGATGGCCATGTAACTTGGAGGGGAGGGTAATAGAATGCTTCACCTATCCTTGTAAATTTTAATGGCCATCTATTTCCATCTCTTTTATCAAGGGCGACAAGTTTCCAATTTTTTGCCGTTGGGGTCGTCAAGGTCCAACAACAAAAAAATGGCAATTGTGTCATCCTTGATCGTCGAGACCGATTTTGATGGCCATAAAACTTTGCATGAGTAGGGTGAAATGTGCTTTACTCACTCTTGTAAAGTTTCAAGGCCATTCATTGCCGTTTCATTGGTCATGCACGACGCAATCGCCAATTTTTTTATCATTGAGCTTGCCAAGGGTCCAACGGTAAAACAATTGTGATTGTGTTTCCCTTGACTATCGAGATGGATTGCAATAGCCATAATATTTTAGGGTTTGAGAGGAGTGCACTTTTCCCACCCTAGCAAATTTTCATGGCCATCCCTTTCCGTCTTCTCGGTCATGCACGGTAGAATCGCCAATTTTTTGCCTTTGGGCTTGCCAAGTGCCCAACGGTAATTGTTTTTGGTAATTGTGACATCCGTGACCATTGAGACCAATTGGAACCATGTAGCTTGTAGGAGAGAGTAATAGTGCTTCCACCATCTGTGTAAAGCTTCATGGCATATGTTGCCATCTCATCTATCAAGGGCAACACAATTGCCATTTTTTTTTTATCGTTGGCCTCGCCAAGGGTCCAATGAGAAAAATTTGGTGAATGTGCTGCCCTTGATCATCAAGCCAAATTTGCAATGGCCATGAAACTTTGTAGGGGTAAGGAGGAGTGTGCATTTCCTATCCTTGTAAAGTATCAAGGCAATCTATTTCCGTCTCATCGAATCATATACGGCAAAATCACCAATTTTTTGTCTTTAGGCTTGCTAGGGGATCTATGACAAAAAAAAAAGGTAATTGTGACGTCTGTGATTGTCAAGACAGATTGCGATGGCCATGAAACTTTGCATGGGTGGGGATTAGTATGCTTGTAGAACTCATGTAAAGTTTCATGGCCATCCGTTTTCCGTCTCTTCAGTCAAGAGCATCACAATTGCCATTCTTTTGCTGTTGGTCGCCAAGGGCACAACTGTAAAAAATTGGCGTTTGTACCACCTTGACCGTCACGACATATTACGATGGCCATGAAACTTTGCAAGGGTGGAAAGAAGTTGGCTTTCTCTGCCCTTGAAAAGTTTCATGGCCATCCATTGTCGTCTCGTTGGTCATACATGCCACAATCAGCAATTTTTTTCCTTTGGGCTTCGCAAGGACCCAAATAAAAAAAAAAGCAATTGTGTTGCACTTGACTATTGAGAGGGATTTCAACGGTCATCAGACTTTGTAGAGATGGGGATTAGTGTACTTCTTTCACTTGTGCAAATTTTCAAGGCCATCCATTGTTGTCTTGACAGTGGTCAAGGGAGGCACAATCACCAATGTTTTTCCTTTGGGATCGCCAAGGGTCACAACGACAAAAAATTGGCAATTGTGCCACCCTTGACCATTGAGATGAAATGTGATGGCCATGAAAATTTATAGGGGTGGGGAGGAGTATGATTCCCTACCCTTGCAAAGTTTCATGGCCATCCTTTTCTATCTCCGCGGTCATGCGCAACACAATCGCAAATTTTTTCTGTTAAACTTGCTAAATGTCCCCAACGAAAAATAAATGGCGTTTTTTCCGTCCTTGGCCATTGAGACGGATTGAGATGGCCATGAAACTTTGCAAGGTCAGGGATTAGTGTAATTTCCCTACCCTTGCAAAGTTTCAAGGCCGTTCATTGTCGTCTCATTGATCTAGGATGGCACAATCACCAATTCTTTGTCGTTGGGCTCGCCAAGATAGATTGCGATGGCCATGGAACTTTACAAGGGTGAGGAGGAGTGTGGTTCTCCTACCCCTACAAAGTTTCATGGGTATCCATTGAACTTGCCAAGGGTCCAAAAACAAAAAATTGGCAATGAGACGCCCTTGACCATCAAGACGGATTGTGATAGCCATGAAACTTTGTAGTCGCAAGTTGTAGTGTGATTTTCCTACCCCTGCAAAGTGTGAAGGCTATACATTGCCAGCTCATTGATCAAGCTGACAAGCACAAAATGGACCCCGACGGCCTCTATGCCAAGACCGTGCATGCCAATCTTGTCACAGCAAATGAAAAGGGGGCACCACCTAGCTTTAAGCTGCAAGGATGCGGACAATGGTAATTTAAAATAGCACAAATATTGCACGCGCACGCACACACACACACACACACACACACACACACACACACACACACACACACACAGAGAGAGAGAGAGAGAGAGAGAGAGAGAGAGAGAGAGAGAGAGAGAGAGAGAGAGAGAGAGAGAGAGAGAGAGAGAGAGAGAGAGAGACATCGGTGATGAAAACCCCGTGGCATGTGAGGGAAACTTGATTCAAAGCGATATTTACAGAAACCTTAGCTACATCGAGATGGCCACTGTGGTCATAGAGAGAGATAGTGAGAGATAGAGAGCCTATAGTGCGTTCTCTAGAGGAAATTCCATATACACGGAGGTTCTACTCTTGTGTGGTGACCCTTGGAGTCAGGATGTGTGCATAGCTTCCTTCTCATAATGCTAACTTCCCAAGCCTCAGTGCTCAAGTGCCGCCCCGATAGAGACCTCTCAGGGCCCTTTTATAGGTGAAAGCTGCATTAGTTTAGGATAATTTGATTAGGTTAGGGCCCTAATCAAGAGAGACAAAGCAAGGAGTTGGGTCCCATATGGTTGACCCTTGCTTTGTATTATGAGAATTTTTTAAAATGATATCTCCTAGGTGGGCCTTTGTGACCATCACCTAGAGAGAGGCGATAATATACAATTGGGTTTTTATACAAGATTTTGACTTGAAACCGGGAAAATAGATTACCCTATGGATACTTATTGCGGAGATGCGTTGTGGATGAGATGCGGGTGAATCGCAAGCTTTGTTGGTGCTTTGGTGTAGCACGTTCGCCAGATTTCGGGGCCGGTCGAGGCATGCCTTCGACGTCACTTCTTGATTTGGCGTCGCCTTCTCGTGCTTTTGGTGCTTCTTCTTCGTCGATGTCGAGTCCTTTTGGTGTTTTCTTTCTTCTTTTTGTGCATGCGTATGGTGTGCATGTGTTTGTTTGAATGTGTGCGTAGACATGTGTGCATGCTCGTGTGTGTGTATGGTGTGCATGTGTTTGTTTGAATGTGTGCGTGCGCGTAGGCATGTGTGCATGCTCGTAAGTGCGTGTGTTACCGTTTGTGTGTGCTTCTAAGTGTGCGAGTGTGTATGTGCTATGAGGTTGTGTGTGTGTGTGTGTGTGTGTGTGTGTGTGTGTCGCCAAGAGTAGGTAGTGTGTGAGAGTGTTTGTGTGTAAGTAACGAGAGTGCATGTGTGTGGGAACGAGAGAGAGAAATATTATATATATATATATATTTAACGTGCAGGCCATAGAGAACGAGGGGGGGGGGGAAGAGGGCGTGAGTGAGGAGAACGAGAGGTTGAGGGGTGAGAAAGGCTGGGGTGAGTGTGTGGGTGTGTGTGGGTCGTCTATGTGTGTGTAGGTGTGTGTATAGAGAGAGAGTGAGAGGCTTCTTTGGCTGCGCCTTCTGGTTGAATGAGGGGGAAGAGAGAGAAAGGGTGGGAGTGAGATATGGGAAGATAGCGAGGGGCTGAGGGGATGAGGGGAATGGGATGGGGTATGTGTGTAGGTGTGTGTGTTGGCAATGAGCAAGAGAGAAGGTTTCTACGCATAGCAGCTTACACAAGAAGGGGGGAGAGAGAGAGAGCGAGAGAGCGTGAGTGAGAGTGAGGGGGGAAAAGAGGGAGGGAGAGGGCGTGTGTGTGGTGGGTGCTTAGAGAGAGAGAGAGAGAGAGAGAGAGAGAGAGAGAGAGAGAGAGAGAGAGAGAGAGAGAGAGAGAGAGAGAGAGAGAGAGAGAGATATTTTCCTGCTCGCCACAGTTGTCGAGGATAGAGAAGGTGAGAGAGCTAGAGAGAGGGTCAACGAGGGAGCGAAAGAGGGAGGGAGGGGTTTTGTCATGCTGAGAATGACAAAGGGAGAAAAAGGGGGGGGGGGGGGGGGGGGGGGGGGGGAGGGGACTGAATGAAGGAGAGAGAGAGGGAAGGAGAGTGTGTGTAGGAGAGGGTGAGGGATGGGGAGAAAGAGAGAGAGAGCTATTTTAGTTTATGCATGGCGGCCCACCTTGTGGGTTGACGAATGAGAGGGAGGAAACTTGTTTTATGCGCCCTATGGGCTTGGTGACACAAGAACAATGGGGAGAGAGGTGGGTTGGAGGAGCCAAGAAGGAGAGAGAGAGAGAGAGAGAGAGAGAGCTTGTCCTTTGGTGATAATGGAGGAGAGATGGAGAGAGTGTGGCCCAAGCTGAGAGGCGGCTCGCTGTGGGTGCATGCATGGGAGGGAAGTGGGTGGTGGGATGGCAGGTAAAAACGTTTTTTTATTTTGTTTATTATTATTAGGCTCCCCATCGAGTGGGATTGGTTCTCGCAATCACGGTTTCAAAAACCGGCCGTCATTAGCCCTCCCTTCTAGCTAGAGGCATTCATGCTTCTAGCTCTGCTTCTGATTCTAGCGGAGTTGGAGTGTTCTCCCTCCTCTGGAATATCTAGCATGAACTCTGGATCAAATTTTAAGAAGTACCTTTTGAGCCTCCATCCATTGAATGTGGTCTTGTGAATTCGACCGTCTGCTTCCATCAATTTGTAGCTTCCATTGGCATATCACTTTTTGATAATAAATGGTCTTTCTCATCTGGGTTGAAACTTCTTATCTTTCCTAGTGTCAAATCTGTTGTCATATCTCAACACTAACATGCCTTTATTCAGACCCTTTTCTTTAAGCCCTTGATTGAATGATAGTCGATGTTGATCTGCTTGCACTGCAGAGCAGGAGTGCTTAAAGAGGTACGCAGTTGATTTTGGGTTTATTGTCATCTGCATAACTGGTTACAACATTCTGGTCCTATCTCTACATAAGGTAATATATGAGAACGGCATCATGCAATTACCATACATCTTTTGATCATCAACCACAAATTGATGTAACAACAGCAGGGCTGTCAATTGCTTATGAAGCATTTGACCTAGATGGAACATGTGTCACCTCTATTGCATATATCTAACATGCATCAAAGGAGACATGCATGGCCTCTTACTGGACTTGAAAAAGGAAGCAAGTTCCTCCGCATGGCTGACTCTTTGACATAGTTTTTACACGCTGATGGAGGATGCTTATACAGCAATGGTTTCACCACAAAGATATTTATGTGAAGCAACGCTTCAATCTACAACTCTTAAATTGAGATTTTTCCCGTTTGGGGTATGCTATGAGCACACGCTTTTGAGGAATTTGTCCATATTCCTGCAGGATATTTCAGGCCAACTTTCTCTCGTGCAACGGAGATGACGATCTACATTTGAGCTAGTTTTTCTTCCCACATCTCAAGACAACTGGTTACAACAGGATGACCAGGTTAGACCATGTTCAATATTGTTTATTTTTTCCATGTTTATACATTTACATTGAAAACTAATGCTTTTGTACCAAGCAAAGTTCTTTGACAATTTTTCATGAAGCAAGGCTTCTCCCTTGTGCCAAGGTACTGCCCAATGACTTGGAATCACGAACAGTGGCACACAAGATTGACAAATTGGCAAAATAGGGAATACCATCTCACAAAATCCCTACTAGTTTAAACAGTGCAAGGCACTAATGGTTTTGGCTCTCACGTTTGAGGCCATCACTCTCGCGAAGGGCTTCACAATCTATATGCATGGCATGCTAACCAGGTGACATAAATTCCACCGCTTCAGAGATTACGCTTCCGCTATCACACCAGGCACTCTGTCACAGACATACTAAGTTCTGGATAGTTTAAATTTATGGTTGTGCTGTCAACGCACACTACCACTAAATGGAACCTAAATCTATGACATATTTCACAGGCAAAGTGCCATATTAAGTCATTTTTCTAAATCCATGACCCTATACATGGTAAGAGGGTCAAGCTGTTGCTTATGTTTTCTGTTCCCTCTCTCGATGAGAGTGTTATATAGGTAGATTGTTGCATGCTTATAGGATAAGCTGCAAGTCCGGCATAAGATGCGTTAGAGGACACAGATTGGGCACAACATATACAAACTCAAGGAAAGTTCCTCAGCCCAACATCTTCTCTATCTCTTTCTTATTTCTCTCCATGAATAATGAAAACTTTGTACGCAGTTTTTGATACATTTTTTGTTTGGGAGTCAGCATGAGCCAAGGTGCTTTAACTCTTAGCTAGAAATTGGGCAAGATGCCCTCTACATTAGTCTTCATCGTTTCGTCGATTGAATACTAATGGCCATACGAGCTATGAGCCACACACGCTGACTAATAGTCATTGTCAGATCTTGGGTATGACCCAACGGTTGGCATTCCTTGGGGGATTGTTCTTAAGACCGAACAGATCTACCCATGGGACTACACAACGACGTTAATGGACAAGCAAGCGTCTAGTCATTTCGGAGATTTATGGTGTCATTTCTGCACAACATAGTTTCAATGCAACACTCAAGTCGAGTATTTGATAACCACAAACTCAACTCGGGGGATTTATACCACGGATTTTAGATGCAACATACCATTGAGACAGCATGGGTGTCCATAAGAGCTAGACTTCCACTTGTGTGGATCTCTTGCTCTCTCTATAGCATTACGAGTGTCTATGGACGCATTGTTTTGGTGTACGACCTCACGGGTGCTTACTTAATCACCCCATAATCATGGAGGATCGCAGTTGATCTATCCTCGTTATACTTTCCAGGAAAGAAGTCTGCACTATACCACGTAGTAGCAGACAAATTCACCTTCTCAAGTTGATTCCAAATCATTCTGTACACGGTTGACTATGTTGGTTACCGTTACCTACTAATCGAGCAGTTTCTACAAAGGGTCTTACCAAAGGGTTTGACTCTATGTAGATTCTAATCAAAGGGTTTGGATTGCAACGACAACACCCAGGATTTTCGGTGCAATTTTGTTTTTTCACACGTGGACGACGTGTTCCTCTATATTTGAATACGAGTAAGTGAACATTCAGTTCAATCTCCAGGTACGCATCTATTGATTTGGTGTTATTCCAGCTTTTAGTATGCATTGATTGGTTTTTTCAAGTCGTTTAAATATGCTTGAATATTTCAGGGCCATGCCAAGGGCATGTCAAAATAAGTATTTTGGGCCTTAATGTCCAATGTACATTATGCTGTTATGAATCCACTTGTAGGATTCGATTTGGCACATGTTGTCACATGGGATACAACATGGTCTAGGGACTCAAGGAGTTCGGTTTAGCCAGTGTGGAGCAATGATAATGAGGGTCCCTCTCACTCCCGTCGTAGAGTGTTTGCAATTACCTCCACACACAAGTACATCTTGTACTTGCAAAATGTTCTTTTTTAGACATTCTTACATGAGACATATTCCACATGTGGACGATATGAGTCTTTGTGACTAACATTAGTGCCCACTATTTCAAATATGTGTCACGACAAAGTCCCTAAGTACTGGTCCAATCAGTTTCCTAGACCATTTTTAGCATGGCATATCAGGAGCAATTTCAGCGGCCAAAAATTGTTGGATACTTAGAATGACTTGTTAAGGTACAAGTACTGCTAAACAACACTACAGATGGTTGTTTATACATATAGCAAATGAAAAAGTTTCATTGTTTGTACCTAGAAGTGATCACTGTTTCACCTTCTATTATGGTTTAGACGTTTCAACAAGGCTTGCACAAGATTGCAACTGAAAGTAGTTAGTTTCTTTCAGACCTAAATTTACATTCCTTTTTAATGTGTGCTAGGCGCATCACATTTGCCATAAGTATTGGCAAGGATGACCATGGATATACAAGTTCGGATCTGTTCTTTGCTAAATGCATGCACACTAGGTGTTATGGGCCCTAGTGTTTAGCAAAGGCTGATTTGGAACTGCATGCATATTCCTCAAGTTGTTGCTTATGAAGCATTTTGCACTCTATGTGCAGAATATCTAGGAGATTACTTTCGGGTCTACTAATCACAAATAGAGGTCATGGATCGATTTGAGTGTTTGTGGATTTTTCAAGTTAACCACGATGGTTATTTCGGACATTTTTGATTCCTCAACAATGTTACACGATATTGTGATTCCCATTTACCAATCATCTGGGATGACTGTCTGTAAACCGTGAGGAAAACACACCTCAGTATTGTCAGTTATCCAAGAAGATAGGCAGATTACAAAGTGAAATCTTGGGCTATGAGTACTGTTAGTTATCCAAGGGGATAGGCAGATTACAAAGTGTAATCTTGGGCTAAAGGATATGCAAAGTGCGTACATTAGCACCAAGCATATCCAATTAATAAGCATTTATCGCTCTACGAGTTTGCTTACCATTAGTTTAAGCATGCTTGCGATTAGGTGTAGGCTCTTCATGTTTAGAGCAAGTTCTCAACCTTGAACACTAGTTATAGTGGGGTTATTTACTTTTGAACTTGGAAAACAAGTCAAGGACTTAAACTTGGCTGACGAGTCATGTTAGCAGGTTACTTTCATGGAAAGTGAAAAGAGGTACTCTTTAGGGTACATCTTTGTGTGATAACTCGTTTTTACATACTCATTTGTGTTCTAAATGGAGTCTACACACTATGATTGGACAGGAATCGATAACACAAGAAGGTTTCATATGGACAACAATGTGAAAAATCAAGATGTTACTCTTGGTTTCATTGAACCTCCTGCTGAACCGTGTTCCGATCAACCAAACAACTAGATCCATGAAGGATGCCACTTGGGAAAACATTAGTGTTCTTAAGAAGAAGTTCCCCACTTTTGTTTTTGAGGACAAAAACACTTCTTAAGGGGGGAGTAATGTCAGGACACCGGCAAGGCCGGACTAGACAAGGGCAGGGCCGGGCTAGGTGGTGTGGAACGGGGAGTCCAACTAGGGAAAAGGGCCAGGGGCTTGCCTATATAATGGGTGGTTTGGGTGGTGGACTCTCAGGCTCTAGCTTCCCTTGTCTTACATCCTTGGTCTTGATTTTTTTGTACTTATCATCTTTGTCCATTGGTCTCCTCATCCTGGTGCAAGATGGAGTAATTGGGGCCAGGTTATCTTTGGACTCTGCATCAATACGTCTTGAACTAGGTCATATGGTTTAGCATACTCAGCCATTGAAAAATCCACAATGTCGATCTTCCACCAAGGCTTAGATACTTGCTTGCTAGACTCGCCTTTTACTTTCATCTTCTCCTCCCTTTGAGAGGCTTTTTTGTGCCTGGCATGCTTCACTCCCATGGCATCCACTTATTCTACTTTTTCTTTTCCTTTGTTCTTCTCTCAGACCGGCTCTTCTACCTTTGCCTTCCCTTTAGCTTCCAGGATAATGACACTCACTGCTTGGTTTCCAGCAGGTGGTGGAGGTAGCGGTGGAATGAGAGGTTGTGGTGGTGGTGGTGGTGGTCGTATGGGTAGTCAAAGTATTTTGACCAATGGAATCAGCCCTGGATGCCTGGGTGGTGGTGGTCTTGCCCTTGGTGGAGAGATTTGATTGTGTCTTCCTCCTCTATTGATGTTCTTCCTTCTTGGATGTGGTCAATAATACATGCCATGCCCATCCTCCCCACAATTGTAGCAGTGGTATTCTTGGTTTTTCCTTCGTTGTCCTCTCCCTTGCTCTGGATTTTGGATAGGTGCATGCCCTTGCTAGACCAGATGCACGGATAGACTTTCAAGCTGAGTGACTCAACAAGTCTTGCTGCTCTTCTCATGCCTCTTGTGGTTGGGTTCTCTGAGTGGCTATTGTAGTCACTAGGGTTAGTCGGACTGGACTGGACTGAGCTTGATTCCTCTAACTCGTTGACTTTCTTGCATGTGCAGCTTCTTGTCTTTAAGGTGGGCTACTTTCACTGCCAACTCATACATTGTAGGGAATCTCCCCTTCACCTTTTCTTTAAGCGGCGACCACAAGCCAGCAATGAACGGTCCTTCTTCAAGAAATTAGGCGCTCCTTCACCTTCCTCTAGTGAGGCAACCCATCGCTCCCACAAATCCACAAACTTGGATTCGTAAGTGGCATACTCTAGCAGACATCCCTGCTCTAACTCTATCAGTAGCTGCCATTACTTTTGTGAGGTTGTGCCTCCACCAAGCCTCTTAACAAAGGTATGTCCCATGCATCTCGGTAGCTTGGGACAAAGCTTTGTACCAAGACTTGGCCTCTACTTTCATCAGTAGAGGAAAGATTTGTAGTCGTGAGGCCTCATCATCCTTGTTGGAAACCACACAAGCAATGTCCAAGTCATCCAAAAAATCGGTGGTGATGTCTTCTTCCTTTTTTCCACTGAATGTGGAAAAAGAGACACTTGACATGGGGGTAAATCAATGAGCAAGAAATTACAAACCTCTTTATATATATATATATATATATATATATATATATATATATATATATATATATATATATATATATATATATATATATATATATATATATATATATATATATAATATATATGTCATAAATGACTTAGTGGCTTATAGTGGCTTTCTTACATGGTTGGGTGGATATATTTCAATAGGAGCTAAGAGGATCGCAAAGCTAGAACAGAATAAAGATGCTTGCATCAGAAGAGTGGTAGTAATCAAGAAGAGGTAAGATGATGGGATGTGGAGATCTCAGGATTTCATCAAGCATTTCTGCTCCAAATAGGAAAACAATCTTTTGCTGGTAGAATATTTTCCTATCAATATATGTTTACATGCATGTGTTGAAAGCAATGGAAAGGAAATATTATCCAATATTTGTGGCATTGTTACTAAAGTTAGAGCATCCATGTCCAAAGAGGATCTAGAGCTTAAAAGAGTTGTCTACACGATGGTGGTGAATAGTGAAGGAGATCCATAAAGATCTATTAGTAAATTTGAGATGGCCAGATTTACTAGACTACATTGGTGAAACTTTGCAGTAGTCAATTTGCGATCAAAACAAGCCAAGGCTCACACATTTCCTTCGCTACTATTATGTAGTTGTCAATAAACTCAAAGTTGTGCCATCACCACTACAAGAGGTGCTTAAGCTTAGTGCTCCTCATTGTGCAGTGCTCAAAACTTGTGTTGTCATTATGAGCGTCGTTTATTCTTACTTTATTGTTAGAAAGTACTATGGGAAAAAGTGTCAATATCTCTGTTTCTTTAACTTGGGGAAAAAACATTGATTCTTTCTTTCTACTATCCCATTATTACCTCACACTCTAGCTAGATCCTATAGCTAGTGTGATTTTTAATATATATATATATTCTATGTATTTCCATATTTTGCTTATATGTTTTTAATTGGCTACTAGGAAGGAATCAAATCCTAGTGAGACACTAGCTTGCATGATTTTCAAAGATACACCTATTTTAATGCATTATTGCAAGGATGCTTACAAAAACATTTCAAGGAGCAATGTCATGATTTTCATATTGCATGCAGTGTCCATTGGAATCAAATGAAAGTCTATGCTAAGGTGACCACAAGAAGACTTTTGTTGCCAAAAAGATACCCTATTTTGATGATTTCTTTATACAAGGTGCAAATTTGAATTGAAAATAGTACATAAGGTGGGGATTGTAGATTCATAGTTGAAAAGTTTGCCCATATTTTTATTTTCTTATTTGGACCCACGGTTGAGGAGGTATACTCAAAATGGTGGACCCAGTCTGCCCAGATCATGCACGAAAAACCCATTTCAAACTTTGTCAGTTCCTGTTCACACTAGGGCCTCTCTTTCTTGTGTAACCCTTGGTTGTTCCCTTCACTATAAAAGGGGACCCCTTCTTCGTTGAAAACTGTTCATTAGAGAGTGAGAGGATTAATACCTAATTATACTTAGCCATAATCATAAGCCTAAGCCTACACTTTCTCCTTAAGAAGGACTAGCCAGTCTTGTAACCAATCCTTGAAATATCAACTCTATTAAAAATAAGGACTTGGATTTGGTGTATCATTCAAGGCTGGGAGTCTTCCCTCTCCTTTTATCCCCATCAAATTGGCAAAGAAATCTCGAAGGGTTATAAATTAAGGTGTGCTTTGATTTGTGATTTTGTTGGTTTCTTGATGTTTTTCCTTTCATCTCTAGCCCAACCCTTACCTCTATCTCTATTTGGTAATACATTCCCCAAGTTAGCTATTATTCACTTCTAAGTCTAAACCCACCCTTATCTCTATCACTATTCCTATCTCTTGTGTCCAAATTGCTGAAGGCATTCAAGCTACACCACTCTACCAAAGCTATGATCAACCTTCTTGGAGAGCTATGATAATGCACAATGTGACTAGACATATCTTCACACTCTCACAAATATCTCTTACTCTTAGAAGATAATTCTCTCTACAAACTCTATGTTTTCCTTGCTACAGGTACATCTCTTCCCGCAATATCCTTATTGCCTTACAAGCAAGAATAGGGATTGGGATGGAAAAATATCTTCTCTTTACTTCTCCTAGATGAATAATCCACATGATGTAAATTTATATTGCTTCAACTCTGTGTGATCTATTAAAATTAATGTATAGATTAGCTGTAAAATACACTTCCAATAACGTATAGTGTTTCTCTTTGGACCAAAAAGATCAATGAAATACTTCTTTCACCGGATCCCATCATACTTTCCCTTCTAGACTATAAATTTTCTTTTAATATAAATGTAGTTATCAATCACTAGACAAAACATTTATATCATGGTAAGAACAAAACTACAGTTCCAAAGCACAATATGTAGCTTGTTTGGTTAAAAAATATTGAATGCCGTTGACTCATCTATTAACCCTTTCATCCTATCCATGATAAGATATGACCAAAGCCTTGAGGTTTTCTTCTTTGTGTGTGTAAGTGCAATAGAGAAAGAATGGGGCTTCTTTGATTGCACTCCCTACCAAAACCTAGACTTCATGGCATCTATGGCATAACTCTTTTATATAGTTTTTGGAGTTACATAAAAAAATCTCACAGTAAGAAGCCCGGTGCTTTCCTGGCAAGACCAAAAATTCACGACATAATTTTGGAGAGCCCCACAAAGCTACCAGGGTGAGAGTTTTTGGGTAACCATGGGTGATTATGTGGAGCAACATGGTATGCATTTTGACCCAGCAACAATGCAAATGCTTGAAGCATTTGCAATGTTCATGCAGCAACAACATGCCACTAAAAGAAGGAAGACTTACATAAAAAAATCCATACAAGTGATCGTCAATAGAATGGATCAGTTCAATGGCAAAGATGTAGCCAAGTACTTGCACGAGTATGTGAAGGAGATAGAGTTGTATCACATGTCAAAAAGTGAGATGATTCAAAGTTTTGAGCTAGTTGTTGCTCCAAAAATTAGAGAACATGTTAGGGAAATTAAAGATAGACATGGGAGAAATTGGGAAGAACTCAAAGTAGCTTTAAAGGAGAATTATGTCATGGAGGACTCTGAGAGAGTGAAAAAAGGGCATTCTTAGAATGGGTAGTCAAGCCAAAGCAAGCACTGTCAATAATAGAGCTACTAAAGGAATTTGAGTGACACTATGCAGAACTCAGTAGGACAAAAAAGGCCATATTAGATGTAGAGAAGATAGATATTTTCTTACAAGTTGCACGTAAAGAGTTTCAAAATAATTTGGAGCTCCTTTGTGAAGATAAATATGTTGAGCAAGGATTAAAGACTGACTAGAATGAGGCTGAAGGTGATGTCTCACTGCTTGTCAAATGACAGAGAATAAGGTACAAGATGGTAGTAAACACTACAAGTCCTTTTGCCTCAAATTTTGACAAAATGGTAAAGCCTACTTATGTAGCTCCTCAGTTTGATGAGTCCATCATAGATGAGCTTGTGAAGGGAATGTGTGTGTGATGACTGGAAGGTGAAGCTTGCAAATATTGAAGAAAAAGGCCAACCATCAGGGCCACTTCCTAGGCAAAGACAACAGACCAAAGAGGGTTTTTCCATAGATGTATTTGGTGTGATAGTACAGACCATGTAAGAAGGAATTGTGATAGTTTTAGTGATTCTTTGACAAAAGATGTTGTATTTTTCAAGGATGGTAAAATCCACTTCAGAGAGACAAGTCCACCCTTGAGAACTAACTTTGGGAAGGGGGGAATAAAAACCTTAATTGAAGATATGCAAACTAACCATGCCACCTCTTCAGTTGAGGGAGATACTTACGGAGTGAAAATTGAGTATCTTAGTGATGAAGAGGTGAGTGATCACCATGGTAGACTTTGGCCAAATGTCATGGAATTAGCTAAAAAATGCAATCTTACAAAAGAGATTCTACATGAAGCAAGTGATTGCATACGTCTAGAAACAAGGTGGGGTGATTCAGTGGATTCAATGTTCGTGCATGGCTACATTACAAACTACCAAATCCATGAATCCATTGTAAAAGAAAAGCGTAGACACAAAAATTGCGATAAATGGCGTTCAAAAAGAGCTACAAGAAGTGGATGGAGGAATGATGAAGCACATTCACGAGTGCCACCAACATAAGACCCGCCTTCACTGACCATGGGGACTCTACAATAGGGAAGAATAAGGAGCCAACAAAAGGTAAGCCAAAAGGACCAGATTGCAAATTGCAATCTGACATTGAGCTTGCTACAGACTTGAATAAAGTGCTAGAAGAGAGGATTTGGAACAACAAGGTTGAGTTTACTTTGGGGGAGGTGCCTGGCATAGCCAAGTGTAAATTCCATAAATAAATTATTGACATCATCAGGAGAAAGAGGTAAAAACTTGGAGAGGCTATTCACCCACAAGATGAAGGTGATTCTGTAAAGACACAAGGAGTAGAGGTGCAAGCTGAAGAAGGTGATGAAGCTATTGTAGGATCTTACTAGTCTTCTTGGAATGTTAAAAGTGAAATTTGCTGATGATGGAGAGGAATCTCAAAGCTTTCCTAGGAGCCAATAGTCTAGAAGCCACTGGGCGTGAGCTACTACAGAGACATTAGTCAAGGTAGGTGATCTTGAATAACCATTTATTTTCTTAATTTACCATGGGTCTAAAATAAATATAATGTCAAAACTTGTCTACAACAAATGTAAATGGCCAATCAACACAGAACATGGGTGGATGGTCAAAGTGACAAACAATTCATCAGGTGAACTGTATGCAGCATATCCAAGTGTAAAGGTGACAACAGGTAATGTAAAGGTTGAACAAAATTTATTTATACAAGACACATCCTCCTATCATCTTATCCTTGGGTAGCCCTACATTGTGGGAGTTTATATGGAAACAAAGTTAATGGATGATGGTTCAACTTATGCCTAGATACGAAGCAAAGATGGTAAACATGTTGTTAAATTTTTCATAGTTTGTGTAAACCATGAAAAAATCATGACAACCTCAAGATCATCCTCTACCAAAGGTGAGTAAAGAGTTTCATGATCATAGGGAATGATGGATTCTAGCCAAGTACCATTGTAAAGCGAGATTGCAGTGGTACAAAAAGAAAAAGTTCTTGCATGATCCAAAAATGGGCGAAAAACTTTTCTATGGGCTCCTTGGTAGCAAGAAATGGATCAATATGTCTTACAAAGCTAGACGATTTGAAGAGATGTGAGAAGAAATATGTACATAATATACAAATAGTCATGAAAGCGAGTGGGTTGTTAGAGCCTACATTAGGAAAAGTTTGGACTAAAAAATGGGCCTTGTAAGAAATGCCAGGTCAGCTTAGAGAGATAATAAAAAGTCTCTAATTTCATTTTTGATATTCACTTTCAAAAAAACTCGGATATCAGATTTGGGGGGTACGTTTATTAAAACTCTCAAAAAGTGTACAGACAATGATAACATACGACGGCTCACCGAATTGAACTCCGATTGTCTCAATCTTTTGGATTTTTCAAAACTAAGATTTGGCGCTCAATGAGGTGCATTGATGTTATTATTCTCCTCATTTTCACATCTCTCTTGCTTTCCGCCCGCGCACAGTCTCCTCCCTTGAGCTCTCTTCCATTTGCTCCACTCTTGCGCTCTCCTCTATTTTGAGCTTTCTCATTCACCAAGCCATCTCAATGTCATTATCATCTTCACATAGAACTCAGACGAGGAGTCAAAACAATGTGTATCATATGCATATCGAACTGTCCAGAGAATATGAGCCCCTCCACAAGAAGAATAAGCCAGGCATCCTTTCTGAAGCTTCAAAAGAGAACTTCCGATTTCAAGGTAGAAAAAGTGTCGATCTTTGGGTGGATGGCAGGATATATCCTGAGCATCCTATCACCAACTCAACTCCACCGTTCACAAACATAACGTCATTGCTGAACTATGTAGGAGATAATTATTCTGGTTTATATGGCTACACCAAGCATTTGGCGGCCAAAGTGATATTCTTAAGCTTGAGAGAGACCTTGCACACAAAGAAAACTTTTGCTTGAAGCAAACTGTGACAGAGTGCGCTCAGCAACTGAAAGGCAAGGACGAAAGCATCATGCAGCTCACGCAGGATCTCAGAGAAAAAAATACTGTCTTGGGTCCTCGGTTAAGAGAACGACACTCACGAGACATTGAACAGCTGAAGGTTGGTTCTGGGGGTTTGAAGAAGAGGGTTAAAGCAATCAAGTAAAATTACCATTCAAGCAGGTTTAATTCATCTTTACATTTGTAGTTTTATATCTTCCTTTTCATATTTATGCGTAGATTGTTGTTACATCCTCAGTCAAATATTGACAGCAACACACCAACTTCTTCAATTCTTTATGGTCTCATACTAAAACGCAAAGATGTCGCCGGACTTTTGGACGATAAGCGCTACTGCAAGATTGTTGCTAAGCAACTTGACACTCTTTTGAAACAGAATGAACTCCAAACACGTTATGTTCAATCAATTCTGGATGAAGCCGAAATATCCAACAAAGGTTATTCTGCAATTTTTAGGTATGTCTGGTGTTTGAATCAATTGTCTTCACCTGTCAAATCAAATGTCTGCAATTTTTAGGTATATTGGATATGTGTAGCATTTGAAAACTTGAAAATAGTCCATTTACTTAATTTTGTGTTTACAGAACTATGCAGCAACAAAGTAAGAAGTTCAATCTCAAGCACACGTTGCTGCCAAATCCTTTCTCCTTTCGAAAGACAAGACTGGAGGTCAACCAGGAAGTGCTTCGAACATTGAGGACTCCTTTTCACATTGAAGCAATGTATAGATCGCCATCAGCAGAGGAAGTGGTCTATGACAAATACAATAATATATTTTATGATTTAGTAGCTTTGCAGACATATATTGTCCAATTGTTTGAGGTTTCTCAAGAGGAATGCAATGGAGTCTTGAAGTCTGTGCTTAAACTGGATGAGTGTGAGCTAGTGAAAGAGACAAAGGTTGAGCGTGTCACAATAACACTAATGAATAGAGCATTAGATGAAAGCATTGCTTCAGACGACCCTAGAAAATTTAGCGTGCAATCTGAAAACAATATTTTTTATTATCCACATTCAAGGTTTGATATCAACAAGTTTTTGCTTTAAAAAATGGTTAGACATGTTTCATTTGATTGGTTTGGTTTTCCCATTTCAAGTGCCTACAGAGAATTTCAATATTCTTAACTGGGTTTTCCATCAAACAAGTATTCCTGAAGTCATAAGCGAACAGAGAAATGGAAAGACACTCGATGTATTAGGCATGGGTTCATACACAGTAGAGTGGCATATGGTTGGAGATCTCAAAACCCTAAAGTGTATGTACAACATCTCAAAAGGAGCAACAAGTAAAAGCCCTTGTTTGTATTGCATGGGAGGAGTCATTGGTCTTGACAAAAGAAATTGGAGGAGAGCACCGGACAGGCACTTGCAGGACCTTAACTTCCGCCCAGTGTTGGATATTCCACTATCCAGAGTACATATTTGCACGATGCATGCACTCTGCAGAATCATTGAGAAACTTATGTTTCTGTACATTTGTTTTGCTTGGACCACTCGGCCAACATCAGAAAAACAAAGGGCTATATTATCATTGAAAACAGTTTTCTCATATATGGGCTTGCATGGAGGACATGTGAAAATAGAGCAGGACGAGAAGAGGTCTAAGAATGGTCGAGATGTGCCAAAGAAGTTGGCTATTGGTGGTGTGAAATCCCGTCTCTTCTTGTCGATGCCAACAAGTGGCAGACAACGCAAAAGCCAAAGTGCTCAGGAAAGGTTGACATTGAGATACAACCGATGGAGAAACCTGCACAATGCAGTGGTTGACCATGCAGACAATGGTGCAGCAAAGACTCGCACAACAAACGTGTGGAAAAGTTTGGATTCCATATTGCTGGTTTTTTTTTGCAGCATATCATATGCAACCACATGCCTTGGTTTGCTAGGCAGTATGGTAGCTTGGCTATATGGTCTACACAAGGTATGGAGAAAACTCACTACCAAGCCCGTACTAGCTATTTCAACCACACTCGTCACGGAGGTGGTGCAAACAAAGCCAACAGTGTGGAGGAACTACATCAATGGACTTATAGAAAAATTATGCATAGAACACACCAAAAGGAATGTGTCAAAGAAAATCAAATTGGCCAAGCAATGAGATTAGCAAGCATACGACGGAAGAAGGAAATATGGGAGGCATCTTCTGCGGCATCGCGACATGTAGAGTGGCGACTTCAAAAAGAACGCATTGGAAAAACTTGGAAAACTCCGACCCAAGTTGTTTGAGACTTCCTAAAGATAGCGCATTGTAACACAATATAACTTTTTGTGCCAAGAGAAGACAACCAGTCACAAAAGTGAGAAACATAATGTACTCATTGTTTTGATAGAAAATGTACTATTTTTTGGCATCGACAGTATACATTGGAGCTTCTCTATTCTTCATCTTCGCCAGGAAAAGTTACAAAATATTCTGGCCTTTTTGCCTGCTGTGTGTTATCGTCTTCTTCTTGCCTTGGTCTTTTGCAACCTAGTCCTGCAGGTTCGTTTGTTGACAGTACATTTGTCTGCACCTCCACAGCCACAAGAGACATTTCTTCAGTATGCAGATGCGCAATTGGTTGTTTATTGCAAAACATAGCATGCTTGTCATACTCTAGTAATTGCGCAGGGTCAGTGATTCCGCATGCCAAACTGTATGCTGCTTGGGTCAAAAAATAGCGACTACGCAAACCATACATTCCTGGCCCTTGGCCAAACATATACTATGCGGCCTTTTTTTCTAAAAGCATTATTTTATCTGCGTTCCACCTAATGACGGCCCCTCCTAAATATCTTGAAAGTGTCTTCAACGTCATCAAGGGTAGCTCCGCGTTGTCATTGGAGAAGGACGAATGGAAGACCAAAAAACTCGAATACTTAAGATTCTTTAAGTATTGGCCGAGAGAGGAATTCTTCCCTAAATCACCCATGCCTCGTCCACGAGGGCGAGGAATGAAGGTATCATCATATACCACTAACTGCAACAAATTAAAGTTATGAAATGAGATAAGTAGAAATCAAAAAAGTAAGGCAAATAAAAAAAAATTACCTTCTGGTTTTCATCTTCCTCAAGTAAGTCCTCATTCCATAGGTTGATGCCGCCCTGACCTCCAGTGGGCGCATTGGAGGTTGAGGCCAAAGATGATGAAGAAGTGCTTGCCTTACCCATTTCTTCAATGCCTAGCTCTTTTTGCACTTCCATGAACTCCAGTTCTGTTGGAAGCGTGCGCTCATACCTAGCAACATCATTGTAAATCATCACAAGTGCACTTGCGGGGTCAACGAACTCATCGTCATTTACATGGGCATCTATAATAGAATACTTGTTGTGCTCAGGGTCAATGAAAGCATCAGCCTCTCAAGATTCTGTGCCACAATGGCAAGGCAATAGTCCTCTCGAAGGTCAAAAAGCTCCATAATGTCGTTAAGCATGACATACTGCAAATCACCAATAGGTATGGTAGGTAGAACACTAGTAGGCAAAGCACCCTCATGAAGCTAGACTCCCTCTGAAACCTGCAAGGCAAGGCTTCCCCGAGACTTGGGCTCTTGACCCTCCCCAGTCTGATCCTCTAGCGAGGCCTCTGCAGCATCAACATGCTCATCCAAAATTAAATGCAAATATAAAATAAAACGTACATAATATTCAGCCACTCGACACTTGCGGTTATGAAGTGTACACTTGTAGTCTGTTCTCCGCAAGTGCACTGGCAGGCAACTCCTAGAAAATATGTGTTTCTTGGAGGAGTCTGAATTGATATCCTTCATGTGAGCAAAACGAACTCCTTGTATCTCAACAATGCCACCAGACATTTGCTGCTGGTAGGTCTGCTCAAAACCTGATAGGTAATGTTGCACGGAGACAATCCACTCATGCAAAGAAAAATCTGGATTGAACATCGGCCTGATCTCTGTCTCGCGCTGCTGAAGCCCAATGTGGTATAGAAAATGAGATAGTTTGCACTTCCTCCTCTGCTTCAACATTGAAGGGGTCCATAACGGAAATTCAAAAGCGAAGATAGACAAGAGAGCACAACATCCAAACAAAGGGCAAATGGGGGAGCAAGTCATATTTATAGGACTCCCGAGGACAATGATGACATCGATTGACATGCATCATGGGGCCTACGTGCATCATGCAGTAGCCGTGATGATTACATCATGTGTCAGCCGCCGTGGAACGGTCGCGCCACAATGCGAAACTAGTGCCGCCACACCAGAAAAGCACTGCTATCGCGTTGTGGTGCGACAAAAAAGGCGTCGCGGCACAACGCGATACGGCCAGTCCAGAGTACTCACGTCTGCCTCCTCGCGTTGTGCCGCGATGCCTTTTTTGTCGTGCCACGCATGCATCATGCCCTCGCCGTGATGATTACGCCACGTGTCAACCGCCGTGGAAGGGTCGCGCCACAACGCAAAACTGGTGCCGCCGCTCCACAAAAGCACCGCTATCATGTTTTGGTGCGACAGCTTGTTGTCTCGTTAGAACGCGTTAGGACCAATGCAGAGTACTCTGGTCCGCCTCCTCGCGTTGCGCCGCGACATACCATTGTTGCTAGGGCAACCCGTTGGGGCGCTTCTTTCCTCGTCGTGCCACCCCGCAAATAGGAAGTGCCACTAATTTCATCACCATCAATATCGCTTGAGTCTCGATGTGGCACATGGCGCGTAATCATTATGCTCGTACGCTTCTCATCATACCTCGCGATGTCATGATTAATGCAGCCGCCTCTTCTCATTATACTTATTCTGCTAATATAAACCCCCCCCACCCCCCCCCCCCCCCCCCCCCCCCTTTTTTTTTTCTCATTGTTTTTTCCGAAGTGTCTCTAGTCACTTTGACTTTTTACCCACATCCAGATTACTATATTTCCTCGCATTCTCCTCGTTCAGGTCATGGCCCGCACAAAGCAAACAGCAAGGAAGGTTTATCCTAGCCAGTCTGGTACGCAGGGCCAAGCTAGCTCGTCTACAGTGCAACTGTCAACATCGCAGGTGATTCCAGGAAAGATCATGCCGCAGTTTATGGGCAAAAATGCGAAGAAGAAGATACGAGCAGAATAGGAGAGTTCCACTCGAACTTCGTAAGCTCCAAAAGCACATTTCATTGGCAATACCTACACTACCATTCCAGAGAGTTGTTCGCGAGATTTGCGAGCAACACAACCTGAATTTTCGGTGGTCTCGAAGTGCAATGGGGTGCTTGCACGAGTCCGCCGAGGATTTTTTGTAGAGCTTTTCCAGGACAGCTACATTCTCTCGGCCCACGCCCATAGGACAAGATTGATGCCACGAGACATCAACACACTTCGCCTTCTCAGGTTCAGGTTCAGGTATGACAAAACAATACCGCCTGCCGGTATTTCAGACTGAAAGATGGACAATATTCTTAGAATACCAGCTATTGACAAGGTCAAAGTTCATGAAGTGTCTACACAAATGCATCAATACAAGCACCGCACCCGTCTCAACACCGAGCGGGACACAACAAAAGACGATAGTGAGAGATTGGAGTAGTTACGCCTTGAGATGATGGAGGAACAAATGGCAGATGCCATCAGCGACGCCAACGTTGATGATTTGTCATTGCTATTTCCCTATTTCCATGTTGGCCTTCCTGTGTGGGGACGCATTCTGTATTTTCCTTATCACCCCCACAAGATTGCAATTTTACAGAACCGGACGAGGGAACTGATAGACTCAATCATCAATTGCTTGCTTTGGTGCGTGCTATTCTTTTTTTCACAATAAATTGTTTTAATATATTCAATTTTGTATGACACGAATTTCTTTACAATTTTGTAGTTTCAAATTTGCCTTGGAATATGCAAGATGATGTCGCCGTCCTTGACTCGAACCTCTCGGTCGTTTTGACGGCCGAGGATATATCTTTAGTGGAAGTAGTTGAATGGTTCCAGTTAGCGAACATGGATACGGCTAAAATTTTTGTTGTGGCTTATCATGAAGGGTACGCAATGTTTTCAATAGTGAAATTATTTTATCTTGAACTCTAATTTGTTGTGATGACATATGTTTTGCTTATGTTTATTTGTAACAAATCTCATTGGAGTCTTGTTCTCTTACACCTTGAACGAAACCGGTGCTACCTTGCTAATTCATCCCATGGATTTCATGGTGAAGTACGTAGGTAAGAGGTTTTGTATTTTGTTCGACATCGCATAGAATTTTGTTAGAAGTCGCTTATGAAATTTAATTGTATTTTGCGCAGATCTGTTCGGAAGCTTGTGTCTGCTCTTGAAGCTTTAACACAAGAGCAAATATATGAGAATCTTACGATTATTAGTTGCAAAGTCCCTAAGCAGGACGATGCCTACTCTTGTGGATGGAGGGTCTTATTCAATGCAGAAATTTTGTTAGGGGTCATGCTTGATGGAAGTCGTAGAAGTGTAAGCATTTGACACTCGTTTACAGATTTGTATCTTAATAAGTTAGTAGCTATGTTAATAAACATGATGTTCTTAACGCAGGTAAGAAATTTGGCAGATTATTCAAAGGCTAATGTTTCTTCGTTTAGAAACAAAATGATTGAAAACTTGATCAATTGCGTGACCATGCGTCCAGACGGAGCACGTGATGCTTTTATCCCGCCAGCACCAAGGCCCACGCCTAGGCCTCCGCCGACAAGATACCCCGTGTCCACCACACCAACACAAGCACATATCAATATCTCCCCAGATGCCTCCCCAACCCAAGATCCCACCAGCTCTTGTCCTGAAGAAACAGCTCCAAAACCCTCAAACCCCCCACCCAGCATCTCTCCTGCTCATGAAGCAGCTCCAGAGCCCCCAAACCCCCCACCCAACACCTCTCCTACTCTTTTGAATGTGAGTTATGGCACATTCGGCGTTCGTCGCCCATGGCAGGGAAATAATTTGCACAAATCGCGTCGTATCTTTTTATTCAGATCTTTTTAACAGAAAAAACTCTTTTTTGAAAACGCACAAATTTGAGATAAAAATCAAATAAATTGGAGCTACCGTTGTGGTGACTCAAACTCTATTGGTCGAACAGCATTCTCTCTCTAACGCCAAAAAGTCCTTTTTTGAGTCCAAACTTTTCCTAATGCTCAAAATATTTTGGGTTTGTGTGAGCAAGTTTCTCTCGTAGATACTATGGGTGAGTTTGATGCTATAATGGAGTCTAGTTTGCATCTTGAAAATGAAGTTGTGGAAGTATGCTCTATGGAAACATATCAAGTCATAGAAGCCTTTAAAGAAAACCAATGTTTCAAGCAAGCAGTTGGCCCAGAAGTCCATTTTGAAACAAAATACAAGAGTGTATCAAAGAAGGTAAAATCAGTAGCTTCACCCTTACCACCCAAAAACAAGGAAAATATTGAGCAGGCTTCTTTGCAACCAAGTTTGAGGAATCCTAAAAAATTTGGGCACAACTTCACAAAGGAGTCTTTTTAAGAGTTGCAGATTGACTGCTGCAAGAAGTTTCTAACACATGAGGAGACAAAGCTCTTTAACACTAGGTTGGTAACCTAACAGGACATAAAAGTATCCTTTCAGGGTTTTGAAAAAAACCTCCAAAACCATAGTAGATCCACTCATTTTGTAAAATCCTTTCATGAGGTTATAGTTCAAGGCCTACTACACATGGAAAAAATAAAAAACTTGTAAAATTTTTCATCTTTTGGTCACACCAAGCCTCCAAAGTTGATGGACCATTGCATTTTCATCAAAACAGTCATTTCTTACGCTTTGTTGCATAAAAATAAGATTAGGGATTTTTGTAGGACTTGAGATAAATTCCCTAGTTAACTTCAATGGGTTGGTGACCAGAACATATGATTGCTTCTCACTCACTATTTTTTGTTTTGCCAGAATAAATAGGTACAAAAAAGTTGAATTTTTACCATTCGGCAAACATATCACCAAAGTTTCTATAGCCACGCTCAATACAAATAATATATGCATGTTCTCTTAGTTTCCTATTGTACTTTATGTTCATAACGAGCCATGGAGCATGTCAAAAGAATAATACATCTCTTACCAAGGGGAATCTTGGGGACAAAGATGAAGTGTTAAATACAACAAACATGAAAAAACTGGGTTCAACATTATGAGTTGTAGAATCCCATAGAAACTATTCAATATCTAGCCAAATTTGATCCTTATGACTAGATATGGTTACTACCTACAAAATTCATGCAGTTGTCACAAGAAACTAACAATATTAAAAAAGCTATACTTGATGTACTAGAATGTTTTGTTTTCTTCTATAATTGAAAAAATCAACCATCGTTGTGTACTTTGAAAAATAGGGTATTAGGTGCCCCAAAACTCAAGGAATGTTAGCTTTATGTTACAATATGCGACATAGAAAATAAAAAATGCATTTGGATATCATGAAATCCACCAAAAAAATCATAGAAGAGCTAAAATTGGCTAAAAAACAGGATTTGACAATTTTTGTAATCTGGTCATAACTTACAACTTTAATATTTGTTTCTCCCTAGAAGCATCAGGACATGTTGAGGACTACTAAAGATAGTTCTCTAGCATTATAGACCTCATAAACATGAATTCTAGAGTGGTATAGTTGGAAAAAGTTGAAAAAAGCCAAAAACAGGACCCGTTTTTTCACACAGTTTAGGTTGTGAAATGTTGTGCAAGGACAATGTTAAAGATGGAATTGATATTCCAAAAAAATGTCGAGTTTTTTTCAGCTCATGAGACAACTTTCTAGATAGATAGCACCTCAAAATATATTTTGAAACTCTTGACATAATTCAAGGAAAATGGTCACTTAACAGGACATAAAAGTGTCCCATTACCAACCGAGTGTTAAAGAAATGATTTCAAAGCATGGAAGTATTTTGCATTTGAGACACATGAGATAGGATGTGTTGATCCTTCTGTTGTATCTCGTATGGTAATTTTTACAATATCTCACGTACCTTGGAATCTACAACCTATATCAGTTCCAAAGGTTCATTTTCCAAAGTTACTAGATCTATTGAATGAAAAGATCAAAATGGGGATTGTGGAGCCTTCTTGTGCTCCATAATCAAATAGGTGGTTCATGGTTCCAAAGAAGAATGGTTCTCTATGATTCATCCAAGATATACATCATGTGAACAAGGTGAGACTTAGGAATGTAGGTACAGGTCCAATTGTGGATGAGTTTGCAGAGGCATTTTTAGGGAGGTGAATCTACTCAATGGGGGACCTCTACTCAAGGTATAATCAATTTTAGCTTGAAATTGTGAGCAAAAATTTGAGAACCATTATTTTTGGTAAGAATGTGTACATTGCCTATAGGGGGCAAGCAACTTGGTTGAACATATGATGAATGGGACGAATAATTCTTACATGACTTTATTCCTCAAATCACAATGCCTTTCATTGATTATTTTCCTATCAAAGGATGTGAAGAAGGTGAGAAAGATGAAGCTTTGGATCTCAAGGGTGCCACAAGTTTGTGGAAAATCACATACTATGTCAGGGAAAAAGTCTATGGCTGGTTTCAATGAAGTGCTCATTGTGGGGCACAAGTGTGGGCCATATGATGGTAGGAAACCTGAAAGAAACATGCACTAGCATCACTGAGGTAGAAGGTTTCTAGGAGCATGTGTCTTTTATGTTATTTGGATTTCACATTATGCACATGTAGTTGATCCTCTTTATCAATTGCTTAGAAAGAATCAAATGTTTAAATGGATAGATGCACATGTAAAAGCCATGAAAAAGCTAAAGGAGTTTCTCCAGTGAGCACCAACCTTGAGAAAGGTAGACTAAGAGTGTAAACGGCTAGTAATTGTGGTAGTAGACACCAGTCCTACAGGAAGTGGATGGGCAATAGGGAAATATGATGATGAAGGACATAGGTATGTGGTGAGATTTGGAGAAAATGTACTAAGTGCTTACCAAAGAAACTATACACATATAAAGAGAGAGTTATGGGGTATGGTTATAGCCTTAAATTATGGGAAAGAGTATCTAATTGGTGCATGTGTGGTTGTAGAAACAGATTGTCGACCACTTCTTGGGAGGTTTACAAGCTGCTCAACACCAAACATTGCTATGTTGCGGTGGATTGCCTACATTTTGTCCTTAGATCCCAAGTTTAAGCACATTGCAAGTAAAGACATTACAGTGGCAGATATGCTATCAAGGGCAAGGTATGAAGATGAGTCATAGATGATTGATGAGGGAGATGATGTGGGCACAAAGTTCTATTCTATCTCTCATGTCAAAGGTAACCATGTCTGCATGTCTAATCCACTTGAATTGTTGTTGAAAGAGCTTTATGAAGGTGATCAGCTTCTTATTGGAAGCTACTTGAGTACTCTCACAAAACAAAATGATTGGTCTGAACAAGAATTCAAGAGGATACGTAGAAAATCATATGGGTCCTTTTTGAGGCATGGCTACTTGTGTAAGTATCCTAAACAAAAGGGTGTTACACCACAAAGGGTTATCTATAAAAAAGAGACTCAAGTAAAGCTCATGCAAGAGTTTCATGAGAGTCCATGGGCTGGACACATGGGTGTGTGGAAAACCTTCTGCAAGTTGAAAGAAAAATACTGGTGGAAGGGTATGTTTAAAGATGTATCTCAATTTGTAGAATCATGTGTAACTCATCAAATGTATTCAAATGTTTGACACCATGATGGGTTGCACCCTATATATCCATTAGCCATGCATTATAAAAGGGTTGTGGATCTACTCACAATGCCTTTAGGACTCTAGAAAATGAGATACTTAGTTCTTGCACGAGAGGACATAACTAACCAGGTTGAAGGGAAAGCATTAAGAGAAAAAACCACAAAAGTTGTATACAAATTCCTTCTTGATGAGGTGATTTGTTGCTATGATTGTGTGGGAAAGATCATTAAAGATAGAGGTGAATTGTATGCCAAGGAAGCAAGGGAGCTCTTTTCCAGATTAAGAGTCAATCTTTTCCCTACTATAACTGACAACCCTGATGTCAATGGAAAGAGTGAAAGATGTCATCCTCCTATAATCAAAGCTTTGGCCAAGGCCTGTGAAGGAAGAGTTGGTGAGTGGCCAAAATTGTTGCCATATGCTTTATGGACTAATCTTACAACACATAGCTCAATAATTGGCTATATACCTATGGAACTGATGTATGGTCAAAATCTAGTGATGGAAATTGAAGATACAAGTTTGATCTTCTCCACCATGTCTCTGGCATCCTTTTCTTCCTGTTGAACTTCCTCTTTAGTACTAGTAGATACACTCCGATCCATTAACTTGAGTATGTCAGATCCCTAAATTTCCTGACCCAAAATAGGTTCAACAACAATCTCTTCAGGTTCCTGTTCCTTTTGCAAGATACCTGCAATATCCACCTCAGAAACTGGAACCACAATCGGAGTAGCATGCAAAAAGGCTTCCTCCTCATCATCCTTCACTAGTTCTGCAACCAAATTAATAGATTGGGCAAACAATGGCCTTTCTTTTCCAGGAATATGCTTTCTCCCCAACATAGGAATAGAGATTACCTATTTACCCTTGGTAAGAACCACCTGATTCTCACCCCAATATTATTTTACCTTGGCTAGCCTGAACCAAGGCCTTCCCATCAACATTTCATAAGAAGCATCTCCTTCCTTTATCCTTAGTACTAAAAAATTGAATTGAAAATGCATACCTCTAATCTGAATCGAAGAGTTTCTCAAAATACCCACATGGTGGACCCTTCTCTGATCTACCATTTTGACTTGAAAAGGTGTCGGTTCCAACTTCCCTAAACCCATTGTAAGATACATTGACTCAAGTAGAATATTGACTCCGATCCTCCATCCAACAATACCTCATCATATATCATGTCTTGTAAGGTAACTTTAATAACAAGGACTACAAGATCCACATCAAAAGGATGAATCGTGTTCACACTAGGTTCCCCCATTCACTGAGTCGGAACTGCATAGTGCTTACCTAACAGTTTATGCAACAACCTTTCTTTAAAGGTTGGAACTATAGAAAGCATATGATCCAAAGATAAATGTAAAGGAGAGTTAATGAGTATCTCAAACCAATCATGTTCAGATACTTCAACCCTCTGCTGGTATTGCCGTGGTTCATCAGTAGAATCAAAATTATCCTCCAAAATTTGATGTTGCTGTTCCTTCTGAACATGCTTATGCACCCGATCTTGTACCCCTTTCTGCTGCTCCCAGTCAATAGGACCCTTGGCCTTAGACTTGTTACATCCAATACCTCAATCTCCTGCTCCAAGTGCTCTGGATTATTTCAACTAATTTTCTCCTCTTCATAATCCTCAATCTAGACTAAAAACCTAATCTAATTTTTGGTCCCTAATAAATCGGAATATCAATGATAATGACCTTATCTTGTGCCTGAGGTTGATTCTGGGGAGGTTCTGGAGGGCCTGCTTGATGGTTCTCCCGATTAAAAGGAACAATTGGAATACCTCTTTCTTCTCTATGTTTTACCCATAACACACAACGGAGACCAACCCAATGAGTAGGATCACCATAGTAAACACAAGGCATCACCCCTTGGGGTCTTCTTTGATTGTTGTCTTGGTTTCTCTCAGGTGCTCTTTGATTTCCCTGACTAGGTGGTCTTCCTTTGAATGGAGCCACTTGATTAGCCTCAACTGAATCACTACGTTGCCCAATATTAGTAGGTGGTTTATTCCTCTGCTTTGGTGGCAGGAGTATGATAGAGTCTTGTAGTTGTCTTTTAGTCCCTTTGCAACTATCAGTCTCCATTTACAGTAGGTCCATATATGGATATCGTAGACCTTGTAAAACAAAGGTGTTACCTCATGATAGGTCAATTTTTTATATTTCTTGATTTATTTCTTCTTTTTTCTATGTTATATTGCCTGGGTTCCTCATTGGATGTGCCTTCTTTTCTCTCTCCTCAATAAGGCCCTCTAAAAGACCTTCAAAATATCCTAATGACTATCTAAAGGTCCTCTAAGCAGACTTTTTTATTTTCTAATGTAGATCTTTAATAAGCCGTTGAAGTTTAATTTTTTTTGCATGGTCACATTCCTTGGGTCATAATCTATCAAATGAACGTTGAATCTTGCATAATAATTTCTAAATCATTAATTATTTGGTGTAAAAAACTTAGGTTTTGAAAATAGATATTCTAACAAAGAAAAATGAATAATAATTATGGAGAGATCCAAAAAATTATCAGTAAATCAGGTTAAATTTCTTGCCAAGTCAACATTTGATGTGCAAAAGGGCAAGTTTAAAAGAAGAAAATCCCATATAAAGCTATAAGTATTTCTTCATCAAGGTCACAATGTTGTGACAAGGTGTAACAGGCTGAACCAAATTAGTCCTTGTACAATAAAATTTCCATTTAGATGTGAAAAAATTAAGATTAAAGGTTCCCATTGTGTTGGCAACTATGAGATTTGTGGCTACCAAATTTTGCCTCTTCAAAGTAAGTGCAAGCAAGTCAAATGTACGTAGGTGTAGGAAAAAAGAGGCTCTTTTTTTGCTATATTGGTGGGGGATTTTGTTGAAAGTGGGTACACCTTATCATGCATGCACCATGTACTGGGCATCTCCCATGTTTTGCTAGAAATGTCCTAATTTTCTATTGAAGCCTCCGTCGATGTCATGGTTAGCCTCATAGATGTGGGAAACTAGCTTTCTCAAGCTCAATGGATCTATGAACTAATATACCTCTTGTATAGGAGAGATTCAAAGTTTGTTGTGAAGGATGCTCAACTATCTATTGAGTCCTAGCTCTAAAGACGTCAGTGATGTCCCTCTTTGAATCTATCCCACTACTTGATCTCCTCATGCAACTCCCCCAGTGTCTATGTAGCTCTGCCAAAAACAACCCAAGCTGATCTGATAGCAAATGGTCCAAAGCCTTCTTTGAATAGACAATGAAAGAATCTTGTATCTTATAGTATACCAGACAATGAAAAATGTGATCTAACTCTATCTCCGAGTCTATATGACACAATTGGCATATCCTTTCCTCTAATGGTACTCTCCTAAATCTGTCATTCTCAATCTCTAGATTTGATGCAATGATGTGTGCATCTGACCAATAGCACATTGTGTCCCATACGATAAACAAGAGTCCATATAGGCTGGTTTGATCACATATCCATCCTCTGTCAGCTAGAGAATATGCTCTCTATATAAAGCCATATCTGTGCCCAACTCCACTATTAATTATATCCATGTGCTCCTAGTATTTAGCTTAATCGAATCCTGACATATGAGTCTAGTGATCGATCTCTGACTTAGAGATAGGGAGGAGTATGAGCACAAAGGCACTCTATCCATGCTGAAGCCATGTGAGTGAAACCATGATGTCATTTTTCCATACCAACATGATGTATCCCCCAATAGTGTTATCTATCAGGATGACTCAAGGGCTAGCCACACATATCTATCTCTAGGTGGGTCCCAAAAACTATGCATGAAGGCTACTGATCTAGTAAGGGCTTCGACCACAAGAGGAGGGGCAACCAACTTGGTACGAATAATTGCATGTGGCATTGAGGCCTTTGCCCAAATTATCCAAGAAATCATAGAGAATAGATGCCTATCCATGCATCTCCATTCATCAACAAAATCATAGAGACTATCAAATCCATGAAAGCCATGTGATCTTGGATTCTCTATGGATTATGCCTTGTAAGATAGAGCGATGAAGACGGGACATGTAATGGCATGATGCAAGAATAATCACTGCTAGACATGTGATGGGAGGACATTAGGCTCATATTCGAAACTATGGGCATGTAGCTAGTGGGTAGCCTCTATCACAAGGGCCAATGTACTATACACTCTAGCCCATAGTAGTTCCGGGTGTGTGGGTAAAGCCGCCAAGGGTGTAGAGTCCAAGTATGGTGATCACACAAGATGAATGAAAATGAGACTCAAGTCCTATTTAGAGGAGTTCATAACCAGAGGGTCAGGTTCACACTAATCGAACATACTACAAACACCCATCCCCATGTCTAGGGATGCAACACTTCCCCCTTTATTTTGAATTGTTGTCCTCGGCAATATCCTTGGCTATAAAATCGGGAAAATTGTGCACACATGACATGAAGCAATCCTAACTCACTCCTAGACACGTAATGGGTGGGTATCACGCTCACCCCCAGCCATAGAGCCAATATGGGCTCATCCCTACGCCTAGGAACTTGTAGCTACCTAGCCTTTTTTGCAAGGGCCATTGTCCCATACCACTAGGCCCCAACCACTATGGGTGTGCAGGCAGAGCCATCAAGTAGCAGAGTCCAAGTGTGGTGATCACACAAGATGATCACAAATGAGACTAGGGGTCCTACTTATACGAGTTCATAACAAAAGGTCCAAGTTCACATTGATTAAACATACTGTAGGCACCCATCTTGATGTTTGGGGATGTAACACTTGCCCCCTTATTTTAAATTGTTGTCCTTAGCAATATCCTTGATTATAAACCGGGAAAATCTTGCACACATGACATGCACTCCTAGACACAAAATGGGTGGACATTAGGCTCACCTCTCAATCATAGAGCCAATATGGGCTCACCCCCCCAGTCTGGGGGCCTGCAATCAGTGGGCTAGCCTTTGCCGCAAGGGCCAATTTCCCATACCACTGAGCCCCAAGCACTATAGGAATGCGGGTACAGTCGCCAAGGGTGTAGAGTCCAAGTGTGGTGATCACACAAGATGATCGCAAATGAGACTCAAGTCCTACTTAAAGGAGTTCATAACCAAAGGGTCAGGTTCACATTAGTTAGACGTATTGCAGGCACCCATCCTAATTTCTAGGGAGGTAACACTTTCCCTCTTATGTTGAATTGTTGCCCTTAGCAATATCCTTGGTTTCTAAGTCGGAAAAATCCTGCACAAATCACATAATGCAAGCCAAATTTAGTCCTAGATGTGTAGTGGATGGACATCAGGCTCACCTCTCAACCATAGAGCCAATATGGGCTCACCCACAAGCTGGGGGGGGGGGGGGGGGGGGGGGGGGGGGGGGGGAGGGGGCTACAACTAGTGGACTAGCTCTGTCATAAGGGCCGGTGTCCCTAATCCCTAAACCCTAAACTTGCAGAAGAACATAGTAGGATGTAATTATCTATTATAGTATAGGGTCAGTCTTAGTTAGCACAAGACGTAGCCTGGCACCCTTGTGAGCCTAGTAGGACGTGCATACCCAACCAGGTAGAGACCAAGGGGAGAAAGAAACACAAAACAATTAAAAATAAAATAAATATAATATGTAGTAGCATACACTACTTGATGGAAAAAATTAAATTAGGGGAGATCTTTCTTACTGATTCAGGGTTTGGGTACTCGTTCTTTTGAATGGATTAGAGTGCTGATTCTCTTCTGTGGTACTCTATTCTATAGGGTTTAGTCAAACTCAAAAAGAGGCCAAAATTATCAATTCAATCTCTTCATTGTCCTTCATTGCTTCTTGAAGCTCAAAGAGAGAGAGAGAGAGAGAGAGAGAGAGAGAGAGAGAGAGAGAGAGAGAGAGAGAGAGAGAGAGTTTGGAAAACCAATCAAGGATGGATTAGGCTCTCTCAAAGACTCAATGTCTAACTCTAAGTCCATATATTTTGTTTCATCGTCCATTGCACCAATGTCACTCTCTTCTTTGAAAGAGTAGTCATCATGTGCTAATGTTGTAAGGAGGGGAATGTGTAGAAGTCGTGTCGTTCTCTTGAGTTACATCATTTGAGATCCCATATGATTTGATGGTGTCAAATATTCAACGTCCTCGAGGATTGGCTTGCCTCCATGGACTAAGAGAATTTGGAGAATTGTAGATAAAAGCATGCTCACAATGTGCCAGCAAAATATATGGTTCTAGTGTTGTCTGTAATGGTTTTGAAGAGTCAATTGCCCAAGAACCAAATGGCTCTTGTCTCATTGTGTCTCTAGCCCCTTTATACTTAGCACGGAACCAATCATTTTTTAATGCAGTTTGTTTCACCATAAGATATTAAAATGCCTTAGAACAAACTTCAAAGTCAATAGTGTCAAACATTTGTGTATATCTATAAAATCCTATTACCCTCTTGCAAGCACAAAAGTTTTCATAAATACCAACTATGGATCTCACATAGCCAAGCTCCTCATCAATAGGATTTGTATCTCTTGCACTTGTACATGATTTCTACCTAAAAGATAAAACAATGCAAGAACCTTGAGTCACGCATAGTTGATCAATTCTGTTCACTCAAAGGTGTTTTGCATAGGCATACATGTTTCTATGAGTGGATACCTAAAAGTAAAGAGCCAAGCCGGGAGCCAAGTACATAAACTTTAAGTAAGAATATTATAAAATCAAAAAACTTTGTATTATAGATTCATAGAGAAATTCAAAAAACTTTGTAAATATACATTCATAGAAGAATTATGTATCACACCCAAATCCAATATCTCTTTACTCATCAGTGATGTCTCCTCCCTCCAAATTTCCATCTTTGATACGTTTAGATAACTTGATTGCTAGCTTTTGGCTTCTTTGTGGATTGCAAACTTCCTGATACTCTTTGACAAATTTTTCCATACATTGTGAGTTGTAAATAACAAACGTGGGTATGTTCAAGTGTTCTGCTATAGTGAGCTTGCAAGGAATGCCCTTTCCACATAGCACCTCATTTGACAATTTAGGAGACTCTTTTATTGTCCATCTACAAGGAGCAGCTATTTCAACAAGCTCAAGGTACTCCAAAAGGTAAAACATGCACTCTCCAAGAACCCATCCCTCTACCATTGAACCCTTTGGCCATGCTCTTTGGCAAACAAGCCCCTTTAAAACTCCCATACATCTCTCAGTACAAAAGATCCAACGAGTGCTAATAACACCTGTAAATTCCATCTCATCCATAAGATGAATGAGTGTGTGAACTTGGATATTGAAAAAGGAAATTGGTAACACTTTCTCTGCCAAACAAAGGATCTCAATGCATTCCTTTTTCTTTTGTGGTATTGACCTTGTATCAATCTCCTTAGACAAGATCCATCTATAAAAAAAATACAAGAATAATGTATGAAACTTTTATTAAAAGTACATATGTAAACATCCGTAATGTATACAAATACCTTTATAGCATCCTTAAAGGATAGATAACATCTCAGATATCAATTGTTAAGAAACCATCAGTAATAAGGGGGAGAACATGTACATGTATTGATTTATAATCAAATTAGTATCTCTTGGTTGGAGGAAGAAGTTGTTACCATACAAAAAATAAATTCTTTACCTTGATTAGATTAAGCCAATCATGTGTCTTCAAGCTCCAAAGACTCGTGTCATCCACAATGAATATATTCTTCAATGAGGCATCATGTCTCGTGGGTGTGTGGATAGATTGTATTCTTTGATTAATCATGTCAATCTCTTTGGAGGTAAGCACCATGGTGCACGAGCATATTCTTCTCAACCCTTCTCTTCATCAACATGGGGCTAGAAGTTGTGTTTGTAATTTTGAGCTCTTAAGCTGTTTCCAGTTGCTTCCATGTCCTTCAAACCAATAAGATGTTTCCACAAAGAGTGGTCTACATTTGTTAAGATATGCATATCATCTTGCATATGATAAAGAAGATGAGAGAAATCTTCAGATCCTTCCAATACTCCAAAGGAAACCATACAGAGATAGAGGGAGTTAGAGAGGTTCATATTCGATATCGATCATCATCTTCGTCGCTTGTAAGCTATTACTCTATATAAAATATGGGCCCTTTGATCCAATTTAGCTACATATTTACAAGTGTCATCCATTTTAGACATCCTCCATTCTCAACCTTTCCATTGAAATGTCTAGTTTGTGTGCTTTGGCGTAACAAATGATCTTTCGGTAAGAATTGTTTGTGTCGAAGGTATATATTTTTATTGAGATTCTTAGTATATGTAGATTTCAACCATTCACCACAGGGACAAGCTTTAAAAACTTTGATTGAGCACCCTACATCCATAGTAAAATATTTAATATCATAATAAAAAATAGAATAAAATGAAAAGTATTTGCATGTATTACTTAAACACAAATTGGTATCAGCACAGAATCCGTAGCCGCAAAAGTCACGTGTAGTCCATGCTAAAATTTCTTGAACTAATCTCCTTTCAGGTTTTGACATATCAAGCACATATGCCTCTTCACAACTCTTGGAGATTGTCAATTAGAGGTGCCAAGTATACGTTTAATTTGACGTTTTCTTAGAATTATGAGAGACAAAAGTAAATGCTCTTTTGTAAAGCAAATAAAGGGTGACAGATTGTAGTTAACTAGAACTATTGGCCAAGTAGACCATTTACTTGAGTGCATGGAGAATGGACTCACACCATCAAAGCCAACCCCCATCTTAATGTGCCGTGGGTTTGTTTCAAACTCATGTCATTTTGTATTGATATGTTTGAAAGCAAGGTGATCCAATGGAACTCTCATAATTCTATCTGTACTTGCATTCTTTGCTAGCCTGTCCATAAGACTTGCAAAATCTCGGGTTCACAATATGTATTGTACATGGGGTGCCAATGAAAAATATCAAAGCATCTTATGAGGGTTTTGTCCTCTTGTATCTTTATAACCAGATGTTTTACATTTTGGACATGCCTTTTTATTTTTTGTATTTGTCTTTATACAAAATAAAATCGTTGGAACATGCTTATATGGTCTTGTATTTGAGTCCAAGCTTTCTCAATATCATTTTAAAACAAACATCACATACAGATTAAGTATTAAAACATCAAAAAATAATGCAATAAGCATTGACAACAGAGAAGGAATTTAATTTACTAGTGCCAAAATGGATGCATTATTCTACGCATAACAATTTTGGAGGCTCATAATAACCGTGACAAATTTGCACCGTTGTAGATTTTCTCATGTGCTTCCGCTCTAAGGAAACTTTTGCTATAACACGCTTCACTTTCTTCATACCAATCATGAATAAAATCATCCATTCCATCATCATCATAAAAAACATCATTCTTTTTTATAAAATGCAAACCATATAGTTCCTTAAGTATCTCATAGTTGCCTGGATCACTCTTTCAAATGAGTTTTATGCACTCAATTGACATACATGAGATGCCATGAGAATGTCGATGCACATCATTTTCAACATCATAATTTGGAACCTATCACATAGACATGATTATAAGAATTCTATATACAAAAATTAAACTCAATATTTTGTAACACGTACTTAGCATTTAAGAAGATAACCAATTGATTAAGCGAAAAACTAAAAAATATCAAATATACACATTGGAGAGGGGGAATGGGGAAACATATCCAACACACACCACACGGCCTCTCTATACCTTAGGACATTCATAGCATCCCTATCCTCTCAAAAAACTCCTTCAAAAAGCATAATCCCACTAGCAAACCACCGCTTGCACATACAACAACACACAAACATGTGTACCAAGATCATGTACCCATGCATTTCACAGCTTGCTACAAATATAACCACTCTCTTAGTTCCATTCCACACACAAAAACGGTCTGGGAGCACACTTTCTCATTCACACCACCACCAACACAAAAGTAGAAGAAGTAGAAAAGGGGGTAGGGGAAACAATGCTCGAGAAACAGCTATGGAAGCTTCACCATGCTCAAAAACACCATGTACAATTCCTCTACAACAAATAATGCACCCACATGGTCTCCTGACAAGAAACACACACCACTTTTTCTTTGCACGCACACATCTCTACCGAAAAGGGCCCTCAAAAAAATTCACCATGCTCAAAAACACTATGTACAACTCGTCTACAACAAACGGTGTACCCACATGGTCTCTCGGTAAGAAATACACACCATTTGTGCTTTGCAGGCAAACATCTCTGCCAAAGAAGCCCCTCAAAAAGCTCACACAATGACCATGTCTCTCTAGCAAACGGTAGGCAAAAATCCCCTTGGAAAAAAGCATACACCAAGCTCACTCTACTTGGGCTTGACAAGCACACACTTATGTCTAAAAGCCCCTCTTTGCAGACACAAACTCAAACACCTCAAGGACTCTAGACAAAAAGCATTAAAAATGTTCAAAAAATGGTCTTTATAGAGGGCCTCCTTTCATTTTTGTCAAGTGCACTCTCATTGGTCCATTTTGTAGCTCAACTTGGAAATTTAGATCGAGGGGGAACTGCTGATAGCCATTTTTTGGCTATTCAAATATGCCATAGTGAGATACCTCACCTTATCAAATCACTCAAACACTGTGGTTATCCTCACCATTTCACTGTACACAGGCATGCGTGAGTTAGGGGACTTTCCCAATATCTTCCTAAAACCCTCAACTAACCAGTCACTGGGCTAGTTGAGTCAAATAAATAATAAAAAAAACAAAAATATATTATGGCCCATTTGTGTGTCAATATTTCATTGTACCGAGGGTCTAAATATTAAAAAAAATCATAATTATTTTGGTATTTATTTAAATATTTCTATTAAGGTGTGTGTTATTTGCCTATGTATGCTATGTACATTGACTCACCATTACCACAATTTTTTTAACCATTTTCCATACTCTTTATTCGATATAGAAATATTTTCATGCAAGCTTCTCTTATTTTTGGTGTGAATCCACTCCTAGGAAAAAACCCTCAAAAATACCTTTCACCATCAGTCAATGCCTTTCACTAAATTCCTATTTCCTACAAGTATTATTTCTTACCTCTTGTAAATAAATAAACATCAATAAAAACAAATGAGGGCCCTCCTCATTTGATTCCCTATATTTTCATATATTTATTCTAGATTCAATGAATTGTTTAAATATACTACCCTGTCTTTTTCCATCATATCCATCTATTATATCTATGCATAATCCATAACCATGCATATTTTTAAACCCCTAAGAACATGCTCTGATGCAAGAAGGGGCTCGCCTTTGGAGTCATATGCAGATTCAACAAAAGGGGGGCCATTGAAGACTTTTTTGTGAAGAAAAATAGGTATTTTGGTGAGATTTTTAACATCTATCTCCACTCCAAATTTGAAGCGGTTGTTAAGAGACAAAATGTTGACCAAGAGTTGAATAATCACCTCAAATATTTTCATAATTTTTGGAGCTACCACCGGTGAGGTATGATTTTTTGAGTGGACCCCAATCTGCCCACTTTTCTCAAAAGTAGCCCATAGTCTTCTCTCACCTTCTTCCACACTTCTACACACACACACACACACACACACACACACACACACACACACACAGACACACACACACACACACACACACACACACACACACACACACACACACACACACACAAAACACACACACTCATTCCAGTCAATCCTTCACTCAAACTTGCACCTTCCATGGTTTCTCTCACCTTCTTCACGATTAACCTCCCCTCTTACTTACATAGCTCTCATACGAGCTCTACATGTACATACACCATCTCTATGCCTCTCTCTATTACTTCCAAAGTACAATTCCATCTTACCACTTCTCTATACAGATAAAATTAAGCATGTAAGACATGCTTAACCTCTAAAAATTAAGAGATCCCATCAATCGAATTGCCATTTTTATTGCGATAATCAACCTTGGCAGCGGTGGCATAAATAAGAGAAGAAGAAGAAGAGGATCGATAGTCATTTTGAGAACCTTTCCAAAAATGGAGAAATTATGGGCTTCATTCAGGAGACTTCAACAACATGGTGAAGATTACTATGCTTATGAGGATGATTTTTCTCGTGGACAGGATGTGGATTTAGTTCTACATTTCTAGATTATGTAAAAATGGATCAATTTATTTCGGGTTTGTCTCCTTTTCTAAAGACTAAGGTTACTTGTAGTGGACCCTCTCTACCTTTGAAGAAGCTGTCACTAGTGCCCTAAGGAAGTTTCACAAGTACTTCTACATCAAAAATAGTTTCCATCATGCTGGAAGAACCAACCATCAAGAAAGTGTTTCAATTAAGGAATCGACCCCTTTTCCATACTTCTCTCCGTCTACTCCGAAAAATGTTGAACATGATATTTACATGCCGATTGATTATTCAAGTGCTAAAGTGTGTGGTCGAGATTCAAATGTAGCATCTCTTTCTTCTACCTTTATCACAAGCATGCAAAAATCAACACAAGATATCTCAAGTGGCATTGATGATGGTTCAATAATGGATACATCCAACCTTTTTGCAGAGGATCAGTTTTTAGTCCTAGCAGAGGAAGCTTTTGTGCAACATGACTCTACGGAGAATGAAGACATTGAAGGTAACCTTGATCCTATGGAATGTTCTCAGAGTGTTTCTTGTCTAAAAGAAGAGAGTGAAGAAGAAGATGAAATCATAACTGCGGAGATCATATACCACATTGATCATAAAGAGATGACTGTGTACATGGAATGCCAACTTCAAAACAAAGTAGAAGAGTGTGAGTTGAATCCATGTGAGGATAATCTTTAAGAAGTGTTTGAGGATATTGAAAGGCATTGGTATGACCCATGTATGTTAAGCATGGACGAATCTATCATGCAAGAAGCCAAAGTTTTCAAAAAATCAAAAAGTAATCCATCAACCTTTGAGGTGGTACAATGTGAGGAGTTCCAACCTTGCCGGGGGGGGGAGGACTTAGAAGGGGATGAAGAACATGGGAGAGTATTAAAAAATAAGATCATAAAAGGAAACTATCAAAAGGGTATAATTCTCTCCAATGGTGTATTAGTGGGTGGCTTTTCATTCATGGGAAAGTCTCCTAGCAAGAAACTCCAAGATTTTGAAGCCTCAATCAACTTCACATTGGGCTTCACCTCTTCAGAGTCAACCTCTTTTCTCTTTATGTATGCCTTTCATCCTAGGCATCATATCCTCTTAAGTTTTGGAGAACATGAACACTTGGTGATGCTTTTGGTCTTCTTTGTAGATGAAAGACTTGCAGATTGCTACATGTGGATCTTGCCTAGGTACTTACCAAGATCTATTCTCTTCCAAGGTGTTGGAAGCAATAGAAACCTTGGTCTATTGTCTACTTATGTGATAAACTTTTTGCAACACCTTTTTACACCAATTCAACGCATGAATCAAGCTCTTCTAAATTATGAAGGTCATGGAGTTTCTGAATCGATGAGCCTACCCAAGTTAAATGACTTTTATAGGCAATAATTCAGAGATATGCTCATAGAAGCTCTTGAAGATTGTAGCATATACATCAACTTTACACATGAGAAAGAGCAAACTATCTTTTATATCACATTCATAGTGGTGGAAGGAGTAATGAATAACAATAAGAGCTACAAGTTTCTTCAACCAAATTCAGTAATAAGTGATTCCATATCACACATTTATCATTGCAAGAGAAACTTAAAGATCTTTGATCCTGGGGGGTGCTTATGGAAACTTTTTTAATGGATGGGGTTTACTCAACCACTTGATTACATCAGGCTATTGGCTTTGAGAACCTTTCACAGCTCACAAGGTTTTCTAGTCATACAACAAAGGTCCTTCAGTAAAGATGAAAGTAGACAAAGATAGACGTTACATGATCTACATGTTGTGTGATCCAATAAATGGTACATGAATGTACCATTATCTAGGGGGGGGCCTAATGATAGCCATTTTTTGGCTATTCAAATATGCCATAGTGAGATACCCTCACCTTATCAAATTACTCAAACACTGTGGTTATCCTCACCATTTCATTGTACATAGGCGTGTGTGAGTTAGGGGACTTTTCCCATATCTTCTTAAAACCCTCAGCAAACTAGTCACTGGGCTAGTTGAGTCAAATAAATAAACAAAAACAAAAACAAAAACATATTATGGCCCATTTGTGTGTAAATATTTCATTGTATATAGGGTCTAAATATAAGGAATTTTTATAAATATTTTGATATTTATTTAAATATTTCTACCTTGGTGTGCGTTATTTGCCTATGTATGCTATATACATCGACTCACCATTTCCACAATTTTTCTTACCATTTTTCATACTCTTTATTCCATATAGAAATATTTTAATGCAAGCTTCTCTTAACTTTGGTGTGAATCCACTCCTAGGAAAAAACCCTCAAAAATACCTTTCACCATCAGTCATTGCCTTTCACTAAATTCCTATTTCCTACAGGTATTATTTTTTACCTCTTGTAAATAAATATACATCAATAAAAACAAATGAGGGCCCTCCTCATTTGAGTCCCTATACTTTCATATATTTCTTCTGGATTCCATGAATTGTTTATATATACTAGCCTGTCTTTTTCCATCATATCCATATATTATATTTATGCATAATCCACCCATGAATATTTTTAAGCCCCTAAGAATCAATTCAGTCATGCTCTGATGCAAGGAGGGGCTCACCTTTGGAGCCATATGCAAATTCAACAAAAGGGGGGCCATTGAAGAATTTTTTGTGAAGAAACATAGGCATTATGGTGGGATTTTTTATATCCATCTCCACTCCGAATTTGAAGTGGTAGTTAAGAGATAAAATGTGGACCAAGAGCTGAATAATCACCTCAAACATTTTGATATTTTTTGGAGCTATCACAGGTGAGGTATGAATTTTTGAGTGGACCCCAGTTTACCCACTTTTCTCAAAAGTAGCCCATAGTCTTCTCTCACCTCCTTCCACACTTCTACACACACACTCATTCAACTCGATCCTTCACTCAAACCTCCACCTTCCATGGTTTCTCTCACCTTCTTCACCATTAATCTCCTCTCTTACTTACATAGCTCTCGTATGAGCTCTACATGTACATACACCATCTCTATGCCTCTCTCTATTACTTCCAAAGTACAATTCCATCTTACCCCTTCTCTATATACATAAAATTTAGCATGTAAACCATGCTTAACCTCTGAAAATTGAGAGATCCCATCAACCAAATTTCCATTTTGATCGCGATAATCAACCTTGAAGGCGGTGGCATAAAGAAGAGAAGAAGAAGAAGAAGATCGATAGTCATTTATAGAACCTACACAAGTAAGTCCAAAAATTCTTCAAGTTTCACTATCCCAAGGATTTTATCACTTCATTCAACCATCCACCTTATTCTACCCATTGTAAATATATCATTAACTTTCTAGTGATTACTAACGCTAATCACTAACATACTAACACAAAATAGCCATTGACCTAACCATAAAAGACACATCACCTCAAGACATGTGCATAGTAACTCTCTCTCTCTCTATCCCTCTCTCTCTCTCTCTCTCTCTCTCTCTCTCTCTCTCTCTCTCTCTCTCTCCTCTTCCTTAAAACTCTATTTTCACCTTATCTACCATCAATAATGCTCTCTTTTGAGCCCCACATCCATGACTCAAGCAGAAAAAGAAGGCTTGCAATGTTTTGATATTTTAAAAAAATCATAATCTTGATTTGTTAGCTTGTAAATTAGGATTTCCAATAATCTTAATGAGGGGTTTCCAACCTATAAATAGGTCCCTATGCTTCTTGTAAAACAATCTCCAATATCTCACATAGCACCCCAACACTCTATGCATAAGGAAAGACTTAGGTGTAGCAACCACTTTGTAAGATTAACTTTTGGTGTGAGAGAAGCTTTCAAGCTACACATTGCAAGTGAGAGAGTGTGAGTTCAAAAATCTCAAAACCATTGTTGTATATGTTCCTTTATCATCAATAAATTGAGGTTTGGTGCATCAAAGGCGTGATTCGACGTTCAAATCTTCGTCCTTCCACTTGTACAATACGGTTTGGTGAATTCAAGGTGACTTGTGTATTTTAAGTTTCTATCATTTGATCTTGTTTTAGAAAGTGTTTTAGTGTGTTTTGATTGCCAATTTTGTGTCCATTGTAAGAGGGTATTGTGGTGAGAGGTCTCCCACACCCTAAAAGAGTATGTGTGTGTGTGTGTGTGTGTGTGTGTGTGTGTGTTGGCAATGTTTAGCATTTACTAAGCATGAGTTAGTTTTACACAAGCTCTACGATAGAATCATAATGAACCATCTCCATTTGCAAGTCACAAGCAAGGTATTACGCAAGTTCCATTCCTCTCTCTCTCTTTCCTTTTCTCTATCTCTCTCTGCTCCATTTGCTGTGTCTCTTGGTGTGAGATTTCTTGTGTGTGTTTTGTGGCACATCTTCTTTGGTGTGACAAAATATCTCTTGCGTCCTAGTTCACATATCATAACTAGGTGGTGCCCCTTCATTTGTTTGATTGTGGGTTTGTTGTTGTTGTTTCTTGCTTGTGGTTGCCCCAGCCCCAATTGAGCAGCATGAGAGCTTTGAGGGGTGTTTAGAGGTCGCCTTTCTTGTTGCCCGTCCCAGACCGCATTAGGGAAAATTTGGACTCACAAAGGGGTCTTATAAAGAGTTTGACTTCCCCTGTCATGTCCAAAATGGGCGTGCGGTAAAATTTTTGCAAACCAACTCTAAACTTGGCGGAGATTTGACAGTTAGAATCTACTCTTCAAGCTCTTTCTATTGATATATAGCACACCATGAGATTCCACATATTTTGAAAGAGTCTCTCTTTTATTCTCTTATGATGTGACAACTCCGTCTAGAATCTAGAGAATAAAAAATAGAATCTTTCAAAATATGAGGAATCTCGTGGTGTGCTATATATCATTAGAAAGAGAGTGAAGAGGATTCTAACTGTCAAGTTTTGGCACCAAATTTAGATTTGATTTGCTAAAATTCTATCGCACGCCCATTTTAGACATAAGAGAGGAAGTCAAACTCCTTATAGGGCCCCTTTGTGAGTCCAAATTTTCCCTAATGCCTCACCGCATTTGCCTTTCATCTGATCTACGTTCTTGAGGGGGGGTACTAGAAACATTGCTAGTGTCCCATGGAATTTTTATTTTCCTTTTCTCTCTCCATCGTGGGAACCCTTTTTTTGACGGGCTCGATTCCTTTGATCGCTTTGGATGGCCTCTAGAATTGCCACTTTAAACCTCTCTTGGAAGCCCACCTCTCCTTTTCTTTGCACATGAATGCTCCTTTGCACATGAAATTTCCCTTGCCACTGAACTTGCCTTGGCCACCGTTCCGCCCACTCGAGTTGATGAACACCGTGCAAGTAGCACTTGCAAGACACCGCCATAGCCAAGTTGTAAGGGGGGCGTCTCTCTCCCACTTCACACAATGCAAAATGGCCTTGGTCCATTACAAATACCCTTCCATGGGGCTCTTCGCCCAACATCTGGGTTTATTCCCTATTTCCATGTGGCACTACGTGCTTCAATTGACCCCTCATAACCCTCAAACATTTAAAAAAAAACCCTTTTACTACGTGAAACTTTGTACTCGGTCCACTCCCTGCTGAGTGACTTGATTCCCGACTCATGAAATCCGACCAAATCTCCATATTGCTAATGTCAAACCCTCCATTCCTTGCCACTTATTTCATTCCGTGTCCACCAATCCAGAGCCCAAAAATAAAAAAAACCATCGAGCACTGCCTCTTTAGCATTTTCATCCGACTTCACCTTGCCATATCTTGCTATCGGAGAATTTGATTGAAGAGCCACCAAATCCTTTTAGCTCCACATGATATGTACTACCTTCTCAACCTTGTCTAGGCCCAAAAAACACCAGTTGGCGCGTATCTCTTCTGGCAAAACTCTACACCAGCTGCACCACCAGGGCACATTCTACCGCCAATTTCATCAGCAAGGCCACTAGCATGGCACCACACACCACCTTTACCTACATACTATGAGGTCCCCTCCTTGATACCATAACCTTTTGGCAACAGGAGGGCACCTAGGTGACAGGTCACTAGCCTCTATTCAATTGAGAAAACATAGTCAATATAGACAAGATTCTAATGGACAGGCTCTCGTCAACGAGTAACTTGAGTCCGAACCATTAAAAAGGATTCCTAGCACTATCTCGCAGGGAAAGCGTGAACTGTTACAATACTATGACGTTCCTAATTCTCACCTTCTGAGAGAGAGAAACCCCAATTGCCTTTTTCTCCATAACTTTCAGAGGCACGTACAATTGGAATTCTTGACTCTTGGTACAATGAGTCTCTAATTCGCTCTTTTACAAGAGGGAGAGGAGAGTTTCTCGACTAATCGAGACCACCCATCCTTGATTGGCAACCTGAGCCAGTCCCCACTTTCCACCCCCACACTCACACTTTATTCTACTTGTTTTCTAATTACTACCACATGATTGTTCATACACAAAGTTCCTTTTTTCGGTTTCCATCACAACTTCATTAAGACAACCCTTCAACCAATTTCAAATCGACACCAAGACAATCCTTCTAGAAGAAAAACAACATACGATCCTTCTTCATTAAAATATCCCAACCCCAAGAGTTCACTCCTTTTGGAGAAAGTTTATTGATCTCGGTGTCTTTAGTTTCCCATACAACTAAATTGTCCTGCAATCTGGGCACCAACCCGCAATGACTAACGTGCAATCTGGGCAACAACCCGCAAGTACTATCTTTCATTCTGGGCACCAACCCGCAAGATGTGTGCAACCATATGCACTGCTTTAGCGTTCACTCCGTTAAGCTCTCCTCCCTGGATATCAAAGGGAGTTTTGACTATATCAGTATAGGATATTTTAATGAAGAAGGTTCAAGAGTTCTCTACTAGGCAACATTTCTTTCCTACGAGCAAACAGATTACTTTCCAAACAATCTTTCACCCTTCAAAGAAAATTATATAAAACATATGCCGTAATTTGTGATGGTTTTATGATCCATAGAGATTGTTTTCCCTTTTTCTACTCTATCGTCTATGCAATGAATGCAAATACTTAACAAAATTAATTCCCACCTTGTCTGATGTAGGACCATTGCCTAGCGAGTTTGGTGGCACATCCTCCAAGGCAATTCTTTTTCCTTTATCAGCTTCTCGGCTAGTGCCAGCCTCATCATTGTGATTCTCGCTAACACGGGTCCTTTTTGGGGCCATCTTGTCTCTAAATAACTTGAAAATGTGTAAGAACCAATGTGTTTGGAGATATTGATCTCTCAAAGCTTTGCCAAGTTAAATGCCACAGCAGCAAAGCTCCCTTCTCCCAAGTGTGCTCAAGTGTGTCTAAAATTGAGTGTAAATGGATTTTATATAGGGGTTTGGAGGTCCAAGGCATGCCCATACCTCCCGTGCTCGCCCCCTCTTGCCAAATGAAGGATTAGAGGTGTCACAAGCCTCTCACTTACCACTAGAGGTGTCCCCTTTTTCCCAATTGAGTGATACACCTCATGTACTTACCCATGCTTAGTGTCAACATACCATAAGAGATGGGCTATGTCCATGGGTCATTTATGGTCATACATACACATACCCGTACATACACATGCACATACATGCTCATGCACATGCATACATATGCATACCTTAGGTTTAGGATTTAATTTATTAACATTAGGATGAAATTTAATTGTCTAAAGTGAGCTTGGCTTGTAAAAATTCAATTATGAAACTTGCTATTAAAAGACGAGCTTGAGAATGACAGACTAAGGTGTCAGATGCACACACCTGCTATGTTTAGTACTTTTCGAGACAAACAACTATTTTTATGGAAATTCAGGACGGGATAAATTTAGACGAGACGGTCGTGTCTAGGTGGGTGTAAGCACCTCAAAAGTTTCTATTGTTGGACGAAAATGATAAACAAGTAAAATTTTTTTTTGAAAATCTTACAAACAATAATATATTTAACATTGGCTCATCAAAGCTAGAAAAACTGCCAAAAATAGTAACTTTTTGTCTATGACCAAAATGGCCTGATACTATATTCCATTACATGGGAATCCCCTTTCCAAGGGTGGAAGAGACCTTACATTCTCCCCAACTTGAAAAATTGAGATGTCCTCATCTCAAAGGTATGTCCGGATGATCTTTAAGGAGAGTTATTTCATCTTCCCATGTTGCATCTTCTTCAAGGAAATTTTTCCATTTGAAAAGGTGCTCGATGATGCTTCTATTCCTAAGTTTTCTCTCTTGAGTTTCTACAATATAGTCAGGTTGAAGTTCAAGGACTCCTTGAGTTGGAACAAATATTTGTTCGGTATCCAAAATTTGATCGGGGTTAGCAACATAGTGTTTTAGTAGAATAACATGATGATTTCATAATTGAGTTTCATTCCAAAGTCCACTATTGCAAAAGTATGTTGATAATCAATCCCACAGGAATTAAAACATGGAAGACATCATGTTGGGTCCTTAGGTACACAAAGCCTTTGTTGAAAATAAAGACATCCCTCTTGAACAGAGTAATCCTTTAATGATATGATCTTTGCTTCAGGTGTTATGCCTTGTTAAATCTGCCAAGATAACTGCTGATAATCTGGGTCTTTCAAGGCTACTTCCTTGATTTTCTCCCATATAGGATTATTGGGTATAGAGATAGCACTAAGGAAATCTTTGCGGCTAAGCCCGTCCGCAACTACATTGTCCTTCCTAGGTCTGAACACTTTATGTCAAAGCCGTATTCTTGAAGAAGTTCAATCCATCTCCTTTGCCTCATGTTGAGATTGGGTTGTGTAAAGATCCACTTCAAGATTTTATGATCAGTAACTAACTGAAATTTGCGACTGAGAAGATAATGTCTCCATAACTTTAATGCATGGATGATTGCTAAGAGTTCTAAGTCATGGGTTGGGTAATTCTTCTCATGATCTTTGAGCTTTCGAGAAGTATAGGCTACAAGTCTACCTTCTTGAGTAAGGACTCCCCCTAAAGAGAGTTTGCTAGCATCATTTATAACTTCAAACTCTTTATTGAAATCTGGAAGCTTAAGAATAGGAGCTGATACTAGGTAACCTTTTAGCTTTGCAAAAATGGCCTCGTGTTTGGCTCTCCACTCAATTCTCATAACTCTGCTAAAGGTGCCACAATAAGAGCATAATCCTTAACAATTATCCGGTACCATCCTGTGATCCCAAGAAATCCCCTTATTTCATTGACGGAAGTAGGCCAAGGCCATTCTACGATGTCCTTAACTTTATCTGGGTCAACTGAGATTCCTTTGGAAGATATAATAAAGCTAAGATAGCTGACTTGGGCCGAGAAAAAGGTACATTTACTCTTCTTAGCATAAAGCTGATGTTGACGTAAGAGCTGTAATACTTTACGAACATGCTCTTCATGATCCGCCTCATCTTTAGAGTAGATCAAAATATCATCAAAGAAAACCAAGAAAAAATCCTCCAGGTAAGGTCTAAAAATATCCTCCATTAGTCGATTGAAGCTTGCAGGAGCATTACTAAGGCCAAAAGACATTACTATGAACTCATAATTTCCATACCTAGTATTGAAAGCTGTCTTTGGTATGTCTGATTCTTTGATTCTTATCTGATAATATCTGATAGCATCCTAGAGAGATATAGGTCTCATTGCTTCAAGGCCCATATCCAGCGGCATCTGATTCAAACCTTGACAGAACCGTGCTACGTGTTTCTCAATAGACATTTGCGGGGCATATCTTTGTAAGGTTACAAATTTGGAGTAATACTCTCCCACCGATAAAGATAACTGCTTTAGAGCAAATAATTCATTCATTTTGGCATCACGATGAGCAGGTGGAAGATATCGTGCTGTAACGGCTTCTTTAATTTCCTCCCAAGACTAGGACGATCCTAAAACATCCAAGTCCTTGCAATGTTGTTTCCATCATATTTTTGCATCGCCAGCAAGACGAAACATTTCGAGCATAGTTTGGTTTACAGGTTGGGTTACTGCAGCTTCAAAATAGTCTTCCATTGCCTCATCCAGGCTTCAGTGTCATGCTCAACATGGGCTCCCTTGCCTTTGAATGTGGGTGGTTGGGCTTGTTTCAGGAGAAGTTTTTTCTCTTGTAGGGCCGTATACAAAGCATTTGACGATACCTTTGCAATAATACACTTGTCGATGGTATGATTTAAATACTTAATGCTATATTAAGTGCTTTAAACTTCCACAACTGAAGACAAAAAAAAAATTAACGCAACTAACTTCACTAAGTTCAAGATGCCCTAACTTTATTTATATCAAGATATATACAAAGTTGGGATCTCATTGAGAAGCTAGATGAGCATATTTTTCTTCTATCATGATATGTACAAAGGTTGGATTTGCTAAAAACTAGATGATTCTCAAAGCTGGATTTCCAGGGACATAGTGGTATAGTCGATAGGTATTTGTGGAGAGGTTCTTGCAATCTACTATTTCATTTGAATAGTAGCTCTTATACACATCTTTGTGGGGTTCATAAAATTCAAGACTTTTATTTTTAGGAAAGATATCAGGGATAGAGATGGGTTTGATCCTAGCTAGGGATCACCTTTACCACTCGATTGTAAACCCATTTGTTTAAGTTCATGTCAAGGACATCTTCTGAGATAACAGTGTAGTCATCTCTAGTAGTGCCAAGGAAGTAATAAAGCTGAATCACTCGCAGCTCTTCCCCCCACCGAAGCTTCTTTAGATCAGAAGAGAGGCATCCAATCTTCTTCACATTGATGTAGAAGATGCCACCATCGCAGTCCCATGCAAGTTCCCATCTCTTTGGATTCTTGTTGATGGAGGAGTAAAAGCATTCATCAAAATCTTCATCATGTTGCATCGAAAAGCAAAGTTTGAAGAACGAGAAGCCTCAAAATACATTATCTCAAAGGTTTTGAATTTGCGACTCAACGTCGGCATCTTCCTGAAACATCGATGCTGGTGAGTTCTCGAACTTTAAGTTTCCAATTAATTTTTCCAAATTTTTCAAACAATGTCAATTTTTCCAATTTCCTAACCTTGGCTCTGATACCACGTGTGAGGTCCCCTCCCCGATACCATAACCTTTTGGCAACAGGAGGGCACCTAGGTGACAGGTCACTAGCCTCTATTCAATTGAGAAAACATAGTCAATATAGACAAGATTCTAATGGACAGGCTCTCGTCACCGAGTAACTTGAGTCCAAACCATTAAAAAGGATTCCTAGCCCTGTCTAGCAGGGAAAGCGTGAACTGTTACAATACTATGGCGTTCCTAATTCTCACCTTCCGAGAGAGAGAAACCCCAATTTCCTTTTTCCCCATAACTTTCAGACGCACGTACAATTGGAATTCTTGACTCTTGGTACAATGAGTCTCTAATTCGCTCTTTTACAAGAGGGAGAGGAGAGCTTCTCAACTAATCGAGACCACCCATCCTTGATTGACAACCTGAGACAGTCCCCACTTTCCACCCCCACACTCACACTTTGTTCTACTTGTTTTCTAATTACTACCACATGATTGTTCATACACAAAGTTCCTTTTTTCAGTTTCCATCACAACTTCATTAAGACAACCCTTCAACCAATTTCAAATCGACACCAAGACAATCCTTCTAGAAGAAAAACAACATACGATCCTTCTTCATTAAAATATCCCAACCCGAAGAGTTCACTCCTCTTGGCGAGAGTTTATTGCTCTCGATGTCTTTAGTTTCCCATACAACTAAATTGTCCTGCAATCTGGGCACCAACGTGTAGTGACTAACTTGCAATCTGGGCAACAACCCGCAAGTACTATCTTGCATTCTAGGGACCAACCCGCAAGATGTGTGCAACCATATGCACTGCTTTAGCGTTCACTCCGTTAAGCTCTCCTCCCTGGATATCAAAGGGAGTTTTGACTATATTAGTATAGGATATTTTAATGAAGAAGGTTCAAGAGTTCTCTACTAGGCAACATTTCTTTACTACGAGCAAACAGATTACTTTCCAAACAATCTTTCATCCTTCAAAGAAAATTATATAAAACATATGCCGTAATTTGTGATGGTTTTATGATCCATAGAGATTGTTTTCCCTTTTTCTACTCTATCGTCTATGCAATGAATGCAAATACTTAACAAAATTAATTCCCACCTTGTCTAATGTAGGACCATTGCCTGGCGAGTTTGGTGGCACATCCTCCAAGGCAATTCTTTTTCCTTTATCAGCTTCTCGGCTAGTGCCAGCCTCATCATTGTGAGTCTCACTAACACGGGTCCTTTTTGGGGCCATCTTGTCTCTAAATAACTTGAAGATGTGTAAGAACCAATGTGCTTTGGAGGTATTGATCTCTCAAAGCTTTGATGTAGAAGCCACCAAGTTAATTGCCACAGCAACAGAGCTCCCTTCTTCCAAGTGTGTTCAGATGTGTCTAAAATTGAGTTTGAATGGCCTTTATGTAGGTCATGGGGGCAACAACTTCCCGGGAGGTCACCCATCCCAGTACTGTTCCCGCGCATATGCGCTTAACTGTGACGTTCCACAAATTGGTCCACCCTCAGCACATGCACATCACAAACCAAAAATATCCAAGGAACATAGCCAATAGTAGGCCTTACCTCAATAGGCTCTACACTTTGAATACTTGGAACCACCTTCAAACCAAAGAACACTCTGCTACCGCCGCAACAGGCACATAATTTGCAAGATTCAACACGCCCAACTCCAAGTGCCACTTTACCTTTCTGCTCTTCATCTTGGCCAAATAAACCATGTCCTCATATGTGTGAGCAACGTCCTCGACCTTTTCCCTAACCCTCGGATGCAAGCACTCTAGCAACTTCCACAACCCAGTAGCAACCTCTAATTGCTTCGAACAAGCTTCAAACTGCTCAATGAAAATAGAAAAATCCTTACTTACATCCTGGTGTACCGCCTTCAGCCTTGCACCAGCTTCTTCTAGCGTAATCACCTCTCAAAACCGCTCCATAAACTGACTTTGCAGCCTCTGCCATGATCCTCAATCACCGCTCTTTAAACCATCGAACCAAATCTTGGCTTGTGCTCGCATCAACAACAACATCGTCTGGAGCTTTTTCGCATCCGTCAACATATACATCAACAACAGCCATAACTCAAAATCTGCTAACCAATCCTCAAGATCTTCAATGCTCATAAATATGGGGCCAAAACCTGACTGCACCATCTCTCCCAACTTCAAATTTGGCCATCAAGCATGTGTAGTCAGCCAACCTCTTTGTCGGCTAAAAAACACCCCTTCAAACCTCAAATCGGAGCATCAGACAGCTCCTCCGTGGGGGCACCGTAAGATGGAGAGGGGAAAAGGTAAACACACCCAACACACAACACAATGCCTCACTATAGCCTAGGCTATACACAGCACCCCAATCCACTAGAGTTCACCTTCAAAACTCGACACTACCTGCAAGCAAACCACCGCCTGCACATGACCATACGCACACACACTTTGCAATGCACCAAACAGACCCGATCACTCTGCTCTACTCAATTCATAGCCTTCCACACACACACAGCCTCTCTCTATCTCCCCTTGCATGACATTCCTCAGGGGGGCACACACGCTCACACATGCCCGAAAACACACGGACACAAGTAGAGAAGAGAAGGGGGAAGGCGGAATGATGCCAAGAGACAACAATGAATGGTCTTCTTGCATATACAACCTTGTACAATCAATCTACACCCCTTCTAGCACAAACCTCGGCAAAAAACAATGGCCCAAAAGCCTACACAATCAAAAAACTACCTTGGCAAAAAAGCTTCAAAAATATCATATTTACATTCTTTTATAGGGGGAGCTATGTCCAAAAAAGAAAAAAAGGTGAGCTCTCGCTTGTTCAGTCCTCTTTCAGCTTCATTTAGAACTATCTTTGCATTGCTAGCACTTGGCATACTCCAGTTTTGGCAACTATTGCATGGTGCACACCTCTCTGTCCGCCCAACTCGACGCCCGTTCACCTCTTGAGCTTTCCCTTTGGCATACCTTTGAAATCCTTTGAACTTCCTCTCTCTTTCCTCCACTTGCCTTTGTGGTGGGCGGGACTGCCCCTTGGATGGTCTTTGTAATTGCCTATTAGGCCACCTTGGAATTTCCTTGAACTGGCTTTCTCTCACACACCTAGTGTCCCTGCTGTCGCGAGACCCCTCCCTATGCACTAGCGATATCGCTAGTGGGGGGGTACCCTTGCCTTTAAAAATTTTGGCCCATGTGGGCACGGGCGCGAGAAGGGCCCCTTAGGCGGGCTACCACATCATCAAGTCAATCCACTACAGACTCGTCGGCCACCGCCGTGCCAACGCAGCACCACCGCAGCCAAAACCATCACGCCACCGCCCCTGCAGGGCCGTGCACTATCACAACACAGCGCCTAGCGGGCCGCCATCGCTGCGCTCAAGGGAGCTCCCCCATTATGCTCCACGGGCCAGGCCATATACCTTTGCCTTCAAACCCAAACCCGCGCATGTGGGACATATTGCTCGCCACGTGGTGACTGTTGGGACTTCAAGCCTCCAAGATCTTTTTTTAAAATAAAAAAAATCCCATTTGATGAAAAAAACCCCAACTTGCACTACCCACAAACTATCAACACCTGCTGATCCGATTGTTGTGCCACAAAACTCGGCCACAAGCTCATAGTTGCAACTTCATTCTAGGCAACCCTTGCTGCCTCTTGACTCTTCCAGGCCTGCCTAATAAGGTCACCAAAACATGAGAAAATCATCTACAAGCAATTCCGAGCAAATGCACCCAACTTTTCGACTTCTATATCTTTCCGCTTCGGGCTTGGTTTGACTAGCAATCAACTCCTACTAGCTCCATACACTACAAAGCACCTTCTCAAACCTTGTCAAACAAAAAACACCAGATGGCACGACTACCCATGTGGTCAGGTGGGCACCAACCTAGCCCTTGATAAAACTTCAGCTGGCCATAAACTACAATCCGTAGCTCGGATTTGCAATCTGAAAAGACGGGTATGCTCCATAAATTGAGCACTATGCGTCTATACCCTGACATCCACTTGGGCCACCTATCCCACATATCCCCAGTTGTACTGTCCAACAAGAATCTGCAACGCACTACACCTTCAAATTCCAATATCTTGGGCTCCGTAGCTAGGTTTGATGAGTCAACTTGCTCCTTTAGCACTTCAAGCTCTACATTCTTGGACCCAAAGACTACACCTTGCACCTCCTCCATCTGCTCCCTAAATTAGTCCCTTGTGGAGCCTTTCTTGGCCTATAAACCAAACCACTCATACATATCCGTTGCTACCTATTTGCCCATGATCTTTATAGCTGCTCCAATCCTTTGCCATGCTTATGCTAGCCTGCACATACTTGCCCGTGCCATCTTCTATGGTCGACCAACTTGATTTGTACCACCACTTGTTCGTAATCTTGTATCTCAGCTTGTGAGGGAGTAAATTAGGGTTTCCCCTTATCAAAATGGTGTGTGGGCTTCACTTTAGAAGCTCTTAAATCTCTGAAAATTTAGAAAATGGTCGCCATGAAGGTGGATGCTCGTGTATTCCTTTCGGTTGTTTGATGTTACGACTATGTAATTGGGGGCAAGGCTACATGATACCATGAAAGAGGTTTGGGTTTTGATTGAAAATTGTGTTTCTATGAGAGTTGAAGTTTCATGGCTGAAAAGTTTAGTGTTCTCAATTTCTCTTTTTTAAGTAAATTTGGATGTGAATTGGTGATCATTTCATCAAAAACTCGTCTACAAAAACAAGCAATTTCCAAGCATAATAGGGGAGAGGGTTTGTGACTATCTTGTCGCGAACTCTCTTAGCTTTCCAGTCATCTTTATAAAGAGAGTTGGTGATTTTCCATAAACGCTTTATCTTAAAGTGTTTGTGACTCTCATCACGAACTCTCATAGCCAGAGGTTCTGCACCTTTCCAGCTAGACCGCACATATTCCAACATTTTTGGTTAACCCGGCGTGAAGTTGCTGGGGTGGGAGTTTGTGAATTGATCCACACACTTTGCTAGCCATGGATGATGATTCTGCAGTCATGTAGATGTTTCAAGCATTTTCCATGTATATGCAGCAGCAACAAGAAGCGAAAAGAAGCCAGATTTCAACCACAAAAGCACTACAGTCCATTGTGAAGATTGACCAACTTGATGGCAAAGACATCACAAAGTATCTACAAGATTTTATGAAGGAAACGGACTTGAACCGAGTGTGTGAGGAAGACATGGTATGAAGTTTTGAGTTAGTTTGTGTCCAAGAGATCAGAGACCGTATTTGGGAAATTTAAAATGCTCACGAAAGAAATTGGGAGGAATTCAAGCTTATTCTAAAAGAAAACTACTTTATGGAGGACTCTGAGAGGCTGACCAAAAGAACTTTCTTAGATTGGGTTGCAAAGCCTAAAGAAGGGATTTTTGCTACAGAGCTTCTCAGAGAGTTTGAGCGACGCTATGCTCAACTATCACAAACTTAACAAGCTTCCTTGGATAGGGGTAAATTAGAACCTTTCCTACAAGAAGTGGGCAAAGAAATCGAAGAAAAGTTGAACTTTTCTTGGAAGACAAAGATACAAAGCAAGGTTTGAAGACAAGGTGGAATGACGTACAAGATGGAGTCTTCCTGTTGGCAAAAAGACAACGTAGAAGAGACAAGATGGTGGTGAAAAATGGTGCTCCAATTTCTGCTATTACTGAGAAGCAGCCAAAACCTGCTATTGTAGCTTCTAAGGATGATGGAACTATGCTTGAAGAACTTGTGAAGGGCATACACGAGCTGAAATTAAAGATAGCAAGGCTTGAAGAGAAAGGACAAATGTTTGGACAGTCATCAGTCAAAGACCTCAAAACAGAGAGGGGGTTGTAAATAGGTGCATATGGTGTGACAGCCCAAACCATCCAAGAAGGGACTGTGAAAGATTCAAAGATGCCTTGGGTAAAGATCTTGTGTTCTTCAAAGAAGGAAAGATACATCTTAGTGAAACAGGGAAGCCCTTGGCGACCAACTTTGGAAAAGGAGGGATGAAAAAGCTAGTTGAGGACATGGCAACCAGTCATGCTATCTCAATGGTTAAAGCAGTAGCATTTGGCTTAAAGGCTGGTCAAGTCATGCTCAAAGGGTCAAAATCTATTAAAGACGTGAGTGAGGATGGTGAAGATGTCTGGCCATCGGCGATGGAGTTAGCTATGAAGGGAAAGTTGACTAAAGAAATCTTACACGAAGCAGGAGATTGTATCCATCTTGAGACTGGGTGGAATGAACCTGTAGATGCCTTGTCACATGCCTACATTGCAAAGTGTCGAGGCAACAAGGCACTTGTTGAAGAAAAACACAGGAGAGAAATGGGGATGAAGGTCCCTCAAAGAGGGCTACTAGAGGTGGAGGAAGAAAGGATTTGGGTCCCTCTCAAGAGGCTATGGCAAGGGAACCTCCATCACAGGAAGTACCAATGAGAGATGGTGTACCAAAGGAAAAGCAAGATAAGAAAAAGAGCAAAGGAGAAAGCACATCATACAAGCTACAATCAGATATTGAAGTTGTCACAGATTTAAGAAAGTTTTAGAGGAAAGGATCTTACATAGCAAGGTGGAGTTTACATTGGGAGAAGTCCTTGGCATTGCAAAGAGAGAGTTCCACGAGGAAAAATCATTGATATCATAAGAAGAAAATGACAAGCTTTAACGGACTCTATCCGATCAGAGGCTGAAGAGAGTGCTTCAAAGACACATGTGATACAAGTACAACAAAGAGATGAAGATGAGAATGTTGTAAGCTGCTACCAGTCTTCGGCGGCAAAAATAGACATGTTAAATTTGAAGATGAAGATGAAGACAAAGCCACTCATAAGAGCCACTATTTTAAAAACCATTGGGCAAGGGCTACAACAGAAACCTTGGTTAAGGTGGGAGACCTTGAGGAGCCTTATGTGGCCTTGATAGACCATGGTTTGGAGATTAACCTCATGTCCAAGAGTCTCTATGCGAAGGAAAAGTGGCCAATTGATACTGACCATGGGTGGATGATGTTAGCGGGTACGCCGCGACCGACGATGGAGCACAGCGAGAACACAGACCAACAAATTGTCAATCCGAGGACGTAGCTGACCCGACTAGGGCATGGAGGCAATCTCTGGGTTGTCAACCCTGAGCTAGACACGAACAACACTCTACAGTCACTAATCCTACCACAACACTACCATAAAGCAAAGAAACAGACAACGCATCCTACGAAACACTATAAGCTCGAAACAGTCTCAAATCATATCGGAATGACTTGAAATCGGAGGGTAAGACTCACAAGGACATATCCTATGTGGATAAACACCTAAACCCTGAAAACCATAACTGTAAGACCTCTAACCGCTGTCGCGATAGACTCAAAATAGCAATTTCCGGAACTGATCTACAAAGACATCAACATGAAGAGTTTCTCGCCCTGATTCTAACGAATACTCGATCATTCAGAACAGATGTCGTTTGAGGTACTTACGACCAAATATAGCTCGTAGCAGGCGAGCTCACGATGTGGTCCTCGGCTTGCATTGCTTGCGTCGACGCGGAGAGCTTCTCGATGCTAACACACTCCCACTCTCATATCTGCAATGTGATTAGTGTGCATGACGGTGTGTGTGCGTGAAGCTCACTACTGTGTGCTGCAGAACCCACGACTGTATATTATTTGAGATAACGTAATGTGTTTTTTACAATGCCTTAGGTTTCAGCTTATTTACAAAGCCTTCAAACCTAATGTCCGGCCAAATGACCTGAATTGTCCCTAGGCTTCTACAGAGCTTAATTACAAGAAACTAAGTTGGCTTTACTCATTATACAAGCATCTGTGGCCAAAATACAAGTGCCGACTTAAAATGTGAGGTTCCCGTAAACATTACAAAAGTGGCCATAATGGCTCAGAATAATAATAACGGGATATTCGATGACGTCCATGAACTCGTATCTTCATGTTGCAGCATCCATCTTCATCTTCATTACTTCATCACCATCTTCATGTGGAATCTTTACAGAATCTTTGAGGAATCTTTATGGAAACGTTGTTGAAAGGGCATCCTTTCAACACTCTCCCCCTCCGAATTCTTGTCGTCCCCGACAAGACCCTATGTCTGTGCTGGCCTTGACGAGTTCTTGATGTCTTGGTGTTGGTTGAAGTTGTTGTGGCAGCCTCTTCTGCAGTTGGTCGCTTTGCGTGATAGTAAAGCTGCCTTGAAGTTGTACCTGTAGTGTATCTGAAGCCTGGAACTCTCCCCCTTCGATTGGTTGTTGTATCTTGAATTGCATGAGGTTGTATCGACTTGTTGGTGCAGCAGGTCATTGTCATTGTAGCTCTAGTATTTGCTTTTCCTGTGGTTGTTATCTCGCAATTGTACCTGTAAGTTGACTTGAAGCTTTGTCAAGCTATTTTTTGGCCTCTCCCTTTTGACTTGTCAGTAGATTTGCAATTAGTAGTGTGGGGATATCGTGGTTCTTCTTGTTTTTGTTGTTATAAAAAATAAAAGAGTAAAAGTAAAATGTAGCGTATATACAAAATGAAGGTCTTAGATACCTGGATAAGACTAAAGGGAAAAACCCAGTGGGAAAAAATGTCTTTAGTCATAATTAAATGCGAGGCTATATGTACTTAGGTTCTGATGTTATAGAGTTATGCTGAGTTTTAGTACATATGGCCACATGGCTACTAGTATGGGCTTGATATGCATGGATAAGTGTTAGTAGCTTGAAGTCAAAGTCATTGTTATTGAGCAAAGGCTTATAAAACCTGTTTCCGCTTGGTCATCGTCATTTGTTTGTGTAAGTGCATGGGTGGAATAAAAAAAGAGTGCCTAATGCATATGTCCAATGATGGGACATCTATATGCTTGCACAGAGTTATGCATGTTAAACAAGATGCGGTGCGAGAGAAGAGTATTGATGGGTTCTTCATGGAGTTAGTGTAGCAAGCAAAACATATAGCACGAGTGCTTCAAAAGATTTCACTACTCACAAGAAGGTTTTTCGTTGTCGAGGTTTCTCCACTCTTCCTCACTGTGTCAAGTGCGTGAGTGTTTTTGTTTTGGACTACTCCGCCTTCTCCACCTTATATATTATATGGACTTTGACTCTTATGCTCACCTCTTCCAGCATGAGTGACATGAATTTATGTATGCTCAACTCTCCAGCTTGAGCTTATACCTATTAGCTAGACTCATAGACCACAGAAAAATATTACTTGAAGCTTAGGTCTGACACTTTGCTCATTTAGTGGCTTAGCTGCCCGACTCTAGACTCTTATGCCATGTAAGTTTAATGGTGACTTGGACTTACCTGATTGCGGCCTGAAATCCAATTCCATATGCTTTTGATGTTTAGGCCTTTCTCGTTAGTTTCTGTTTGAGATGCCATGTCGTCGAATACATTGGCATATATCTGCTCTTCATTCCTTGGTAGCAAATTGTGGTCGCTTGATGAGACAGGTATTGATGTTGAAGCAATGGTTGATGAAGTCTTCTTCTTCCAGATAGTGTTCTTCAAAACTGTGACCTCCGCATTTACCGTTGCTTTCTTTTTGTTGTTAAGAGGCTGTAAAGGAGTTGTGTATCTTTCTTGTTGTTGAGCCTCAATCGCAGTTTTTGGAACCCACATTGTTCTTGGGCCTGGTGTGATCTCCTTTGCCACTTGCCTTGTTTCTTCTTTGACTTGATGGTACCTTGTCTTTAATTTCCAAATATGGCTGTTGCTTTTGTAAAATCCTTGCTCTTGTAGCAATTAATGAGGGATCCATCTATAGGCTGTAGTACTCTTGGGTGTAGCGGGTGGCTGCTCTTCATTTCTTGATGTTTCTTGCTTTTCCTTGGTGATTCCTTGATAAGCTACTACCTTAGGTAACCAGATTTGAAAGTTACCCTCATAGAATCCTTGTGCTTCGAGTAACTCGACTGGAATGAATCTTTGGACTTGCTTGAAGGTGATCTTCACTTGACTTTGTTGGGTAGTCTGGTAGAATTCTGATTTCATTACCCAAACTTGTCGTATGGTTTGTCCAGTGGAAGACCTTCTCTTTTGCTTTTTGTACCTGTCCTTTCTCTTGGTTGAGTTATGTGATTGACGTTGACGGCTTTGTTGATTCCTGACTGAGTGGTTGTCATGGGATGGATATCGCCAGGCTGTCATCTTGGGCTTGTTGACCCAAACATATGAATTTCCTTTCTTGTAGCCTTGTGCCATAATTGACGCGGTTGATGTGATCCATCTTGTTACCTTTGCTTGTTGAGGTTGTTCCTGTGATTGTATCCAAATTGGATCATTAACTTTAATTTGTGCTTTGGATACTAGCACTTGGTTGACCTGTTTTGACTTCCTTTTGGAGACTTTCGGGTGATGGAAACTTCGGTTGATAGACTTTTTGCTTGGGTTTCCATTGTTTTGTTGATGGTTTGGCTTTTGATGTAGAGGCTTTGTCTTGCACTTGCATTCGCTGGGCTAGAGACTGTGGGCTTACTTTAGCTTTGCCTTTTTCAATAGCCAAGAATCTTTGAACTGTTGTAGGCTTGACCTCTGTTGTTGCTTGATAGCTTGTCATGATGACCATTGTTGAAGATTCAGGCTCGTCTTCAAAGACTTGTGCCCATGGCTTGGACAAAATCAAATGTGTTCCCATTTGTCGAGAATCTACCACCAAGAATTTTTCTTTGACATTATGTGAGTGTAGTTGGAGAGTAGCTTCTGCAATCCCCATACTTATAACATCTACTTCAGGTGAGAGATTTACCTTTATCTGAATATCATAAAGCTTTGGCTTACCTAGAAGTAACCACATGCCATATGACATGACATTAGTCGTGGAGTTTGTATCAATTTCTGTCATAAAATTCATCTTGACTCCGTCTTGTGCACTTAGCAAAAAATTTGATCTTCTTTGGTACTAGATTTCGTGTGTTCTCTTGAGTGGCCTGAGCAATCTTTGGCTTGGACTCCTTGTCGTCTTCTTCTTCATTGTTCACACTTGTGAGTTCATCTGTGTGTTCTAGCTCCTACTTGACCACCATTTCCCCTGATATGTCTTTTGGAGAGACAAAATCAGCATTTGGTTCCTGTAGAGTCATAGGATCTTCTTCCTCGACTTCAGCTGTTGAAATGTCACCAATAGTGTCTGAAATTCCTGTCACTTGCTGCACCTCTTCTTTGATTGATTCTAAGTCTTCATATTGCTAGTTTGTAGGCGCTGGACCTGAAGCATCTTCTATGGATCTTAGCCCTTCTTCCTGCAACTTTTCTTCGTTGACTTGCGACTCCTCCTTTGTACTATGCATTCGAGTTGGACAGTTTGTAATCAAGTGTGTTATCGCACACTGATCGCAAAGAGCACCTATTTCTATATGACCAGTATTCGGGCTAGGTATCTGGTTTTGTGCTATCCCCATAGCTGATAACCCCGTTTCGAACTCATACTCAGATTCTTCATCTGTCTCACCCAGAACCCTTAGCATGTAGTAGGGGACTATGTCATACCCATTCTCATCGCAAAATTTTGTTGGTGTGGTCTCATTAACACAGACATCCAAAGTAGCCAATATTTGAGTCCACTCTAGCGTTTCTAATGCCTCTTCCGGAAAAGGTTCTCTTATGTAAGCATCATCTTCTAAGATCCTCTCTAAGGAATTCTCATTTCTCCCAAAGTCACTACACTCCGATGCTCCGCACATCCAGATTTCTTTCTTTTTGCCCATCCATGGATGGTCTGTTGATCCACTTTGTGTTGCAGAATCAAAATCTTCCACGGGCATTCTAGTTACATCTTGGTAACTATGATTTCTCATATTTACACGTGTTGTGGTTTCAGCATGTCTCAAGTATAGATAATCATAACCCCAATCTTGTACCATCTTGAGTTGCCTCATGAATGGTCTTCCAAGGACGATTTCATAGCTATTTTTCTTGCCAAAGTCAACTATGGCAAAAGTATGCGCATACTCTATACCACAAGAAGACACCACTATCGCTTCTAGCAATCCCATGGGTCTTTCCACATGCCCATCCGCTAACTTTAATTTTATTCTGGTTGTTCTAAAGGCGGGGGACTACCCCATTTCTCCCATATTCGTTTTGTTGCTATGGAAATTCCTACTCCGCTGTCAAGTATAGCTTTCGTTTAAATCCCATTGTACTCGACAGGCAAAGTGGCATTACCATCTTCTCCTTCACAGTACTCTCCTACTTTGTTCAGAGGTACTGGTCTTACATTTGATCTAGGCTTCTCGATCTCATCTAGCTCTTTTTCCAGGAACCTTAACGGGCTTTTGATCCCAATTTTTTCCAAGCATTTTCCTATATCCGTCCACATACTTGGTTTGATTTTCAAAAGTTCTGCCAACGTAATTGTGCACTTCACTGGCGTGGATAGCAAGTCAGTCAAAATTTTTGTGTCCAATTCTTTTGTCCCCCCTAGCCTCTGTGATGGAACTCTCACAATCTCAGACTTTGCCTCAAAATCTCCCATGTACTATGGCAAAGTTCTTAACGATGCAGGTCTACTATCTTCGGAGGCTATCGATCCTACATCACTATAATATGACCTCACATCAACACTCATTTGTGGTCTATCTAATGTGATTTCAGGAAATGGAGTTGGTCCAGCATCCTCTTCTCTTTTTTGGGCATCTCAGACAGCCTTCCATAACTCCTCTGGCCACTGCTCCTCAATTATAGGAACATAAGGTGGGAAATACCTCATTGTTTCATCTGTTGTATTTTGGACTACCCTCGAGTCTTGCGACCTTGGCAATGGTTCTTCCCTATGATCCACCTCTTCTCTAGGCAATTCGTCTACTTTAATGCTCTCGTCTTTGTGCACTGGGGTGACTATCCTATCCTTCAATTCTGGTGGAGGTGGTTCTAGCAATGCTTGAACAGTTTCAATGAGCTGCTTACACATTTCTAGCCTTTGCTTCTCTAGTTCAGGATAAGGATGGGTCATCCATCTTTGTTCTAAGGTCTGTCTATTTGCCAATCTAGCCTCATAAGCATGTAAAATCGCGTCTAAAGGCTCATTCACTTTGTCCACTAGGATAGATCCTCCTGAACTAGCACTCTTGGGTGCTTCAGCTGGTTTAAGGGTTTCAGCTTCCCTTTGTTGTGTCTGTTGCTCTTGAGTTGTTTCCAACTCAGCTGTAATAGCCTTTTCTTCTCCTTTCTCCCTTTCTAGTCTCTCTTTCATTCTAGTCCTTCTTGCTCGTCTAGAGTTTCTACGGCTTTTGGAACTCTTACTAGTCTCTCCATCTGTAGGCTTCTGCTCTTGCACTTTTGCTTGTGCTCTTGTGACAACATTTACTGGAGCAACTTGCTTACTTTCATCTTCTTGTGGTTTAAGCACCTGTTCTTTTGCAATTGTTTCTTGCTCTGTTGTTGTTGTCGTCTCTCCTGTGTTGCGGCTCATTCTTTCTTTGATTTGCTGGTAGAAGGAAAGGTAACATGTGGTTGCATTTTACCTTTCTTTCTTGGATTCTTAGGACAATCTAAAATCATATGTGTGATTGCACACTCATTAAAATATACATTTATCATGATATCATGGTGTGGACAATCCTTAATCAAGTGATCACTACTACCACATCTATCACATGGACGTATTGGTTGTTGTGGCAATACTTGATATTGAACTTGAAGTGGCCCCTGATCTACCACATATCTTTCTATTTGAAGCTCATGACTCACACATGCATTTCTAGCAGCTATGGGTCTTTCACTTAAGAACACTTGTTCCACTATAGGATGATATCTAGGCGGTTGAGACATAACATGCTCAAACCCTGGTGGAGTCTTAGGTCTATAGTCAGGACAATGTTGCGTCGGATGGTCCCCTCCACATGTCATGCACCTTCATTGTTGAGGAATTCTATAGGCTGGTACTCTGTCAGAGTGGTTGATGCGTTGCATCACATTCTCTATGATTTGCTCCTCAACATTTACTTGGTTTTGTCCTAGATTCCCTCTTTGATCCTCAAGATCAGCGGTTTTCTTTTTCTCACTCGTATCATTCATCTTCTTCTGACCATCTTCATAGAATTTGCAATTGTCAACTAGATCAACTGCCGCTTTGGTCACCCCTTCCAAGGTTTGGTATCTTTTCATGTATAGGTCCTTTTGGAGATTCTCATTCCTAAGTCCTCTGATGAAGCATAGGATCTGACGTTCTGGCGTGGGTAACTCTTGGGTAGGACATCTAGCAACATATTGCTTGAAACACAGTATTGCATGTCGCAATGTTTCTGTTTTGCCTTGTTTAAATTCCTGAATCTTAGGAAGGGTGTTATGTTTTATGCCCCTCTTGGAGAATTCTTGAACAAATTCATCCAACATTTTCTCAATGGTTGTGAACTCTCTCCGGTTCAATAGTTCAAACCATGCTTGTGCATTGTCCTCCAATGTAAGTCCAAAACCCTCATACTGCGTGTGGAAGTCCTCTACTCGTTCTACTCGTAGGACTTGCTTGAAAGCCGAGACATGGGCGTATGGGTCTCCTATGCCATTGTACTTTCTATTTACCCATCTTCTTAGCTGAGATGGTCTTATACTTTGGGGTGCAAAGTATGGAACCATACTCCTCTCTGGTATTGTTTCATCTCTCGTTATCACTCTGGGGGGAAATCCAGGTGGTGGTCCCCTCTTTGGAATTCTCTTAGAGGTTCCTGTGTTTGGTGGATGTATTTGAGGTCCTTCATTGACCAAATATCCACTCATCTCTAATTTGGTTCACGGATTTGTGCTTTCTACAGCTCTATATTCTCGTCCATACTTGTCAACAAATAACGATGTCCATTGTCGGTTGACCTCGTATGTATAGACATATAAGAGCTTGTACTCCGTCAGCTCATCTGGGTAAGGCTCTAAGCAAATGTAAAGGTTGAATTGATCTCCATTAATATACCTATATAGTCCTTTACTTTCATGGTTATACGTCCAAACTCTCTCCACAAAATTGGTCTTTATGTATTGTAGGTTTGGAAGATCTATTCTGGGCGGGTGCTCATCTATCCCTGCAATCCATGTGCTTCTAGTTGAGTCTGAGTCTGATGAAGACATGACTTCTAGGCTTAACAGCTCTAGCTTGCTGTAGTAATACCTCTCTCAGTGTGTTCAAGTGTTTTGGTCAGGGAAAATCCAAAACTATGTCCAAAACCGTGAGCGTTTTCTTACAATTCTCTCAAATTGTCGGTTTTAGACACCCCAGACTTCTGGATGCATTTTGAGGCCTTAAACAGCGTTTTTTTCAAAACTGACCAAAATGTATGCCATGGGAAACCATTTTGGTCAATTTACTCTAAGATCTGTAGTGCTGCTCTCAAGCTACGTTTTGATAAAAAAAGTTTTGGAATCGGAGTCTGTATGTGAAACTTATGACTAAAACAGTGAGATGTAATTTGGAAAGTTGCTCTATCTGATGTTTTTCCAAGTTGTCAGTTTGAGCCCAAAATTGGTGTGTGCACTCCTTAGGCAATGATAAACCCAGTGGTATACTTGGTTTCAAAAAAAATTCTCAATTTTTTTTTCCTGACTTGTCTATCGCGATAGACTCACCAAGTACCCCTTGCAGATGTCCAAATGCACTCAAACTTTGTGTATGTAGAGTGCGCAGGTGATGGAGAAGGTAGGAAAGAAGACTACACACACACACACACCAACACACATCGAGACACACACACACACACACACAATCGTTACCCTGCAATAGCCATTCAACGAGCTGCTCTTCTCTTCTTCTCTTTTGAACTATTATCCAAAGTATATTTACAACATAGTATACTCAGTGTCCAACCGCCCATAGCACAATGGACATATTCTTTAACATCATATTCTTTAACACTCCCCCTCAAGCTCAGAGTGAGCTTGCATATGATGGATTCCCAATGCTTCACGAAAGTAGAAAAACTTCTCCTTTCCAAGAGCTTTTGTGAATATATCCGCAACTTGATCATTTGTCTTCACATACACCAAATCAATCTCATTTGCCAAAACGTTTTCTCTAATGAAGTGATAATGTACTTCAATGTGTTTAGTGCGAGCATGGTAGACTGGATTCTTTGCCAACATGATGCTGCTAATATTGTCACAATATATAATGACACTGTCAAGATAGTCAAAAACAAATTCTACCATAAGCACTCTCAACCATGACTCTTCACATGCTGCCAAAGTTGCTCCACGATATTCAGCTTCTGTACTTGATAATGCTACAATTGATTGCTTCTTGCTACTCCAACTTATCATGCCATTGTCAATGGAAAATGCATAACCACTTGTAGATCTTCTATCCATAAAATCTCCTGCCCAATCTGCATCTGTGTAACCATAAAGACAAAGCTTCCCATTCTTTTCATAAAACATTCCATAACTGACAGTGGCTTTCACATATCTCATAATCCGTCTCACTGCATCAAGATGACTTTTACATGGATTTTGCATAAATTGACTCACAACACCCACTGCATAACTCAAATCTGGCCTTGTTATTGTCAAGTAAATAAGGCTTCCAACCATCTTGCGATACATAGTGACATCCTCAATGTAATGTCCATCATCAAACAACTTCACATTTTGATCAAGAGGTGTATCAACCGGTTTGCACGCTGTCATTCCATACTTCTCAAGCATATCCAACGCGTATTGTCTTTGTATCATCCAAATTCCTGATAAAGTATTGACAATTTCAATTCCCAAGAAATATCTCAACTCACCGAGGTCCTTCATGTTGAATTCTCTCAACAAACTCTTCTTGACATGCAAAATTTGCTCAGCATGACTTCCAGTGAGAATCAAGTCATCAACATAGATAACAATAACGACGATCTCTCCATCAACATGCTTCAAAAATAATGAGTGATCAGCAGTAGATTGTTTAAATCCAATCTTCTTCAAGAATCTGGTTATCTTTTCACACCAAGCTCTAGATGCTTGCTTCAAACCATACAATGCTTTCTTCAACTTACACACATAATATGGAAACTCTGGATGTTGATAACCCTCTGGCTGTATCATATAAACTTCTTCTTCCAAGTCACCATTCAAGAATGCATTATCCACATCCATTTGCCGTAACTTCCAACCGAACATACTTGCCATTGCTATCACCAATCTGACTGTTGTCATCTTTGCAACTGGACTAAATGTCTCATCATAATCAAGACCTTTTGTTTGTGCATAACCTTTAGCAACAAGCCTCGCTTTGTATCTTTCCACACTACCATCTGACTTGCACTTGACTTTGTATACCCATTTTGAACCAATTGCTTTCTTTCCACTTGGCAAGCAAACCAAATCCCAAGTGTCATTCTTCACAAGAGCATTCATCTCATCATCCATAGCTGACTCCCATTCTGATTTCCCAATTGCCTCTTGAAAACATGTAGGCTCTTTATGTTGCACACGTGAAACCATGTATGCATAATGTGTACGCATGTAACCGTTGTATGTCAATCTATCAATTGGATAACGCACCCTCTCTGATCTTCTCAACTGTGGTGCGCTCTTCTCTTCAACTCTTGCATATGGGGGTACATATTTCTCAATATGCTTACTGCCAGGTGTCCTCAAATGTGGTAAACCATGCTCTTCATCGAGGCTTTCATCTCCAGAACTCTCTTCAACCATTTTCTTCTTGCCTTTCTCGTCTTGCTTCTTATCTCGCAAACGACCGCTCCATGGGTTGACACTTCCTGTACTCTCCTCTGCCATATGTGGTCCTAAAATAGTTTTTGTTGATGGTCCTGGCTTATCAACAACATGATGCACATTCTCTTGCTCTTCATACTCATCTTCTATCATCACTGGCTTTGGTTTATACCATGGTTCATGCTCAAAAAATCTGACATCTCTACTGACATAAACTTTTCTTGTCGTAGGATCATAGCACTTGTAACCTTTCTTTTCAACTGGGTAGCCCAAGAATATACACTTCATTGCCTTTGGCTCCATCTTCTTTCTTGCTTCATTTGGCACATGAACATAGCAAACACATCCAAAAACTTTCATATAGGAAACTGTTGGCTTGATCCCATAAAGTCTCTCATAAGGTGAAATTTCATGAATGGCAGCTGTTGGTGTTCGATTCATAATGTGTAAAGCTGTATGAACTGCTTCAGCCCAATATGTTAATGGCATATTCATCTCATTCATCATGGCTCTTGCAATCTCTGCTATGACTCTATTCTTTCTCTCAGCAACTCCATTTTGTTGTGGTGTGTATCTGCAAGTAATCTGTCTTCTTATGCCTTGTTCACGTAAGTAATCATCAAAACTGTGTGACATGTACTCTCCCCCTCCATCTGTACGTAGGCATTTAATTTGACAACCATTCTCTTTCTCAACCATAACTTTGAACTCCAAAAATACCTCAAATGCCTCTGACTTTGCCTTTAGAAAGTAAACCCATGTCATTCTGCTGTAATCATCCGTAAATGTGATAAAATATCGACAACCATTTGGTGTAGCATGATCACAAGGTCCCCAAGTATCTGAATGAACAATTTCCAAAGGACTTTGGCTAATTCTCCCCCTCTTTGGAAATGGTAAACGAGATTGCTTTCCAAATTGACAAGCTTCACAAACATGATCAAAATTCAATCTGCCAAACTTTGGTAATCCACGTACAATTTGATTTGATTGCATATGCTTTAGTCTTCTAAAATTGACATGACCAATCCTCTTATGCCATAACTCTGCCCAATCATCTTGAGTGGCTGATTTGTTTGCATACATACCACTGTGTAAACATGGATCTCCAGCTTCTAATGAGAACAAGCGACATTTCTTTCTTCCACGTGCCAATATCTTGCCTGGTCTGCCTTTGTGAAACTCCTCTATAAAGCAGCCATAACGATTAAAACGGACTTGCAACCCTTGATCTGTCATTTGTCCAACTGATGCTAAATTCTTTGTGATTGAAGGCACATATAGAACATCTCCCAATGTGTTGTATGTCCCATCTTTTTCTAGCAATGGAACTGAACCAACATGTGTAATCCGATGCATAGTATCATCACCTGTAGCGACAAACTCATCCTCTTCTAATTTCTCTTTCCTGTCAACCATTCACCATGATATGCCATATGATTTGTGGCACCACTATCTAAATACCAATCATCTGTATGATGTGGCTCCACCATGCTTCCAACAACATGCTCCATAGGAAATAAATGTCCACTCGACCTATTGTCATATATATTTTGATCATGAGGATTGTATCCAACAAAGTTTCCTCCATGTCTGCCATAACCTCGGCCTCTTCCACCACAATCACGAATTTGATTTAGCCTTGTGTAACATTCTCTTTCAAAGTGACCATAAATGCCACATCTGTTACAATATCCATCTCTTTGAGGATGTACAAATCGTCCACCTCCACGTCCACGAGTTCGGGCTCTCCCCCTGCCTCTTTGGCTATAATCGTTGTAACTTTGACTTTGTTGGTTTTGCCATTGACCTCTTCCAACATTGTTTCCACGACCATAGTTTCCTCTTCCACCTCTATTGTTTCCGCGACCTCTAGAGTAAAAAACCTGATCTCTGGAATTGTTATTTGATGTTGAAGGACCTGACTTGCCTAACTTCACCTCTTCTTGCAAACAAAGGTTTACTAACTCTTCAAAATCAGGCATGTGTCCTCGAACAGATATAGATGTATCCAATGACTTGTATTCCGGTCCCAAACCATTCAATGTCACTGAAACTAAGTCATCATCTGGAAATTCAACATTAATGCTCGCAAGATCTTCCTGTATTTGCTTTATCTCTGTCACATAATCTGATATGGATCTATTTCCTCGCCATACACAATGTAACCTTTGCTTCAAGTGAACTTTTCGTGGTTCTGTATTGGAGCTGTTCATTCTTGCTCGTATCTCCCATACTTCCTTTGGAGATTGAGCCTTCTTCACATGTGGTATAAACAAGTCACTAATGCATAGTGAAATCCAATGAGTCACTTTCCTTGAATTCTTGATCCACTTATTGTAAGCTTCTACTCCTGCTTGCCATGTTTTATGTGCTTCAACATTCTCTCTATTTGGTTCCAAACCAACCTCGGGACACTCTTGTTCACCTGTAATATAATCCCATAAACCTTTGCCCATGATAAATTTCTCCATCCTGTAAGACCATATGCTGTAGTTCTCTCTGGTCAGCTTCTCTCCAACAATCTGTGTGACTTGAGTTGAACTTTCTGCCATCTTCACTCTCTCAATTTCTTCCAAAGGATTTTGACAAAATTTCGGCAGAGTTTCGTTTGTATTTGGACATTATCTCAAGTGACAATCTCAACCAAAGTGCTCATAAACACTGACAGAAAATCTCTCACTGCCAAGGGAAAATCCACTGACTCACTTTGCCACAGACTCACTCAGTACTATGCATAAATACTCTAAAACAATGTCCACATGGACCTGTATGAAAATGCAATCCATACGCTGTCGTGTACCACATATCCATACATCCACCTTCTTCCCATAGTCGTAAACGACATATGAGGTCTTTCGCGGGGCTAGTCGGGGGTTCGCTCCAGTACCTAATCCACCTTGCCAAGGTACCAAAGCTCCCAAGGCAAGGCTTCAAAAAACCTCACTCGACCCTCACAAAGGCTGCAGTTTTCCAAAATACATTGACCGCATATCCATACATAACCACAAAGTACTCAATCTGACAATATAACGGCCTCAACTTCTTCCCACAACCTTTCTTACATAGGCGGCTGTCCATAACGGACCCACAACAACCAAACATAATCTTCGATAACACAATATCATGATGCAAAAGCTCTATGTCGCTCTCCAAAACCTGTGTAAATGCTGAATTCTTCACCTGTAACCTATAAATCTACTGCCGAGTGCAAAACTGGACATCTCCTATGCTTGTGTGAGCTGGCTGTTTATTGCAGAAAATTGCAGATTTTGGCAAATCTGAGTATGCCAATGCATCCGGAATGCCCAAAAACATAAAGATAGACTCCTGGATCACCGTATTCCGAGTTCGGGTGAGGGAGTTATGACCAAAAAACCTCTCTTTTTTGTTGTTTTCCAGAGCTGCGGAAACCTGTGTATTGACTGTAGCTCCTCAAACTGAGCTCTGATACCACTTTGTAGAGTGCGCAGGTGATGGATAAGGTAGGAAAGAAGACTACACACACACACACACCAACACACATCGAGACACACACACACAATCGTTACCCTGCAGCAGCCATTCAACGAGCTGCTCTTCTCTTCTTCTCTTTTGAACTATTATCCAAAGTATATTTACAACATAGTATAGTCAGTGTCCAGCCGCCCATAGCACAATGGACATATTCTTTAACATCATATTCTTTAACAGTGTACAGGGTATAATGGGCCTTCTGAACCCAAATATGAAGTCAGATTTGAATTTTGATTTTTCTACAGTGAATTTCTGAGTCTATCGCGATAGACTCACCAGAGTGTTACTAGGATACAGTTTTTCAACTGTTTTTACAGATTTGAGTTCCCCCTTCTCTTGAGATACTACTCACCAAGTTTCAAGCAATTTGGAATACTTTTCCTTTGTAACTTGCATCAAACAACAGTTTCTTTTTTGATCTTATGAAGTAATCCTCTTAGATGCACTTACAATACTCCAAATTTACTCAAAATTTAACCACAGGCTCACAACAACATGTAGAAAAAGGCTCTAAGTTCAGTTTTCAAAAATTTCAATTTCTGTGAAAAAGCCCCAACCTATCGCGATAGACTCAGCAGACTCTTCAATTTTGAAAATTTTCCACATTTCTCTTTACCACTGTGTTCCCTATGCTCTGTACACCTTGCTCACCAATTTCCACTTGTTTTGGATTTTTTCTTAGGTCTCTAACTCCAACTCTAGAATTCTGAGTCTATCTGATCACTAGAAAATAGACTTAGGATGACTTCCCAATTGTCCAAAATCCACCAAATTTTGTGTGTAACCTCCTGAGAGGCTAAACAAGCTATGCTCCAGAGGGTTTTGAAAATTTCAATTTCTTTGGCCCTGCTTTGAGTCTATCGCGATAGACTCAGCAAGTACCCCTTTTATAGGTCAAACTTGAACTTTGACTATACCACTATGTTCCAATACCTCTCCTTAGTCCTCCTACCAATTTTCAAGTGGTTTGGACTTTTACTTTGTCAGTTAGACCAGATCTGGTGTTTTCTACAAGTTGAATCCTCTCAAATGGTCTTAGACCCACTTTCTGATGTCCAAATGACTTCAAAATTTTTATGTGTCCTTGATAGCACCTTTCCAAGCTATGCCACAGAGGTTTTTTGAAAAATTATGTTTCTGTCACTGGGTTCTTAGTCTATCGCGATAGACTCACCAAGTATGCCAAAATGGCACTTTTTTCAAATTTTCTCTTCACAGATGTGTTCCCTACCTTCTGTAGATCATGTATACCAAGTTTCATAAGGTTTGGAAATTTGGTCAAGTCCCTTTACCCAATTTTTCTCTGATGTCTGACTCAAAACACCAGACTTGAGGTTTAGTGGTTAAGCAGGTGTCCAAGTACACTCAATTTTTGGGAGCAGCCTTGTATTGATGTGTTTTACCTGTGGTATGAGGGGTTTTTCCTGTTTGTGAGTCTATCTCCAATTCATCAGTCTATCGCGATAGACTGAGCATAGAGCCACTGGGAAGCGATTTTTTTCTCTGTTTTTGGACAGTTTGGTTCCCAATGCCCTTAGAAACCTATCCCCAAAGTTTCATTCAATTTGGACTTCTTTTCCTTTGGATTCAAGCATTTCACAGTTCACTTCCTTACACTCAGAAAAAGAAAATTCCCACTTAGATGCACAAGCACTGATGCAAATGCTTTGAAATTTCACATACAAGCTCTAGGGCATATGCAAAACAGGGTCTTGAGGTCAAGCCTTTTTTTTGTTGAAAATTGCAGATTTGGTTTCAGATTTTTGTTTTTTGGGTTTTTTAGAGTTTCTTTTTTTTTTTGGTTTTTTGGATTGGACCAAATCAGTTTTTGCCCCTTACCTTAAGGTCTCCAATGCAAAAACAAGCACTCAAATCGGCTTTCAAACGACCATTTTAGAGCACTTTTACCATAATTAGCACAATTCCACCTTTTGTGTTTTCAAGCACATTTTCATGTCAAAATTGCTCTAGATCAACATCAGATGTCCTACACTACCTAAAGTCCTACTTTGGATGGTTGAATGGTTGTTTTTTCTTTCTGGCAAGCAAACAGCCTCCTGCTTACCTTTTGCGTTTTTCTTTGCATTTTTTTTCTTTCAAGTTCTTCACAACCAAACACACAAACCATAAAACCTAATCTAAACACACAACAAAATAATATAACCATACCTCAACCCCATGGTGGACCACCTCGGCGAGACACAGGCTCCCTGGCTATCCCTCAGTCAAGAGATCCGCTCTCTGACTTCCCAATAAGAAGGCAAATGGTGACAACACTCTAGATAGAAAACTCTAGAGAAACGCTATACTATCAAACACGAGTGATGCGGTCTACGCTAGTTTAGGCGCTTCGTCCCCGGCAACGGCGCCAATGTTAGCGGGTACGCCGCGACAAACGATGGAGCACAGTGAGAACACAGACCAACAAACTGTCAATCCGAGGACGTAGCTGACCCGACTAGGGCATGGAGGCAATCTCTGGGTTGTCAACCCTGAGCTAGACACGAACAACACTCTACAGTCACTAATCCTACCACAACACTACCATAAAGCAAAGAAACAAACAACGCATCCTACGAAACACTACAAGCTCGAAACAGTCTCAAATCATATCAGAATGACTCGAAATCGGAGGGTAAGACTCACAAGGACATATCCTATGTGGCCAAACACCTAAACCCTGAAAACCATAACTGTAAAACTTCTAATCACTGTCGTGATAGACTCAAAACAACAATTTCCAAAGTGTCCGGAACTGATCTACAAAGACATCAACATGAAGAGCTTCTCGCCCTGATTCTAACGACTACTCGATCATTCAGAACGGATGTCGTTTGAGGTACTTACGACCAAATATAGCTCGTAGCAGGCGGGCTCGCGATGTGGTCCTCGGCTTGCATTGCTTGCGTCGACGCGGAGAGCTCCTCGATGCTAACATGCTCCTACTCTCATATCTGCAATGTGATTAGTGTGCGCGATAGTGTGTGTGCGTGAAGCTTACAAAAGTGACCGTAATGGCTCAGAATAATAATAACAGGATATTTGATGACGTCCATGAACTCGTATCTTCATGTTGCAGCATCCATGTTCATCTTCATTACTTCATCACCATCTTCATGTGGAATCTTTACAGAATCTTTGAGGAATCTTTATGGAAACGTTGTTGAAAGGGCGTCCTTTCAACAGATGATTAGGGTTGTAAACAGCTCAGCCGGGGATCTCTATGGTGCTTTTCCAAATGTTAATGTAACCATAGGGGATGTGAAAGGTGAGAAAAATTTATTTGTTCAAGAGATGTCAAGCTATCCTCTAATCCTTGGACAACCATACATAATTGCACTGCGAATGGAGACCAAAGTATTGGATGATGGATCTACCTATGCAAGGGTCAAAAGCAAAGATGGAAAATGAGATGTTCAATTCTTGACAATCTGCATTGACCATGGGCGAAATCATGACAGCTTCCTCTACCAAAACCAAGTAAGGAGTTTTGAGATCAAAGGGAGATGAGGGGTTTTGCCGAGCACCATTGTAAAGCGGGAGTGTAGTACAGGAAAAAAAAGGTTCTCGCCTGATTCGAAGGGAGACAAAGCTTTTTCTACAGGTGCCCTAGTAGCAAAGGATGGATCAATATCTTCTACAATGCTTGGAGATTAAGAGAAAGGACAAAAACAATATGTAAATAGTGTACAAAGAAAATACAAAAACCATGATTTGCTAGATGAAGATGAGTATATTTCAAGTGTTTTTGAAGAGGTTTCTTTTGTAGATACTATGTGTGATCTCAATGCTATAACGGGTTCTTGTTTTCACAAGGAAATGAACTGGTAAAAGTAGCTTTTATGGACATGTATAGGATCATTGAGTCTTTCAAAGATGAGGAGTGCTTCAATTGAAAAAAGATCTAGAAGTGCGAGTGGAGATGAAGTACAAGAATATGACCTCAGTAGTCCATATTCGGGGCATCTCTGGATCAATTGAGCCCAAAAATTCATTGATGAGAACAAGAGACTCTTGTACAAGCCATCCTTCAGCCATGCTACCCTCGAGCCGAGCCCTTTGACGAACGAACCCCTTTAAAGTCTTCATAAATCTCTCCAAGAAGAACATCTACCTACTATGGACTACCCCAGTAACTGCAACTTCATCGACCACATACACAAGTAAATGCATTTGGATGGTAAGAATGTTTGTTAGAAAGTACTTATCCACCATACACATTGCTTCAATAGCATTTAAGCATGCTGCATCGATGTTGTCTTCTCTTATCTCTTTTGAACTGATCCAGTGTACCAACTCATTGATTTTATAGATTGTTCTTCTAATGTCATTTGTCAAACAACCCTTTATGGAAATTGGTAAGATAAACTCTAAAAATTTGTGCCAATTGTGGGACTTAAGACCACTCAGATTGTCATCTCTTGTAAAAGTTGTTTTCAAACATCGCATGCACCTAGTGGGAGTCTTGAATGAAGATATAGTATTCTTCACTTGTTGCTCTTCTGCACGACTCAAAACCCATGGACCTTTTGGTATAGCAAACTTTCCATTGGGATTAAGTCGAGGCCACATCTGTGGCATTCGACCCACAACGTGCAGGTCATCTCTTTGGGCCTTGCTCTCCCTTTTTCTAGTGATGGTTTTCCATATGATCTCCCCATTGTTTAAGGCATAACATTCAGAATAGACAAAGCACAGAGATCAGAATGGAACTGGAACTGGAACAGAATACAAAAATTAACAACAGACTAAATCTGCCATAACTTTCGCCTTCATATTCCCAAAAAGATACTGAACTTCAGTTACATAGTTCGACAAGATAAAATGGGAAATGCTCTTTCCCAAGACACCTTTTGGAATCCCAAAAGTACAAAGGTTCACATTCCAACTTCCATTAAGTAAAACATCCCAAAATTCCTAGGCTTAACACCCACATTCTTGAAGATGTGCATTGGGTCGAGCAGTGGATTAATCAGCAGGTCACTCCAGTATGGCTCCACAAAGGCGTACAATGGCAGTTTCCACAAGTAACGTACAATCCAACAGACAATGCGCTCAAACAGGCGCCAAGTGATGCATACCCACAACAACTGCAAGTGACACCACTGCTAGTATATCACTGTACTCCAGCTACCTGTACCTGTGTTAATCACTTGTACCTGTACATGTCCCTGTAACCTGTAACTTGTAATCCCGAATCTGCAACCTGCAACCCCGAATCATGAAGCTTGAAGCTCGAAGCACAAGGTACTCGAAGAAGATCCTTCGTGGGGGCGCCAAAAGAATGTGAGCGGGAGGAAAACACACACAGCGCCTCTATAATGACCCGACACACACTCTTGGAATGATACACACACACACACACACACACACACACACACACTATGGGGCACCACTCGGCTTACACAACACACCTGGCCGAGACAGGGAACACACCTCTGGAGTGAGAGGAGAGAGACTATCCACTTTCCCACTCCACACAGACACACACACACCACACCCAAAAAATTCATCTCAAAAGAGGAGAATTTCTGATGTTTAGATACAATTGAGCTTGGGCCAACACCAATGGGGCAAATAGCTCACACAATATGGGTAAAAGATACCAGATACAATCACAAATTGGAGCAGAAGCTTCGCTCATAGGAGAAACTTACACAGCCAAAACAATAGAAAAAGAGTGAGGAATTTGGCAAAATGGATAGTGCCATCGCTTCTGGAACGGCCCAAAACCCCAGTCTACAATGTCAAAGTGCTCAAATCCGACATCGGATGAGCAGTTTACGACCAAAACAGGCTCCAAAAACCCCAAAAACACACCTGCGGCTGTTCCTCCTCTCTTCTCCACGTTTTTTCTGGTCTTCTCTCTGTTTTTTCAGTTCCCACACTTAGATTTATTATTTGTGCACCCTTGGCCTTTTAGTTGACCTCAAACGAACCCCGAACAGGCCAAAAGCTGACCTCGCAGTGCATAGTTGTCACCTTTTTGCATCATCCGCACACCTGGCACTCAGCTTTTTTCAATAATGCATCCCGCCACCACGTGAAGTGGCCCCAAAAGATGGTCCTCATGATGACCTTTCTGCATAATTACCACAAGAAAACATCCACGTTGTGTCCATACTTCTCCACGTGCAAGTATTCACCCCATTCAGCCTCCTGACGCCACTAGATGCCATCTGACGCACCTGCTTATCTCATGTCGTCAGCCCGCGGATATCTTCCTCGAGAATCTTTACATGCTACCAACTCCTCATTATTGTAGAAAAAACACACTGATACTGGTAATAGTGAAAATCGATGCACTATGTACATCCTGTCCTACCTGTACACATGTGGGCCCCACGTAACCACCTGGCTCTGAAAAATGGGCAATTCTTTATTTGATGCACCATGCATGTATATGTACATATGCGCAATCCCTTGCTCCAAAAAACTCCTGACAACGTCTATTGGCTCTTTCTGTTTCCGTGCTTTAAACAACTCCTCCATCGTCGTCTTCATGGACCTGGTATTCGGCATCGCTTCTATTGCATCCTCTTGCGTATCCGCCATGAGTTTGCCCTTAATATTCTCTGAAAACATGTCGCTTTTCTCACCCAACTTAACACTCACTAAACTGCCAGACTGACACATATGGATGTGATCCTCACCTCCTCTCACCACCTTACTCTTATGATGATGAAAATTCTCCTCGATTTGAGCATGCCATGCAGGATTCGCCAAAAAATTATATTTCCTTAAGTGAGTCACATCAGCACTAAGCGAATTTTCTGCCTTAAAATGAGAACCCCCACTTATTAGTACCTCTGTACCCTTTTGTTCAATTCCACTCCTCCAACTTTCCAGTTTCAAGACTTCAAATCCGACAGTCCAATTTCCGATTTCCATTCCACAATCCGAATTCTGAATCCCAAAACCCTTGACAAATTTTGAAGTCCCAGAAAAAATTGCCAATTCTGCCTCTGAACATTCCACTGCAACTCCCAGAACACCAACTGTCAACAGTTTACTGCCAATGTCCTCAGCCCTATTGACCATACACTTGGGAACTTCAGGCACTTTCCCATAAAATTTCTTTAATCTGAATCCATTCACTGGTTTTACAATCTTTGTTCCAAAGACATCTTTTAGCAAAAATGTTCCTTGACCCTGTTCTGTTTCAATCTGATAAGGTCCCAAATATCTCAACTTCAGCTTTCCTGGATGTGGTCCCAATTTAGAATTGTATAACATTACCCAATCCCCTTTCTGAAAAATTTTGAATTTCACCTGCCTGGACATCCATGCTTGTCTCCTCTCTGCCCAATTTCCACCAAACAGGCACTCTGAATTCTATCCTCTTCCAATTTAAGTAGTTCCTTATGTCTATAAGGAATTGATTCATCCAGACTTAACTTATGCTGAACTGAAAATCTCAAACTTGGAATTACATATTCCATTGGCACCACAGCTTCAATCCCAAAGACCAATTTGGAAGGTGTCATTCCAGTTGCCACCTTAAAAGCTGTTCTAAAAGCCCATAGTGCTGAATCCAACTTGTCATCTCAATCCGATTTGTTTTCTAACACAATCTTCTTCAAAATTCTCACCAACACTTTATTAGAACTTTCTTCCTGGCCATTTGCTTCAGGATGATATGGTGTAGATTTCTTATGCAAAATCATATCTCTGGATGTCAACTCTTGAATCACTGAATTCAAAAAATGTGTTCCTTGATCCGACACCAACTCAATAGGACATCCAAATCTTGTCATAATGTTTTTATATAGAAACCTTGCTACACTTGTTGCTTTATTATCTCTCAAAGCCACTGCTTCCACCCATTTGGTAGCATAATCTGCTGCAACAAGAATGTATCTGGAACCTGTCCTCTTTGCCCTTGGTTTTATTGGACCTACAAAACCCTTTTCCCACTTTTGAAATGGTTCTAATGTCAATATTGGATGATCCTGCATCCTATCCCCTTGTGTAGGTTGTCCCATCTTCTGACACTGAACACATTCCTTGGCAAAACTATATGCATCCTTCAATAACAAAGGCCACCAAAGTCCAGCTTGTAAAATTTTCCGACCTGTAATTTCCCTTGAGAAATGTCCTCCAACTGATCACCAATGCGCCTCCTGCAACACTGCTTTCTGCTCTTCATCCGGAACACATCGTCTTATAATTTGATCTGGTCCTCTTCTATATAATTCTCCAGCTATAATTAGAAATGGTCTGCTCCTTAATACAAACTTCTCCTCTGATCCGGAGACATTGCCGAAGGTAATACTCCATCTGCCAGAAACTAAACCATCTGATCATACCAATTGTCAAAAAAATGTCCTTCTACTCGGAACAAATCCGCATCAGGCAATTTATCCGATAATCCTAGTAATTCCTCCTTATGTTCCAATCTGCTAAGGTAACCCGCCACTGCATGCTGAGTTCCTGGAGTATGAACAAGTGTGTAATAAAATTCTTGCAACATGAGCATCCACCTTGCTAATATGCCTTCCAATTTTGGCTTCTTTACAAGAAACAATAAAGCCTGATGATCCACATGAAAAACCACTTTGTTCCCCAACAGATAATGTCAGAATTTTTCCAAAGCAAAAATCATTCCCAAAGCTTCCCTTTCTGTAACTGTGTAATTCTTCTCCGATGCTCTCAACATTCTACTAGCATAATAAACTGGTATGAACCATCCCTTAATCTTCTCCTGCATTAAAAAAGCTCCTACTGCCATGTCAGAAGCATCAACATACACATGAAACGACAATTCCCAATTTGGTGGTTGAAGTATAGGTGAAACTACCAACATCTTTTTGATAATCTGAAAAGCCTTCTCTTGAGCTTCTCCCCAAACAAATTCCACTTCCTTCTTAGTCAAGTGACTAAGTGGTGCGCTCACATCCGCCAAATACCGTAAATACCTACCATGCCATTTGATATGTCCAACAAACCGCATCACTGCTTTTTTTCCGGAGCTACAGCTTTCTGAATGTCATTGATTTTGTCTCCATCAATCGACATTCCTTCTTGAGAGATGATATGTCCTAAAAAATTTCCCTTCTGTACTGCTATTGCACACTTTTGGGGATTAAGTGACATCCGAAACATCCTGCATCTTTCAAAGCACTTCCTCAAATATTCCAATGCTTGACTTTTTTCTCAAAAATTGAAAAATCATCCATAAAAATCCTCATGAAATCTGTCAAATGTGGCTCAAATGTTTTAAAAGTTGTCTTAGAGAACGATGGTGGTCCATTCTTCAATCCAAAGCTCATTACTATATATGCAAAAGCTCCCCATTCTGTGATAAAAGCAATTTTTTCAATATCTTCCTCAGCCATTGGTTTGATTGTATCCAGAAAATCCATCAAGAAAAGTTCATGTCCCGCTACATCATGTTCCTCAGCCGTTGGTTTGATTGTATCCGGAAAATCCATCAAGAAAAGTTCATGTCCCGCTACATCATCCAGAACTAAATCAATAAAAGGCAATGGAAGTGGATCTGCAAATGTTGCTGCATTCAATTTTCTGTAATCTACACAAACCCTTAACTTCCCCGGCTTCTTGGATACCACTACAATTGGTGACAACCATTCCGCCTAATCCACTCGCACTATAAACCCTGCATTCAACATAATTCCTCTTTCACCTACTTGGCATAATTTGGATTCATTATGTATCTTTGTTGATTCACTGGAACAGCATTCTCAAATTTATATGATGCTTATATACTTGAGGATCCATGCCTTTCAAATAATAATAATCCCATGTAAAGACATCAATATATTCCAACAGTAATTCCTTCAAATCCTCCTTGAAGCCTTCTTCCAAATGAACACTAACTCTTACCATCTTCGGATAATCCTCCGTTCCCAAATTCAAATCATGTAAATCATCCTCCTTTACTCGAGAAACTTTCTATATCATCTTATCATACAAAGCTTCCGCTCTCTGAATTGCCTCCTTTGGCTCCAATTCTGAATCTTCAATCAAAGTTTCCTCTCGGATTTTCTTCTCTTCTAAATTTCCCTGTTCCACACCATCTGTATTCCCTTGCAATTGATCATTTCCCAAACTGTTCTCTTTTTCTACATATGATCCTCTCCACATCTACCTCAAATACCGGAACAATTGTTGGATTTTCTGTCAGAAAATATGCTTCTTCATCATCCTCCAATCCTTCAGACATGTTAATTGCTTGTGCCAACATTGGCTTCGTTTCTTCTGACAATTCCTTCTTCGGCCCCATTGGTAATGTGACTTCTCTCCTTCCTTTCTTAACCGTCACTCCATTCTTTCCCCAATCCTGTTTTAGCTTAGCCGTGAGAAACCATGGCCTCCCCAACAACATAGAATAGGTATTTTTTGAATCCTTCATCCTGATGACTACAAAATTTACCATAAATTGCAATCCATGAATAATAATTCCTTGCCTTCTTAACATCCCCACTGGTTGAACTCTGCTTTGATCAGCCATACGCACTTGAAATGGAGCTGGCTCTAACCTAACATCTTGCATCCTTAGAAATTCCAATTCCGAAAGTATGTTTACCCCTGATCCACCATCCAATAGTACAACTGAAAATTTGCGGTTATTAAACTCCAATGATAATGTTGGTACTGAAAAATCCACATCATCCGAGCTAATCTGACAACTCTGAACTGTCTGCTGCACCTCCTTCATACTCAGAATAGTCTTTGTCTTCCTCATCATTGTATATAGTCTATCTCTGAAAATTGAAACTAATGACAATAACTGATCCAATGTAAAATGTATAGAGAAATTAGTTAACTCCTCAAACAAAGCATCCATCCTTTCTCTTTCCTTCTCCTCCTTCTTTACTCCTTTCTCCTTCAATTTAAGCTTACTCTGCTGTTGATCCTTTTCCATAAAATCTTCAGATACTTCATCCCGAATCTCCTTCTGCTCCTCCCAATCCATTGGAGGTTTCAGCTTTGCTTTGGACCTTGTTGTCACTAATACATCTACTTCCTCTTGCAAACATTTAGAACAATCACATTCCGGCTGACAATCCATAGCAACTTCATTTACCCCTTGATCCTGAAACGATTCTACTACTATCAAACTGCTTCCAGGCTCTTTGTTTGCTTCAGCTGACTGCACTGGTGGTGCTGGCAACTACGACACTGGCCCTCTTGGCTGTTGTTGATTCCCCCCTTGATAATTCCAAATCGACTGATTCCATCCTTGTGGTTGTGGCTGCCAATTCTGCCACCGCTGTTGCTGATCCCATGGGGGTCTTGAATTCTGCCATCCTCCAAATCTCGGTCCTCCACTCGAATTATAATTTCCTCTAAATGGTGGTCCCCTTTGTGGTCTCCACCCTAAATACGATTGTTGCCTTTACCATCCTTGATTATTGAACATCCCCTGCCTTCCTCTGGTATCTGGAAACACCCCATGAGTTTGAGGTCCTTGTTGCTATAACTTCTACTGAATCTTTTCTGGTACGACACCTCAGAAATTTGGATTAAACCAACATTCCTTTGTCCAATGCCCATCATTAACACAAATTTCACAATGAGGGGTTTTTGATGCCACAGCTTTTTGCACTCCCAACTTCTTCAATTTCTTTGCTACCAATTTCTCCAATCTATCCTCTTTCTCCTTAGACTTTTTCTTCGACTTCTTCTTGCCTTTCTTCTTCTTATCCTCATCTTCATCTGAATCCAAATCCTCACTGGAATCCTCTTCACTATCAGAATCTATTTTCGTATCTAAATTAGTATTAGTTTTTGAATCCGAATTGTTGTCCGAATCCGAATCATCTGACCTCTTCTTTTTCTTCGACCTACCTTTCTTCTTTTCTTTATACGACCTCTTGGCCGCTTTCCCATGAGAGACCCCAAACCTTTTCTCAGCTCTTTGAGTTGTATCCACTAATGCTTGTAATCCACCTACAACATCAACTCTAGCAACAACATTCTTCAATTCCTTCCTTAATCCATTCAAAAAATATCCAGCAAGCATTTCATCAGTTGGCCTTTCTTGAGCAGACAACCTTCTCACATATTGGTTAAACTTTTGTGCATAATCCTCAACAAACATTTTCCTTTGTTTCACTTCTCTAAGCCCATACAACTGTCCAAACCGCCTAGCAACTGACCTTGTCCAATACGGGAATATATCCTCCTCCGCTTCCTCCAGAGTGCAACCAACTACCCATGCCAACTCACACTATTCTGAACATCCTCCCTCCATTGCTACAGCACTCGCTCCTACAAGAGAAACTTGAATCCATCCATGCTACATCACACATACACCGTGATCGCCAAGTGTTTAAGGCATAACATTCAGAAGAGACAAAGCACAGAGATCAGAATGGAACTAGAACTGGAACAGAATATAGAAATTGACAACAGACTAAATCCGCCATAACTTCCGCCTTCATATTCCCAAAAAGATACTGAACTTCAGTTACATAGTTCGACAAGATAAAATGGGCAGCGCCCTTTCCCAAGACACCTCTTGGAATCCCAAAAGTACAAAGGTTCACATTCCAACTTCCATTAAGTAAAACATCCCAAAATTCCTAGGCTTAACACCCACATTCTTGAAGATGTGCATTAGGTCCAACAGTGGATTAATCAGCAGGTCACTCCAATATGGGAGTTCATGGAAAATAGAAAGTCTTTATTCTAGGTGGCATGAAATCTCCCCTCTCCAGCCACATGTTTTTCCAATCGCTCACTTTCACTGGATGCATGTCATGTTTGCATATGTTTGGTCCACGTAGCTCATCTCCTTCAGGCAAAAATCTACCATGCTCCTTGTAAACTATCTTATTCAAACGATCAGAGCAGCGGAAGCCAAGTCGAGGACCCACATTTCGGACATGCATGATTGCTCGAGTAACTCAAGTCTGAAAATTCATAAATTAAAATATAAAAGCGTTGGCATAGCCAAGAATAACATGTATGTGAGGGTTTCAAAGGAACTTGCATGAACACTCACCGAAGCCTAGCCAATCGTGCATGGTCCACATGAGAATGCCTTGCACATTTACATTTCATCGTCCGATTGGTTGGGACATATCAACCACATCAATCCCTGTCCACAAGATTTGGAGCTCTTCCATAAGTGGTGCTAGCAGATAGACATCCATGTTCTTTGCTTTGTACTTTTTTGGGACGATCAATGACAACAACAGATGGCCCTTCTTGATAGTTAGCCATAGTGGAAGATTATAATTAACCAAGCAAATAGGCCACGTGCTCCGTGACGAACTCCGTAATCCAAATGGGTTTACTCTGTTTGTTGCCATACCAAAGCAGATACATCGAGGCTCATTCTTAAATGTAGGCCAACTTTTCTCTATGTGCTTCCATGCATGAGAGTCAGCAGGTATCCGATCACATCATCTGTCGATCTAGTATCTGAGTGCCATGTCATCAAATCGGCTATAGACCTGCACCCAAACATGCTCTTTAATCTTGGAATGATAGGAAAGTGTCGAAGGACCTTTGCAAGGATAAATTTTCCTTGTGTGTCCTCTATATACCTGTTTGATCCACAATTGGGACATTGCTCCAAATTTGCATACTCATTGCAAAAAAGTATACAATCATTAGGACATGCATGTATTTTGTGATAATCCAATCCCAAATTAGTAAGAAGATTTTTAGCGGTTGGGCGGGTAGGGGACATCTGATTGCCTTTCGGTAAGATTTTCTTGTTGAGAAACCTATCATTACATGAACAAGTCAACCCCTTAATCACATTATTGAACTGTAATTTACACTTTGACATGCTTAGGATACAATGTATTTACACTTTGATATGCTTAGGATACAATGTATTTACTTGAAAAGCTCTGTGATGGAGGTGTCAGATAACTTGTAGATAGACTAAAAATTAAGAATTGCCAAAGCGGTAAGGAGAACTGAGATTTTTGCACCATTGTAAAGCGGCATATGTACAAGAGTTTGCATCATCTCGCCCTCTTTATCGTTGATATCATGCCGTCAATATGGACGAGATGACTGAGGTTGGTTTGTAGTAATACTTTGAATGTTGTCGTCTTCTATGTTTTCAATGATGGGATCATGTCAAAGAACGCGTCTAATATCTGCTCCATCTCTACTTCTTGAAATGCCACATGAGGTATTGGTTGGATGGATTCAGTTGATGGCTGTTCGTTTGAAAATCGTCTTCTCTGGGATGAAGTTGGAGCAATATCTACTTGTGGAGGTTGATCTATTGTCTCTAGACCATGAGATCGATAACGCAGGTCTTGTAGCTGCTCTATGGAAAAGAGACCGTTATTGCGTATGTGTTGGTCATAGATTTTTCATTTTCAAAAGATCTGATGCTTTCAATGCACACAAGGACACGCCATCCTATCATCCATACTTTATCTACCAATGATGCAACAAATAAATAAACCACTCTTGTTAACAATACATGACAACCTCACTTTATCTAGCCATGCCTGATCCCCATACACCTTGGTCTAGAGGTGCATGGAGATTAGGACCACAGGGTAATAATCTCGTCTTTACTGGTCAATTACTATATATTAGGGTTTTTAAAGGCTATGTGCACTATTGAAGTTCGATTGTGTTATTTTACTTCGTTTATCAGAGTCCGTTTGCATTTGTGTTTTTTCTACTATTTGCCGCTAGCTCTAACAACCTCACATTCTCTAGCCATGCCCGATTCCCTCACACCTCGGTCTAGAGGTGCACGCAGATTAGGACCACACAGTAATAACCTCGTCTTTATTAGTCAATGACTATATATGAGGGTTTTTGAATTCTGTGCGCTATTGCGCTATTTTACTTTGTTTATCAAAGTCTGTTTGTGTTTTTGAAGTACACAAGTCCTTTTCGAAGTCCATTTGCGTTTTTTCTACTATTTGCCCGCTAGCTCTAACAACCTCACATTCTCTAGCCATGCTCGATTCTCGCACACCTTGGTCTAGAGGTGCATGGAGATTAGGACCACATGATGATAATCACGTCTCTATATTCATGGATGCGTCACACACACACACACACACACACACACACGTCTACATGAAAATGCATGTAGAGGGTTTCAAGAGCCACCTAACCCTAAGCTGCTAACACTAAGAATGCATATGGATTGCACACGGCTTGCCATATTTTCTTGCTACTTTGAATATGGCTTACCCATTTGCCTATTGATGGTTTGGGCAATCCAAAGTCCATATGCGTTCTTGTTAGCAGAAACAACAAACGAGCAAGACATTTTTGAAGTCTGTTGTATTTGTCTATAAAATATGCACATGGACTTCAAGGACTTCAAGAGCGGTTGCACCTATGGATGGTTAAGACAAGTGTACAAGCCATTTTCGAATTTTGTTTGCATTTTAATCAATAAAAATGCAAACGAACTTCAGAAACGACTTGTGCAGCTATAATTTTTGCTTCTTGTTCTGTACATGGCTTGCCATATTTTCTTGCTACTTTGCATATGGATCTCTCATTTTTCTATTGATGGTTTGGACAAGACATATGCGTTCTTATTAGCACAAACAACAAGAGAGCAATCCGTTTCAATTCTAAAGTCCGTTTGCATTTTTCCATAAAAATGCATATAGACTTCAAGAACGTCTTTCTATCTTTTCATTTTTGCTAACAAGAACGCATATAGCTTGCCCAATTAAACCAAAAAGAAGCAAATGGGCAATCCATATTCCAAGTTTCAAGCAAATATGGTAAGTGTGCAAGGCATTTATGTAGGCAGTTTGCATTTTTTCTCCAAAAAACATAGCCGAACTTTAAAAATGGTTTGCACACTTGTCATTTCTTCTAGCCACTACGCCTACTACTTGCCCCAAGTGCACAAGCGGTTTTTGAAGTTTGTTTGTGTTTTTTTTAAAAGTTTGAAATAACCCAACAATTAACCCTAAGTGGGTTGAAATAGCCCAATTGCTTACCCTAAGTGGGTTGAAATAGCTCAATCGCTTACCCTGTAAGTGGTTAATCTTAAGAAGATTATTGAAATGATTAAACTAACGTGAAACCTAAAGCGATTTAGAGCGGCCAAATCTAAAGTCGCTAACCCTAATTAGCAGCCTTAAACAGCCATATTGCAAATAACTAAAACCTAAGTTGGTAACTATAACTGGAGTAAAATAACAAACGCCGCTTTACATAAGTAGCTAACCCTATATAAGTGGATTATTGAAAATAATACAACAATAAGAGGATTTAAAGTGGCCAAATCAAAAACCGCTAACCTATAACCTAAACATAAACTTGAACCACTAAACCGCTAAACTTAAAACGATCAAACATATGAAAATAATCAAATGTAATCAAAACTAATCAACACTAAAACTATCTTTATGACTTGAACATTTTTACATTGACATTCATAACACCTACGATAAGCCACAATTTTAAGTACAACATAATTTTAAATAAATTTGCATAAAAATTTAAAAATTTTATAAATTTAAAATGTGATTGTGTGTGCACGAGTATGTTTAGTATATTGTTTAATGTGCATTTTTATTTACTTGCATGCATGTTTATGTGAATGTGTGTGTGTATGTGTGTATGCAACAAAAAGAAAGAACACTCACGTGCGGCCTGTTTGAGCAAGAAAGAGCTGAAAAAACGTCTGCAAACATGAAAAAATGCACACACACATGCTATGTTACACACATACACTAAATTGCACAAACCTACACGGAAACTTGAAAAGAATCTCACCTTGATGATGGGGAGTAGTCCACGAATGAGAATCTCACCTCCGGCAAGTCGTGAGGCAGCAGATTTGCAGCAAGTGAGGAGGAGGAGGGCAAGAGAAGAAGCGAAGAAAGGAGAAAAACGCACAGGAAAGACCCGCGGTTCTGGTTTTTGCAGGGTCAGTCGGTACAGGTGTCGGTATAGGCGTCCGTATGAGCATTGGTATGCGCGGTATAGTCATCTATATAGGTGTCGGTATGGCTGCCGGTATGAGCGTCAAAAATTCAAAAAGAAAATTTTTAAAAAACTTGATCTTTCTTCAGATTTACCTACACATATATCGACGCCCGCCATTGACGCCGGTAATTTGACATCAAAATTTAAGCGAGCTCTTATAGTGAGAGGAAACTTTGATAACCAATCTACCACACTCAAAGTTTATTGTAGCATCCTCTTCTTATTACTAAGAGAGATCTCGACAAGTCTTGAACTCAAAACTCTATGTGTGTGTGTGTGTGTGTGTGTGTGTGTGTGTGTGTGTGAGAGAGAGAGAGAGAGAGAGAGAGAGAGAGAGAGAGAGAGAGAGAGAGAGAGAGAAAGAGATAGCTTTTATATTTTCCCTTGGAGGTCAAATATGACCTATGGGACCAAAGTTACATATGATGTAGTGTGTGTATGGTTGATGAGTGACTCTCGCCTTCTACAAAATTGTGGTGAAGAGAGTCGCAATGGAGAGCCCACACTGTGGCTAGGAGATGCAAGTGTGTAGGTCTTAGTCATGGCTGAAAATGTGAGAGAAGCAAACTGTTCGGATGTGACCAAAAGCTGAGCACTCTAGTAGTGTGTGGTACTCAGACTCTCGAACTTGCAGTGAGCATAATGTGCACATTAGATTTGACTCTTCTCCATTGCCTCAACTCCTTGCATGTCTTGCATCGAAGGAAATGGGAGCTAAGCCGAATGGCTGCGATAGTGCGTATCGCAGCGACAAGGGGATAGGCTCAAGCATGTAAGTGTGTGAGTACGGTTTCCTCTTTCAATGAAGAACATGGTTTTGTAGTTGGGGGCAATATAGGTGGTGTAATGTATGAAGCGTGACCCACCTATTTCTCGTAAGTCGTAATACATTGGCGTTGAAGAAAAGCTTCATTCACTTGGGAGTCAATTGAAGCATCATGTAGCAAGTGTAATGCATCCCATCTCCTAAACCACCTCTTTATGTCTTGCATCCATCCCGTGCTCAAGATCTTACTTTTATGCACCTTTTGAACTTTTTTGCTTGCTTCCCATGCAATTGTAGCAAGTCAATGTGAGAGGTTTTGACACTATCATGTTATACTCTACAACACTTTCCATGCCCATAACCTCAATTAGAAGAGATCCCAGCTCAAGAAGTAGGAGCATATATGGTGTTTGTGTCTTAACTTGGAGAAAATTTGAGAGAGAGAGAGAGAGAGAGAGAGAGAGAGAGAGAGAGAGATGGAGGGTTAAGAAAAAGAGTGTTTTTATTGTGAGAAGAAAAATCCAAATAGATATCAAAGAGCAAGATCTTTGTGAGAAAGAAAATTTACATTTTCATGGAGTGATTAAAGAGACTGTATTTCACCCTCCTCACTTGTGCATGCTTGCGTGTCAAAGTGCACACATACACACAAATACGCGTATGTGTGTGACTCAATGGCCATGCTTTTCTTGGCCGCAGCAACGCGCACGTCACACACTAGTCCCAGCCTTATATTTCAAAGGAAAAAGACTTGAAACAACAAGTCTTGTCAAACTACAAGTGAAGTGTGTGAATGTACTACGTACCCTTTACGTTCCTTTAAGGTAAGTTTGGGAGCAGTTTTGAAACTGTCCCATGTGAATACTCTCTAAAGACTCGCGAAGAAAAAATATAGCTTGGAAGCTATATCGGCGGACTGCAGGCAAGTGGAACGGTATGAAATGCTTGGAAAAATGGAAGGGCTTCTTTGCTTGGAGTGGGAGCGGGCAGCTGGCCTCGCAATTTAGGGAGTCCACCTGCAATATGCAGGCGTACGTGGTGGCCACCGTGTTCCCGGACGGAAGCGTGGCCCTGGCGAGCTCTTTCGGCCGCAACATGCAGCTGCTCCTTCGGCGCGCTGTCCCGGCTCTTATACATCATCATCCTCCCCCTTCTCTGCGCCTTATCCACGGAAATCCGGCACATTATATCGTACTGCTCCAGCAAGATGGCCTCACCGAAGGCAGCGACTGCTTCCTGCACATCTTCGACTTGCAGAGGAGAGAATGGCGATCGCAGCAGGTAGCCGCCAATATCAATGTGATGAGTGTCAGCACCTCTCTCTATTCCAACTCGAGAAGGCAATGCGTCTACGCTATTGGAGGCGTGGAAGAGGCTTCAAGGCCGCAGGCGACCAGGACTGCTTGGCGTCTTGACTTCATGCTGCCGCCATCTAGGACAAGAGATGGGGATGGGGCCGGCGATCTGCGATGGGAGGCGCTGCCTGAGATGTGCGAGAAGAGGGCAGAGCCAGTCGTGCTGGTGATGGAAGGCGATCTGTACGCGATTGGGGGATATAATGGTGGCGCAGGGGCTGGCCGCTTCGTCAACTCCGGAGAAGTGTTGAAGGTGGGCAGCCAGCAATGGGAGCTGGCGCCGCAGCTATTTCCGAGCGAGGTGTTTGGAGAGGCAGGCTGCATGCCGAAGATGGCGGCTCTTGGGGGCTCATTTCTGTTTGCCCTTCGAGAAGATCTTGGCCTGCTGCAATTTATCGGCCAAGAAGACGAGCAATGGCGGCTGCTGGGGCATGTGCCCGATGATCACGGAAATAACTTCGCAGCTTGCTGCCAGCGATGTGGGCCCTTCTCCTCCCATAGATTTCTTGAGATGGGCTTTTGCACACTGCTGGTTCTTCTCATGGCGCCCTGCCGCTGTATTACCGAGACCATGCACGTTGTGGTCTACGTCTGCCATCTGATCCTGCAGATGTCGCGATCGCCGGACGGGCCGCCCTTTCACCTCGTTACTCAATCGATATCATGGGAGCTGCTGCCCTATGATCCCATGGCCTTCCCCTCCATCAGAACCTCCTCCGCCCTTAATGTTGCCCCCTTATATCTCGTCACCACCACTATATTGAACCTCGACTTCTCAGGTCAATTACGAAATAACATCATGGAAACCATAGCCAGTATTCCGACGCACATACTTAGCATACGTGCTCCGATATGATTAGTTACTAGTTTTACGATGCGAAGTCTGTGGATGTTTTGATCTGTGGGCATTCCTAATGGCAATGCCTTATGCATCCGGCACTCTCTCACTAGAACCAAATTAAACGTCTGCATTTGAGCCTAAAAGCGTCATGGATATATTTTAATAAATTAAATATTTATTATCTCCCATGCTTTATGTTAATGGTGATGGAACTTACTTTTTTGGCATGCTCGAGAAGACCTTAAAAAACAAAGGATGGGAAAGCGCATTCATAAGAGTTGCTAGCCTGGTCTGGTCTGGTCTGTATGGGTTGGTGGCTTGGCTTAGGTTGAGCAGGTCAGGTGATGTATTTTTTTTGGTTTATTAATCTAATCTTTCCACCCACCTATTGTGGGTTTTGCTATAAAAAAAAAGAGTTGCTAGCCTGGTTGCTCGAGTACTCGACTTTTCTTGAGAATTGTGAGTTTTATCCTATCTTCGTGTGTATCTCCTCTATCCAATTGGGATGCATAGGTGGCACGTAATCATGTGTTAACATATGAAAAAGGTACTCAAGGGTGTAGGTACCCATGGGTGTCATTACTAGAGGGTGTGGACTCACCTAGAGTTAATTAATGGACTCATAAAGCTGCTTGAAAGGTTGCCCACGAGTTCACAAGCCGGATGGGCTAATTTGGAGCCTTGGTATGATATCATCAGTGATGTGATGTCAGTGGAGATGCTTTAGCCAGCTTTATATAATGAACTTTTTGTACCCACTTTCAAGTTAAATCAATCATTCTAGTTTTTGCCTACACTCTACATTGTTTATTCACTTGTTGTAATAGCATGTCAACATCATGAATGGCTCTCTAATCTTCCCTCCCCCCCCCCCAAACCCAAATCTCTACAAGTGATATTAGAGTCATTAGGGTGATTAATCATCGTTAAGATTCATTTGTATTTTTCCTAACTAGTTGCATCTCTCATTAATTAAGTCCTAAACTTTTATATTCATTTTAGGAATTCTCTTTCGACCATTTTATTCTAAAGAAGTTTTCTAGGACCATTTTCTAATTATAAGCTTTAATATCAATTGAGAATTTGATTTTAAATTGTTACTCTTTTGGCCTTTTGTTTTAGAAAGTGATACTCTATATTCAATGCAATCTCTCTAAAATCTATGGTGTCTAAAACTTCAATAATCTTGCATATTAAGGCCTCTACTACATGTATGGAAGTTCAACCTAGAGACATGTTGTATATGTTGCTAGGGAATGTGTAAGTGTTGGCTAAATTTCTAGAATAGATCTAGAAACTTATTGTAGTGGCACTAAAATTGGTGAGGGAAATGTATATGAGGTTTTGGAGAATTATATGAAAGATATGAAACTTAAACCCTCAACTATGGATGCACAAGATCTCCAAAATTCAATGTGGAGTTATGTTCCTTAGCCTAATGTGATGTAAATGTCTTTGTAAGGTCTAGAAATGCAAGCTGATACAAGATAGATAGGTTCAAAGGAGCCTCCAGTTATAAATTCCATACCAATGACATCTCTATAGTCTGACCTCAAAACTAGAGAGTCTTTAAGGAGCAAAGGTGTGATTTTGTGGAGAAAACCCAAGTCATGTACAAGGGTGTTGTGTTATATGTTATGCTAGATAACAATGTAAACTTTGAGGAGCTTAGGGAGGATTATGCTTCCAGCACTATGTAAATATTGATGATATGCATGATGCTAATATAATGGTGAATATGGTAGTGTTGAGAATCTAAGAATATCACAATAGTTATGACCCTAAAAGAAAAGGAGGGAGGCTACACTTTCATAAAGACAACTCCAAAGGCAAAAGACCCACCGGTTTCTCTTGCTTATATGTTTGTGGAATTAGCATAAAGGGTATTCCCAACTGATTGTTGTAAGAATAAATGCATTCACCTTGTAGATCATGGGATGTGTTTATTTGGTGAGCTTTTTTGGCGAGCGTCTTTTTGGAGTTGAGTGAACGGATTCCAAAAACATTCTCTCCCCCCCCCCCCCCCCCCCTCCTCTCTCTCTCTCTCTCTCTCTCTCTCTCACACACACACACACACACACACACACACGGGAAGAATGCACATTCCTCCATTTCCCCTGTCTCTCTCTTCTCTCTTGACATACCTCCCTCCTCATGAAAATTTTGCACTTCTTGTTGCCTCTCTCTCTCTCTCTCTCTCTCTCTCTCTCTCTCTCTCTCTCTCTCTCTCTCTCTTTGCACTGGAGTTGAAGTGTGGGACGAGAGCATCTCAAAGTCTACTTGGAAAGAGTTTGAGAATGTCCAACAACATTTTCTTACAAACTCTCTCCAATTTCACAAACCTCAGATATGTTCTTACTTCTTGAGTCAATATCTCTTCCAATCTAAGTTATAAGCTTGGGTGGGGCAAGGGAGGGGGGAGTCACAAAAAAGAAGCCTATCACGTGGTCTCAATATTAGGGATTATTTTATTCTATATTTTCTCACATTTTTACATACAGAAGGGTGTTGAAAAAATGATTTTGAAAAAAAATTACAGATTCATTCAGAAAATGATCTCTTTTATTGGTGAAAAATTCACAACTAACGGGTTTTTTAAATAGTCCTTGAACGCACATGATATAGGTTTTACATATAGTGACCCTCCCAAGGTTATAAGCATGGAAAGGGTTGTGGAGTACCTAATAAAGATGTGTTGTCGTGCCATGGCACGTGTATAATGTGAAAACTCAAAATATCTACCTCATTCTTAATACTTTTTCTATGTGGGACCAAATGCTACAATATACATAGTGTGATATGTCCGAAAAGGATGCCTCGATTACAGTCCTGTACATACCTTATCGGGCATGCAAGGCCCGATACATGGCATTGATGCGTGTTTTATCACATTATTAGAACATGCCTCATTTGCTTTAGAAGTGGAAAAATATCAAGTGTTTTGATCTACGCACACTCATTTTGCCTAGAAAGTTCAATGCGGACGATCTCGACCAAAAATAGCAGGTTTCATGCACAATCATAAAAGGCGTGTCCAAAGTGCTTGCCAAGTGGAAAAATGAGTTTCAGATGAAATTTGAGCTAAAAGGGCTTCTTTCACAAATTTACGAATTTTTTCCAATTCTTTTGGGCATTTTATGAAAGAAAGGGACATTTTTGGGCTAAAAAAGGACTAAAAATGACCATAAAATGGTAAGAAATATCGTACAAATAGCAAACAAGGGCTCAAAATGCCACATCAATGATAGTGTCGTTGTTGGCTAAGCTGTGTGTGAGCTTTTAGAGCCAATAATGAGCTCTTTTAGACATAAATCAAGGGAGATACCGCCATTCCAAGCGAGGGTCCTAGTGTAGTCCAGTGCTGTTTCCACTACATGTTCGAGGTTGTGAGGCTATCAATTAGGGTTTTATCTTTTCAAATAACCACTAAGGCTTCTCTAATGAAATACTGAAGCTTCCATGGAATGGTCACAACGAAGAATTGAAGCGTCAATTTACGGTTATTATCAAGGCGAAAGAGCACTGATCTGTGCAATTGGGAGCGAGGCTGCACTTGCTCTATGTCCGTGATAGTATCTTCTTTCCAACCTCTTGTGTAGAGCCTTCACGCGATCAATTCTTCTTGCGGTCCCACACTTTCTTCTCACAATCCACCCTTTACTCTCCAATGACAATGTTGTCGCGCTCCACCAGAGAGAGAGAGAGAGAGAGAGAGAGAGAGAGAGAGAGAGAGAGAGAGAGAGAGAGAGAGAGAGAGAGAGAGAGAGAGAGAGAGAATGTGAGAGGAAGGTAGAGCTTGAGAAGGAGAGATGGAGAGGGAGAGGTAGCAGATGTTGCGGTAAGCCTTTCCTTACACTCATAGCGTGAACACTCCCTATGGAAGAAAGTTGCCTTGCAAGAAATATCTATAAAGAGATTCTTGTACACAATATATCATGATGCATAATAACAAGAAATTACCTACTTTGCTATCTAAACTTGATTAAATTTACTTTGTGTAATTAAGCATAGTTATTATTGTTTTTTAGCGCCATGAATGGCTCACTCATGTTTCCTCCATAACTCAACATGTGGTATCAAATCTAATAGAGTGATTAACAGCTCCTAAGCACCCACCTTCGATCTTAGCTATTCTCTATCTCTATGCTAGATCTAGTGTCTACATGCACACTTTCATTGTCATTCAATTTTCCCCTCTCTCTCTAATAAAACTCCTAATCGCAAACTCGTAATCAAGCTTGGGCAATTCATTTTGGAAAGACCAATTGGCCACTAGCCTTCTTGGTTAATGAAATTGTGATTAGTGTGAGTAATTAGTATTATTTACCTCTTATTAATCCCTATTGCATTAGCTCAACAATCGAGCAATTTATATTTGCATTTAGGGTTAATTTTGTGCATAATGGCTCTTCTTGATCACTTGTCGCTTGAGCTCCAATTCAAAAATTAATAGTGCATGGAAGAAGCCTTCGTTAAGAGCAATCCCTCAACCATCTATTTGCTCAAATCGGGCCTCTACGTACAATTAATTGGGAGATTAAACTTGCGATATTTTCCCTTTTGTCCTTTGGATTTTCTGCAGAAGAAAGCTAAATTTGTGTGTGTGTACGCTCTTTTAAAAAAGGTGTTGAAGTCAAAAAGGGAAGGCCCTCAAAAGCCGCATAGGATCCTCCCCTCTTTTGAGGCATGAAATGGAAATGGCCTATGAACTTTGAGAATAGCGGAATTAAGAAAATTAGAGTGAGCATTTTTGTGAGATTACTTTGAGAACATAGAGGGTGAACTTACTTGATGGTAGCAACATGAACATAGTACTTAATTAACTTGGCATGAATAATACTTTAGCAAGAGAGAGAGTATTAGAGAACATGACAATAGTTGAGGACCGGATTTACTTGGAGTTGGTCCCCCCTCCAAAAGGCGTTTGTATTATAGATTCTCCCATCAAGAGAGACTTGTTACAATACAATCTTTCTGTTCCTTGTGACCTTGGCGATGCTATGAAGATGGAAAGCTTCATGCATCATGAGCTTCATATAAAATTTGCAAAAAGCATTAACTATCCAAAGATTCAGTCCCAAGGCCTCAAACACCTTCAAAGGTGGAGAGAGCTAGCAAGGAATGAGGGTAGGGAAGAGGAAGAAGAATCATCCATAGGAGAAAGAAATAGTTCCTCACTTATCATCACTCTTCTTACTTAGCATAGTATAATAGCATAGTAATGAAGATGAAGAAGATGGCAAGCTTAAGCATTGAAGCATGGCTCTTGGTTGGATTTGCATTCCATAGCCAAGAGTGTTGGTGTAGGCTCTCCACTTCTCAACAAGCTTGGAGAAGGAGATGGAGCTCTTGCACTTTGCATTCCGAACAATGAGACAATGTGTGTGTGTGTGTGTGTGTGTGTGGGAGAGTATACCCCCCCTCTCATGCTTGGTCCACCTCTCTCTCTCTCTCTCTCTCTCTCTCTCTCTCTCTCTCTCTCTCTCTCGCTCGTATTATTTTATTATTTCATTTGGACATGTGTCCTCTTTTTCCTCTTTGAGAGAAAGAACTTAATTATTTATTTTCATGTATCTAAATTCTCATTGGACCTCTTTAAAACCTAACCAATAGCATTCAAGCACATCATGAGGGCCACATGCAGAGAATCATTTGAACATGTGTCTTTTACGCTTATTAAGTCAATGGTTGAATTGAATACTTCAAGGACTTATTCAATCAAGCATGTGTCTTTTATGCTTCTTAAGTCATTTGGTTTGAATTGAATACTTCAAACCTTAGTCAATCAAGTATGGAAAAGTTCATCCCTCTTGAAAATTTATCTTTGAATTTAACATTTCAAATACCTTAGTCATTTAAGCATAAAAATCACCTCAAGCTTTGGGCAAGGTTCTCACAACCACTTTAAAAATATTAGCACCTCATGCTTGGGTAGGATTCCCACCTCAAGGTTAGCCCTAGCTTGCGTGAGGTCAAAGGACTTTTTAACATTAACTTTTGGAGGTCGTTATTAAAGGTAACCCCAAGGTCTTTTAAGCTCCATTAGATGAACATTGCTCTTTGATAGACTACCTCTTTTTGGACACCCATTGAGATGTAACCATCTCTCCTCTTGGTCCCTTGTTGAGGTAAATCTAGCTAGAAGCACTTATTGCACATTGCTCTTTGGTAGACCGTCTCCTTTTGGACCCCTTTTGAGATGCAACCATTTCTCCTTTTGGTCCCATGTTGACATAGGTCTAGAAACACATATCGATATCCTAACTCTTGCTTCCCTTTTATCTTCCCATATTAAATGATTTAATATGAGAAAATCATTTGGTAAAGTTAGATATTAAATAGGGCCTCATCCTTATGCTGGATTGGATATACCCACATCTTGCCCGTAGCATTATCTACAAAGGTAGAAAAATATTTCTTTCTCCCTAGAGATAGCCTTGACATCTAACATATGTCAGAATGTACCAATTCCAAGGGAGAAGCTTTCAGTGAAATAGATTTCTTGTGAGATATAGTCATCTTGACTATTGGAGAAAAAATCTCATCGAAATCTATGCCTTTCTTCTTCTTGAAGCATTTAGCAACCAATCTTGGCTTATACTTAGGCTCGCAGTCTTCTCCTATTTATACTTGTACACCCGTTTGCAAGGCAATGCCTATCTATCCTCTGGTAACTCTGTCAATTTCCAAGTTTCATTTGCTAAAATTGAGTTATAATCAGATTGCATAGTGTTGTCCTGTTGTGACACAAAGATAATGAGAACGAATGCTACAAGACCTCTCTTGCAACTTTTTAGATACATAAGTATATTTCCTATAATATACATATTCATATCTAAGTATAATAATAATCTTTCTATCTCATCCTATTATTTATCTCAAGGGTAATATATTCTTACTTTACCATCAAAAAGTACTATGAGAAAAGCATCAACAGCTCCACCTCTTTAACTTTAGGCAAAAAGCATTGGTTCTTTCTTTATAATATCTCATTATTATCTCACACCCTAGCTAGATCCTATATCCAAGATAACTTTCAATATATATATATATATATATATATATATATATATATATATATATATATATATATATATATATATATATTCTATGTATTTTTTATTATTTTCTTATATTTGTTTTAATAGCTACTAGGAACGAATCAAATCCTAGTGGGACACTAGCTTGCATGATTTTCAAAGATACACATATTTTAATGCAGAATGAAATGAAAGTCTAGGCTAAGGGGACCACAAGAAGACTTTTGCAGGAAAAACTATATCCTGTTTTGATGATTTTTTCACACAAGGTTCCAATCCAAATTGGAAAAAGTATATGAATGGGAGTGGTAGCTTATGAGCTGAATTTTTTGCTCCTATTTATTTTTATTTATTTGGATCCACGGTTGAGAAGATATGATCAAAATGGTGGACTCCAGTCTGCCCACATCATGCAGAGACATCTCATTTCAAACTTTGCCGATTCGTGTTCACGCTGGCTCTTCTCTTTCTTGTGTAACCCTTGAGGGTTCCCTTCACCTATAAAAGGGAACCTCTTATTACTTGAAATTCATTCACAAGGGAATGAGAGTAGTAATGCCTAATTGTACTTAGCCATAAACATAAGTTTAAGCCTACACTTACTCCTACAAGAAGACTAGCCAATCTTGTAAGCTATCCTTGGAAGATAAGCTCTAATCAAAGAAGGACTTGAACTTGGTGCATCAATCAAGGCTTGAAGTTTTCCTTCTTCTTCTCTCTCCATCAAAATGGTGAATAACTCCCGAAGGGTTTGTCAAGTAAGATGTGTTCTACTTTGATATTTTGTTGATTTCTTGTTGTTTTCTTTTTCATCTCTAATCCAACATGTATCTCTAATTTCATCTCCCTCTCTAACCAAATCTATCTCTCTCGCTCTTAGACATTCATTATGTCTAAAAATTCTAGGTTCTCCTTGCTACAGGTACATCTTTCTCTGCAGTATCCTTGTTGCCTATGGGCAAGAATAGGGCTTGGGAGGGAAATTCTCTTTCCTTCACTTCTCTCATATCTACATTTCGCACATACTAGAGCTATCTTATATGAATAATCCACATGATGTGAATTTCTATCACTTCCACTCCGTGCGATCTATTACAATTAATGTATGGATTAACCATAAAATACACTTTCAGCAACGTATAGTGTTTCTCTTTGGCCCAGAAAGGCTCAATGAAATACTTCTTCCACTAGATCCCATCATACTACCCCTTATAGACTATAACTTTTCTTTTGACGTAAGTGTAGTTTTCTTTCTATGAACCAAGAGGATTTGTATACACAATTAATCCCAATCACTAGACAAAACATATATATTATGGTAAGCACAAAATTACAATTCCAAAGACCAACTTGTATTCTATTTGGTCGGCAAATATTGAACGCCATTAACTCATCTATTAACCCTTTCATATTACCCATGATATGATATGACCATATCCTTGATGTTTTCATCTTTGTGTTGTTTTGATATTCTCTTTTGTGTGTGTGAGTGCAAGAGAGAAAGAGTGGGCTTCTTTGATTGGACTTCCTTCCAAACCCTAGACGTCATGGCATCTATGGTATAACACCTTCATATAGTTTTTGGAGTTCTCTCACAAAATCTCACAGCCAAAATCCCGGTGCTTTTTTGGTAAGATCCCAAACTTCTTGACAACGCTTTTGGCAAGATCCCAATCTTCTCGACATCATGCTCCCCCTTTACGCTATCTCCATTTGAATAGCTTCTTTGTAAAAAGTGGGCTCATTGCATTTAGCGACTAACACATAATCCAATCCTAGCTCAAACCGCTCAAGGGAACAAGATACACACGTAGATCTCCCCACTGCCTGAGGGATTCCACTCTCTCTAGAGCACTACTAGTGGTAAGAACATCACCAGTAGACTTAGTTGTTTTTTCCAAATTTGTGGAGGCTACATCCTCAAATCCAACTTTTTGATGTTCTGCCTCTTTAACATGCTGTCAATGCATCTTGGACTCACTTGTGAGCAGCAAATAACCCTTCTAGAATTTGGGTGCCATAGCTGATATCCCATCTCTCCATATGCATTATAACCAATGAAGATGCACTTGTGTGACTTGGGATCTAGATTCTTGGTGTGAAGTTCTTTGGGAATGTGTGAGAATGCTTCACACCCAAACACACATAATCTATCATAAATTGGCTTCTTTCCAGTCCACATCTCCTACGGAAACTTGAAATTCAATAGAGTACTAGACGATCTATTGATGACATGTACCGCTATCATAACAGTCTCTCCCCAAAACTCAGGAGGTAAACTTGCCACATATAACATGGTTGTGACTCTTTCTTGAATTCTGCAGTTCATACGCTCAGAATGCCATTATGAGCAGGTGTGTATGGTGTAGCAAACTATCATCAGATTCCTTGTTTGTTGTAGAAATTATTGAGCTCTGTGGAGAGATACTCTCTACCATTGTCGGCTCAAAAATCTTTGAGCTTTCTACCAGATTGGTTCTCAACCATGGCTAAGAATTTTTGGAGTGTAGCAAACATTTCATCTTTCCCCTTCAAGAGGTAGACCCACACCTTTCAAGTAGAGTAGTCTATGAATACCAGGAAATACAATGTTCCCCCTAGAGATTTGTGTGGCATAGTCCCACATAAATCACTAGAACCAAGCCTAGAGAAACTCTCAAAGTAATGGCAAGAAAGTTTTCCTTGTTTTCTTGCCATAGATGAAATGCTCACATAAATTGAAATTAGAATAGTTTAAGGTAAGTAGCCCAAACGTTGAAGGATTTTCATTCCTTTCGGGATCATATGGCCTAGCTGGCTATGCCACAACTCAGTAGAAGGCTGTTCGGTCACATAGATAGAACTCTCGGCTCGCCTTCCAACGCTTCATATCATACTTTAGCTTTTCCACGCATCACCAAAGGAAATATCTACATCTTGATATCCTCATTTGGCATACGCAACGATAGCATATACAACTCAAAATTCGACATCCACTTGTTAGGGCCCTCCTCGCCAGTGAAAATATGTCCATAGCTTCTAGCTGCCATGACTTCCAACGCAAAAAATTTCTTATTTTTTTATCAATTGGGAGCAATCAGCTTGCTCCTCAGTGGGGGCACTAGAAGATGGAGAGTGGGAATGGGGGAACACACCGGCACAAACACAAAGGCCTCTCTATAGCTCAGGATATCCACAACACCCCTATCCTCTCAAAAAACACCTTCGAAAAACACACTACACCCTAACAGACCACCACCTGCTCAATTTCCACTGCTTACACACTCCACAAATCCACCACACTATGCGCACCTACTACCACGGTTTGTGGTTAAGTTAGGGCCACATGCAAGTTGCAGCTTGTGCATAGTGATGTTTGTGGGCCCATGCAAACTCCGTCCTTGGGCAATTACCTTTACTTCGTGACTTTCATTGATGATTACTCCAGGCATGCATGGGTATTTTTTCTTAAAGAGAAGGCCGAAGTTTTTATGTGCTTCAAACAATTTTTGGCTATGGCTGAAAGTGTATCAAAATGTACTTTAGGCACCCTCTATTATGATCGAGGGTGGGCGTATATGTCTCATGAATTTAATGCATTTTTGGCCAGTCGTGGGATAAAACACCAATGTACAATGCCTTATACACCTCAGCAAAATGGTGTTGTTAAGAGGGAAAACAGGTCACTTACAAAAATGACACGATGTATGGTCAATAGTCAAGCTTTGCCACATTCTTTTTGTCTTGAGGCCATCATGTGTGTCACTTATGTACTTAACAGGTGTCCTACAAAAGCTTTGCAATCTATTACTCCATATGAAGCATGGCATGATAGAAACCCTTCTATTGAGCACATGCGTGTTTTTGGTTGTTTGGCATATGCTTTGGTGCCACAAACACAGCGCAAAAAAATGGATGATAAGGCTGTCAAATGTATTTTTGTTGGTTATAGTGCCAAAAGCAAAGGTTACAGGTTGTATCATTTGCAAACAAAGCGTATTTTGGTTTCACACGATGTAGTGTTTGTGGAAGATTTTGTTCATCCCTTGCTGTCATGTACTAGAGACAGTAATGTAAGCTCACAAGACATTTATGACACTTTGTTGCCTCTTTTTGGTGGTGAAAGTTCGAATATAAATTCCAATGAGAAAAATGTACATCCTATGGGGGTTTCTGAAAATGTTACAGATAATCCTATTACTAATGCAGATGTACATGATGTACTTGATGAGGAAATGGATGAAAATGAGCAGGCTAGAGGTATGCCAAAATGGCTGGTATATACATTACGTGAAAGTAAATTGGATGCACATTTTTCTAGTCGTACTTGTTCAGGCTCTCACCATGCATCTTATGCATCAGATTGCTATGCTTTGGCTGTGTCTAGCTTACATGATATTGAGGAACCTCTATCTTTTGATGAAGCAAAGAATTCAAGAAATTGGATGGCTACCATGCAATCAGAATATAATGCACTTATAGAAAAATGACACATGGACTTTATGTGATTTGCCTCCTAGCAAAAAGGCCATTGGTACGAAGTGGGTTTACAAGTTGAAACACAAGCCGGATGGTGAGATCGATCGCCATAAGGCTCGACATTGTTGCAAAGGGTTATGCACAACAAAAAGGCATAGATTATGAAGAGACTTTTGCTCCCACTTGTCATATGACTCCTGTAAATTTTCTATGTGCATTGGCAGCTCATTTTGGTTGGGATGTACATCAATCAGACATTGTTACTACTTTCTTGAATGGTGACATATTTGAGGAAGTTTATGTAATGCAGCCTCGCGGTTTTGTCAAAAAAGGACAAGAGGACAAAGTGTGCAGACGTAAGAAGGCTTTGTATGGGTTGAAGCAATCTCCTCGTGCTTGGTATGAGAAAGCTCACGCTCATTTGGTCAAACAAGGCTTTCATAACAGTCCAACAGAAAGCACATTGTATGTAAAGCGTGAGGGTGATGTACTTCTCATTGTGGTTCTTTATGTTAATAATTTGCTAATCATTGGACAAAATGAGAGACATATTGCTGAATTTAAGGCTAATTTAAATGCTACTTTCAAGATGAAAGATTTGGGGCTGTTGCATCATTACTTGGGTATACAGTTTAAGCAGTGATGGTGGTATTGCATTGTGTCAAAAAAGTTACATAGAGACATTGCTATGTAAGTTTGGACTTGAGGATTGCAAACCTATTGCCACTCCCATGGAAACAGGTTTGAAGTTGAGTCTACATGATTTTGGCGATCCTGCTAATGTCACTCTTTACCAAAATGCTATTGGCTGCCTCATTTATGTATGCAACACGAGGCCAGATATTCAATTTGAAGTCTCACAGGTCAGCAGATTTATGCATAGCCCAGGGTCTAAGCATTGGCAGGCTGTCAAAAGATTTTTTGCAACCTTAGTGGCACTTTTAGAGCTTGTTTTTAGCTTAGAGATGTAGAGCTTGAGGTACTGAGTCAACAGGTCTAGACGGCTCATCAACCAAAGCCACGATCTGAAGGATATGACATATTAAATCTAGAGGTGTTTGCAAATCTAAAATTGATAGGGATAATGGAGACAAGTGGTTAGAGCTAGTTTCAGCATATGAATGTGTAGAGATCATTGTGTGAAGCATGTTGATCTTTTCATATCATCATTTAAAGTCCCGAATACCGAGTTATTGACAATTGAAGTTTTGTTAGGGCCAGTCCTGATCTGGTTGGGTCAGTCCTGATCTGGTTGGGTCTCCTCGATTGGTGTCCCATCTAAGGTTTTCGAAACCTCACTAGGATTCATATGTGAAGTATACAACATATAAAGGCTAGAAAAAGTGACGGTGTGTCAAACAAAGTCCAGATCAACAAGATAATGAAGGTAAAAATTGACGGTGTCAGGAAGAATCTAAGGTTTTTCTTTTCATTTTTGTCGCATCAATTGACGGGCCGAGTGGGGTCAGAATGGGATAGTTCTTGCACGGGTTAAATTTGGAAACCAAGGCTTTCGTAAGGATTTGATGGCCCGATCATTGGATCACCAGATAGGAGATGGCAGGGAATTGAAACCGGGGGAAAAAAGGCCATTTTATGAGTTTTTGAAGTTTTTATGGGGTCTTGAGGGCCAATCGATGTGAGCCTGCCACGTAACCATTATCAAATCCCACATGGCGAGTACGGAGGCAAGGAAGCGTGGTATATATTCCAAATGTGTGCACAATTGGGGTATCAAAGGTTGAGAGCGATCTTGAGGAGCTCCATGGCTATGGAGGATTCTCTCACGAGCACTCCTTTGGCAGCTGTTGATGGACATGACGGTGGTGTGCAACATTTTTTATGCCGGTTTTGGCAGCAATGATGGCAATGGAAATGAAGCGTACTGATGATGTAGAAAGGCCAGTGGGCCTCATTTGCACTCCCAATATTTTTATGGACAAGCTGTGAGAGCACCGACGTCTCCATCGGTGCCCCATCCAAGGGGTGATACATGCATGGAGTGAGTTGTGTTTGTATGAAAAGGTAGCAGAGCATAGCCAGGTTGTAGATGCTAAGAGCTTGGAAGGATATGAAGAAAGTGTGCAAAGCCATGGGGATGGTCAAGCCTTTGTGGAGCAGTAAGAGGATGAAGATGCAGATACTGAGTCAGCAAATGGTGCAGATGAAGGTGAAGATAAAAACTGAGCTTCTGGGAAACAACTGAGGAGGATAGAGTGGATGAGTCCACATCCTATGGCAAGGAGACCGAGTCTAATAATCTTGTGTTGGTAAGGGTAAAGCTTCCTTGTTGTTTTTCTGATAACATGGTGATCAACAGTGTGAAAGAAGAGCAAGTTGAAGTGCCAAAGAAAATGGAGGAGGATGTGTTGTTAAAGGGGGCATACAATACTATGTTGGCAACCATGTTGATGGGGGTGGTAGTGGCAAGTGCTATTGCGGTGCAGTTGGTTCAAAGCTATGCAATGAAGGCAAGGTTGAGTCAATGGATAGCCAAGTTGGCCTACCAAGACGACAAGAGGGTGATGATGAATCAAAAACCAAGGGGGTTGGGAATTTTTCTAGATGCTCATGATGTGCTGGATGCTCATCAAAGGGAGGAGCAGTTGGAAGTGCCTATGGATTCTACAAATGATGCTATGGATACAGGTTATTTGGATCAAGTATGCATTGAGAACAAAGCTAAGTGGGGCTTTGATGATGCCAAAATTTCCCTGGATACCAGGTTACGGGTGATGCAAGGGCTATTCCCTCCAAAAGAGGAGAGTCCAATGGTGGATAAGCAATGTGCTATGGATGTACCAATAGACGCCGGTGCAGAAGAGTGTTTCTATCAACCGTAGTGCTATTTGGAGGAGGTTTCTTGTATGGAGAGCCTCACTTTATGTGGTTGGGAGGGAGGGTCATGCTTAGTTGTTTTGTATGTTGACTTACAAGAAGAATTTATGGCTAAAGGCAATCATGGAAAGCAGCTTGATGGTTGGGAGAAGCACCATGGTAAGCTATTGCAGGTGAAGGGTGATGAATATATTGTCCTATTTGACCTAGGAGGTGTTGTCGGTTATTCATGCTGTGTAGTAAGTGGCTGGCCATTTGATCCAGGTGGAAGACATGCTATGATGCAGGGGGTGGGGAAACCCACTTGAAGTTCGACAGTAGTAGGCAAGGGTAGGGCCGTGTATATATGGTAGTGGTTTTTGGTTTTCTAATAGTGTTTGCCAGTTTTTGCAGTTGGTAGAAGTATATAGCAATTTTTTGGTTGAACATGAATGTTCAACAAGGGGGTTGTGCAATGATGGTGCAACCAAAGTGTGTTGACCCTAGAATAGGGCACAAGATGTGGTGTATATGTTTACAGCTGCATGGCTAAGTGCTAAAGCAAATATGGAAGGCCTGGGCGGGCAAGTGGCAGCAAAGATGTATGTCTTATGTGGTTTCTTAGGCCGTGCTTAGGCCAAAAGGGCTTTAGAAAGGGCATGATGAGGTGGCCCATGAAGGAGGATCAGAGGGCTGGTTTTTGGCTTAGAGATGTGGAGCTTAAGGTGCTGAGTTAACTGGTCCAGAGGGCTCATCAAACAAAGCCATGATCCTGGGGGATTCACCATGGAAAACTTATCGTACCACGTAAGTGAAGGGAAGGGTTTTTTTCAAACAAGTTACATAAGCGTATCAGTTAAGGGCAGGCCCCCAATAATTTATCTCCCAAGCCATAAAATAAGGGAGAGGGGGTTATCATATTTAGGGGGGGGGGGGGGGGGGGGGGAGGCCTGACTCAGGTTGATTACTTGTGACGATTGGTCGCCAATGTGCACCAGAACTCAAATGAATTTAGTGGAAGTTTTTTATCAGGTCACACAAAACTTTTGGAACAAACTGGTCATAAATAAGGGCTGATTTGGAGCAGGTCAAGGGTTTGATTTACACTAGCTTTGGATGGGTCAAAATTGGACGAGTATCTAGAGTTCAAGCTGATTGGGCACATAGTTTGAAAGCCAAACTAAGACACATTGAGGGTACATAGTTATTATAAGAAGTGGTTAGTACATGTTACGGCATTAGCCACACATGCGGTCCTGCGGAGGTCTGGACACTGCGGATCAGGAGTCATGCGGTATGTGGTGGCCGTAGCGGCAGTTCTTCACGGGATATCATGGGACACGAGTGTGTGCACCGTTCCCGAACTGCGCTGGAGCAGCGGTTGTATATAGAGGGGCATACTTGTCTTTTGATGTAACTTAACCAATCTCTATGATATTCATGGCATCTATTGTTGTAACTCTGAGTCTGGAATATACATGAGTGAAGCAAGATAATGTGAATATACCCTGGTTACGACAAGCGAGTAAAGAAGCATAATTGGGAAGCAAATATGCTTACAGTAAAAAAGGGTAAAAGAAAAGTGCGTGTGATGCTGGAAACATGCCGACAACCAGTTCAGGCAGCATGGCCAGTGATAGCTGAAACAATTAATATGGTGGAAGGATTAGAAGAGGATGAAGAGGAACAATTTCTCAAAGCTAACCCGGATTTGGTTTCTCTATACCTTGCGGATATTTCTCTGATTCCGAAAGGGAATTCGGTGGGGGTTTCAGGAACTCCAGGAGGAATAGGGGAGAAACAACAGGTGCTTCCGAGTCCTGAATCATTGGAGGACGTGATTCAGTAAGAACGAGCGTTTGAGGCGCAAATGGGAAAAATTACAAGGGTTAAGGAAGATGAATTAGAGAAGGTTTTTCTTGGGGAGCAAGCGGAGTCGCAGCCCATATACATTAGTAAGCAGCTGGAGGAAAGTTTTAGAGATGATTTGATCAAGTTACTGACAGAGTTTAAGGATGTTTTCGCATGGGAATATGCGGATATGCAGGGATTGGATCCTAAGTTTTATCAGCACACGATCAATCTGAAACCTGATGCGGTGCCAGTGAAGAAGCACTCATACAGGATGAATCCAAATGTGGCAAAGCAAGCTAAGATGGAAATTGATCACCTGTTGGAAGTGGGTTTTATTATCCCTATTGATAATCCCGAGTGGATTTCTCCAATTGTGGTCGTACCAAAGAAAAATAAGCAAATCCGAATTTGTGTGGATTACCGAAAATTGAATGCAGCTACTGTTCCAGATCCTTTTCCTCTTCCGTTTTTGGATTCCATTTTGGATGATGTAGCAGGACATGAGATGTATACTTTTTTGGATGGATTTAGTGGATATAATCAAATCCGAATGGCATTGCGAGATCAGCCCAAAACAGCTTTTATTATCGCATGGGCAGTATTTGCTTGTACAATAATGTGGTTTGGATTGCAGAATGCACCTTCCACTTTTCAAAGGGATGTGTTTCAAATCTTTGGACCTTATTTGACGGATTTTATGAGGATTTTTCTGGATGAACTCAGTGTTTTTGGAGCACAATTGGAGCATTTGAAACAATTACGGTTATGCTTTATGAAATGCAGAGAGGTGAAATTCAGTTTGAATCCTTTAATTAAAGTGTGCATTTGCTATCCGCAGTGGCAGGTTACTGGGGCATATCATTTCTGAAGATGGTATTTCTGTGGATTCGGATAAAATTGCCGCAATTATGGAAGCGCCTGCACCGCAGAACCAGAAGCAATGTCAGATTTTCCTAGGTCAAGCCCGATGGCATGGGAGGCATTTGCGGTTTGTCGCGCATTTGGCAATCCCGATTACTCAGGCAGCTCATGCTATAGATTTTGAATGGACACAGGAATGTGATTTGGCTTTTCGGAGAATAAAACTGTAGCTATCTAAAGCTCCGATCATGCTGGCACCAAATTGGGGTGAGGATTTTCATGTGTTCGTGGATGCTTCGGATCAAGCTATTGGCAGTGTGCTGATGTAGGAACAAAGTCAAGGATGGTTCCGACCTGTCTATTATGCCAGTAGACAATTATCATCCGCAGAAAGAAATTATTCCGTAACTGAAAGGGAATGTTTAGGGATGATTTATTCAGTGAAGAAATTCCGGCACTATCTGTTGGGCCGACATTTTTTCTTCCATGTAGACCATTCCGCTCTTTTATACCTTGTAAGGCAACATAATTTGATGGGAAGATTGGCCAGATGGGTGCTTTTGCTGCAGGAATTTGACTTTGAGGTCATACATCAGCCAGGGGCCCAGCATGCGGTGGCTGACTACCTATCTAGGTTAGATTCCGGACAGCCGCCGACGGGTGTAGCTGATGAATTTCCGGATGCGTCTCTGTTTCTAACAGGAGTAGCTGCAGAGGATAGCACAGTCCCGCAACAGGCGAGGGTTATTCCTAGCATTCCATGGACATGGTATGAGGAGATGTTTCATTTTCTCAACAGCGACGAAATGCCTTCTTTCTTGTCCAGCCATCAGAGCAAACGTATGGCTATCAGAAGCCGGAATTTTGAGATTATTATGGGGAAGCTCTATTAGCGTACAGTGGCAGAGGTGTTACTCCGATGTGTGCTACCACAGGAGCAGGAAGCAGTATTAGAGGAAGTCCATACTGGCATTGCGGGAGGTCACTTTGCAGCATTAATCATAGCTTGAAAGGTTCTCCAATCTGGATTATGGTGGCCCACATTGTTTCAGGATGCGAGAAATTATGTGCAACAATGTGATGTGTGTCAGCAGTTGGGGCAACCTACCAAACGGTCCAGAATGCCTTTTCAGCCAGTTCTGCCTTTGGAGCCTTTTCAAAAGTGGGGTTTGGATTTGTTGGTCTTTTTAAACCAGTGGCAGCTCACACAGGAAATAAGTATATCTTGACAGCCACGGATTACGCTACCAAATGGGTGGAGGCATGGCCTTTGAAAGACAACACTGCAGTTTCTGTGGTGGGATGATTATATAAGGATATCTTTTCTAGATATGGCTGCCCTATTGAGTTGGTTAGTGACAGGAGAAGTCATTTTTTGAATAAGGTGATGGAGAGAATGCTACGGTTCTATTTTGTATTACACGAAAAATCTTCTCCATATTATCCTCAGGCAAATGGGCAAGCAGAATCAACTAATAAGCAATTGATTTGGATTTTAACAAAGTGGGTGATTATGCATCGGACGGATTGGGATGTGAAACTTCCTTCCGCCTTATGGGCCTATCGGACAGCTTATAAAATGGCAACAGGATTGACTCCTTTTAAGTTGGCATTTGGCATGGAGGCAATCACTCCGGTGGATCATGTGATTCCAAGTATGTGGATGTTGATTATGGATCGGCTTCTTCCGGAGGATTCTGTGATTTATCGATTGGATGTTTTGCAGGAATTAGATGAAGAGCGGCTGAATAGTTTTGCGGTGCTGCAGGATCTGCAGTCTAGGCAGAAAAAATGGCTGGATCGCACGAAAGCACGGCAATTTGTTCGGGGACAGCTGGTCCTTGTCTTCAATTTCCGTCTCGGGAAGATGCCGGGGAAGCTTAAATTACGGTGGTCAGGACCATTGTGGATTTTTCAAGCGTGCGGACCCATTTCTTTTTATTTGGCGGATTTAAGGGGGGAGGTTATTTCTATGCCGGTCAATGGTTTTAGACTGCGCCATTATGTTTCACCTACCACGATTCAGTGCCCCTTTGCTGTGGTACAAGAGCCGGAAGCCGCCCTAATCATGATTGGGGATTCTTTTGCATGCAATCTTGGAAAGCGGGGAAGGATCTATGATGGTTGTGACACCGTGGATCGCCCTATTTTGGGAACTCATTGTGGAAAGGTTACTACTACATGCAGACGATTTTTATTGTGGTTCTCTTGTTTCGTGTGTCGTGCGCTCTTAGTGCTCTACTCTCTGCTCCTTCATCTCATCGCCACCATGACAGCTTCCCTTCTGCAATGTGTCCCTTTCACTCCCGTGTAGCAGCTCGCGCTTCGACGAGTGGACGCATGGCTGTAAGACTTGCGGCTGCGTGTGTTCGCCAACCTGGATTGGCGAGGGATCCCAGTTCACCCGCAGGCAGCAAGTTTGATTGAGCAACTCGCTGCTGGCGATATGGTGGTACTGAATAATCAGTAGATTCAGTTGACATCAGAAAGGATTTCAGGGTGTTGTTGTTTGCCCAACGATGGCGTGGTGCGCGCCTCTCATGTGATCCCTACTGCAGATGTAGAACAAGAATTTGGTTTGAAGGTCAAAGGGGAGTATAAACTGTCAGGGTTGTCAGATGTAGCAACCATGGATGCATATAGGTGGTTTCTTGAGGCCATTTGGCTGCAGGCCAAAACTTATACCATTTCGAGCCGAGCAAGAAATATGTTGCATTCGGCCAACTTTGGGCTGGTAACTTGGGCAGCGGTGGTCAGAGAACGACTGCTAGCGTAATGCCAACGAGTAATGGTACAGTTGGGGAGGAATACCCCAACCAATACAAAGGTGGGCCAACTTCTCACATTGATTTTTCCATTGAGAGAAGTTTTTCCTCTCGCCCTGCGTCCTCTCTGCCACTTTGAAGATGATCGCTTGATGGTCCAAGGCACTAATGCTCCGCTGTCGTAAACACAAAGCTTGGCAGTGCCGGCTGAGTGGGAAACACAACAGCAGTAGGTGGGCATTGGGGATTTGCCTGGTCCATCGACAACAGTGGTATCTTCTAGAGCCCAAGAGATGGCCACTGCAGGTGCAGGATTAGCAAGCCGCAAGCATGGCAAGGAGGAACAACAATTTTCGACACCACCTCCGACAACTACATCTCTTGTTTCGGAAGGTTCTGTAGTGGCTCGCTGGCGTCGCCGAATGCAGGAGAGAGTGAGTAATGCTACTCCTTTGCGGACGAGCTCTTCTCCGGCTGCGGATGTCCCCGCTCAACCAGAAACTTCGGGTACTACTAATGCGGCTGCCTCGACGGGAGGTACTCTCCCCGTAGCGCTACCCTGGGAGGCTACGGCAGCAGCGACCCCTGCTGACCAATTACAGGCATGCGGCACATTTTTTAGCAGACTTGCAGAGTCTATTTGTGCGGCCTGGACAGCCCCAGCCATAGAGGGACGAGTCAATGAGTTGGAAGCGCAGGTAGCGGCTTCGCAGACTCGCATTGCCGAGTTAACCACTCAGAATGAAGAGCTGACTGCCACAACTCGCCAGCAAGGGGCGGAAATACAAATGTTAAGAGAGGCTAATGATGATTTTGTGGCCTCTATCCAACACGAACTTCTTCAGTTGAGAACACAACATACCCTAGCCTCCTACTTAGCCTCGCACCCTGGCGATGTAATGATCAACATGACTGATTTGGACGCATTGGCAGTGGAGATGCAAGAAGATCTCCGAATTTTTTTAGATAATCAATTACAAAGCCGGAGCACATGCTTGGCTACTGAGGTGAGAGCACAGCCACCCACTCAGCAGGTTGTGGTGCACCAACCCGAGTCATCCAACACTGACAGAGGTAAGAGTGTTGTTCCTGAGGGTTTTGATGTTGCTGATTGGGCACAAGCTACAGAGGATTGTGTTGAAGCCCAGGCTCATGTATCTCGTTTGCAGAAAATGATTCGTCGATTTCGTAAGGAGCGGCGCAGGGTCTGTTTTTGGGTGGAGACCTTAGCTCATTGTTTTTCTCTCAGTCTACCACCTTGCCCTCCATTTTGGTATTCTCTTAATAGATACCTTTCTCTCTATTATCCGTTACATACACCTCTTGCTCCTCTCCCACAGCCGCCTCAATCTATCTCTTTGCCAACGCAGTTCATTCCTCGGGCTGCCTGGCCGGAACAAATTGAGATAGATCCACATCTTCTGGATGAGGTCTATCGGGCACATACTGCAGATTTTAGAGGCTTTGGCTATATTGATATTTCCTCTTCACCAGAGCAGGGTGCAGAGCAACCATCGGAACCTTCCAACCGGAGGCGCTGAGTGTGGGTTCACGCAATCCACCGTGCGTGCCTGATGTTACGGCATTAGCCGCACATGCGGTCCTGCAGAGGTCTGGACACTGCGGATCAGGAGTCATCCGGTATGTGGTGGCCATAGCGACAGTTCTTCACGGGATATCATGGGACAGGAGTGTGTGCACCGTTCCCGATCTGCGCTGGAGAAGCGGTTGTATATGGAGGGGCATACCTGTCTTTTGATGTAACTTAACCAATCTCTATGATATTCATGGCATCTACTGTTGTAACTCTGAGTCTGGAATATACATGAATGAAGCAAGAGGTGTTATGTGCCTGTGTATTGTGTACTTCCTTCTCTTGTCATTCTATATGTTGATGTTCATATAATGTAGCTGCGGGTAATCATTCCCGTAATGCATATTGCTCCAGTGCGGGCAATAGCCATTACAGTACATTGCGAGTCACTATGCTACACACCCTTTGACTAGTTTTACTCAGTTAGATCATGTGAGACCTAAATTTTATATGTAAGATAGGGGTATGATAGTTTTCTTCATTGGTTGTCGTATAAGTGTAGAGAGGGGGGTCATATTCCCTAATAATATGAGTCGTATATAAGGGTTTTATAAAAAAAAATTGCTTGCAGGTGGCGTCCCATTTTGTATATAGAGTGAATCCCCCAGGGTATGGCACTTTAAAGCTAGAGGTGTTTGCAGATCTGAGATAGACAGGGTAGATGGAGACAATGGTCAAAGCTAGTTTCAGCATATGGATGTGTAGAAATCCTTATGTGGAGCATGTCAATCTCTTCAGATTATCATTTGGAGTTTCGGATGCCGCGTTATTTCTTGTTGAAGTTTTGTCTTTCAAGGGCCAGTTTGAGTCAATTGGGTTGCCTCGATTGGTGTGCAATTTGAGGTTTTTGGAGCCTTTCCAGGGTTTATATGTGAAGTATGCAGTGTATGAAGGCCACAAAAAGTGAGGGTGTGTCAAACGAAGTCCGGACTGGGAAGATAATGAAGGTCAAAGTTGATGGCGGTTGTAAGTCGGGAGGAATCTGATGTTTTTTGCCATTTTCATCGCATCGATTGATGGGCCCAGTAGGGTTGGAATGAGATAGTGCTTGCACGGATTGAAGTTGGATATCAAGGCTTTTGCAAGGATCTTAAGGGCCAATGGACGTGGGCCTGCCATCTGGCCATTAGCAAATCCAAAACATGGCGATCTTGGAGGCAAGGGAGTGTGGTATATATGCCAAAAGTGTGTACAATTGGGGTATCAAAGGTTGAGAGGGCGCTTGAGGAGCTCCATGTCTATGGCGTATTCCCTCACGAGTGCTGCTTTGTGATTGTTGATGGACTTGATAGTGGTGTGCGGCATTGATGGTGGGGCATTACTGGCTGGCAACAACAACGACGAGGACGATGAAGCATGCTACTAAAGTGGTATGGCCAATGGGCCTTATTCTCGAGCCCAATATTTTTTAGGACAAGCTGTGAGAGCATTGATGGTGTTGTCAGTGCCCCACCCAAGGAGTGATACATGTGTAGAGTGAGCCTCAAGCCACTGCCGGGTATAGTAGCACTTCACATGTAAAAAGGAGGGCTTAAAAAAGGAATCGTGAAGCCAAAAATAGGGAGAGCTTGATACCCACATGCATAAAGGTAAATTTTTTTGCCATTGAGGGGGGCCTCTCTTTTCAAGAAGACAAAGGATCTTGTAGAAGGAGCTCGGGAGGCCACAAGGGAAGTTTTTTGGCGAGCTCAATGAGGAGCTTTCGACGATGGTGAAGGAAGTAGAAGCTCTTGGCAAGGATGATTTCTTGGATTGCTTTGGCACCAAAAAAGGCACCAAGAAGCAAAGGTTTCTTGCTATTCTCAGCAAGGAGAGCAACACAAAGGCAAAGCCGCGAATTGCCCAAGTTTTTGTGCTCGTCGAGATGTGTCGACGGAGCCGCATTGTAGCACCAAGTTTCGTGGTGGTTGTAGAAGGTGTTTCTCATCATAATTGAAGGAAATTTTTGGAGGATTGATCGAACGAGCACCCACCTAGCTGGACACATAGCCAAACACCACATTTGTAGTCTATTATTTTGTCGACCTAGTGTAGTGATACTCTATGTAAATCCCGATTCTAGAGTAGCAGGTCAATTCCCTAAGTTGTAATTCTGTCATGAAAATTGAAAAGGTCCATGTGAACCGACCACTGGCCATTTAGAATGCCTTAGGTATAAATGTCAATAACCTTAATGTGAAAGAAGGCTTATCTTTAGGAAAGAGGGAGGAGCTCTGAAAACATACGCTTAAGCTACTAAGCTGCTCCAATTTGTAATCAACTATCCTAATGATTGGGTAATCAGTTTTCAATTCCGAAACGTGCATTGTGTTCCTCTCTCTTTGCTCTTTCATTTAAGTGTAAGCATTGTCAATTTTGAGTTTTGATGTGGTTTGCGACTATGCGTGTGTGAGCCTTAATTGTAGATTTGAATGCTGAAATCACTATTTTTAGTCATTTCTACCATAGGAGAATGTTCCTAGACCATAGGGAGACCTTTCTGGATAGTTATGTTGGAGTTTTTATGACCTTTTTCATGATGGATCGTGATTTTGGTACCTTGTTGGATTACAACCAGACTTTGTAGGATAGTGTCCCTAGGTGTCCTAGACCTCCTCCTAAAGTTTTGTTGCATCTTGAGTCCATTCGAGTGCTGAATGGCGTGATGAACTAAAGCTATGAGAAAGAACATAGGAAAATTTCCTTGATTTGTGAGTGGTGGTTTGCTTGTTGAGTTGGTGTGTTTGCTTGTTAAGGTTCACTTCTTGAGATTGACGATCCTAGAAAATCTTCGTGCCCCATCCAATCACTTCCATGAGTATTAACATTATGTTAGTGCCATATCATTATGCTATAGGTGTCTATCGCGATGACACATTAACATTGATCACTAATGTTAGCGGGTTGCCGCAATGGATAGTAGCATAGCTACTGGGCACTAACATAATGTCAATACTCAGGGAAGTGACTCGAATGGGGCATGAAGACTCTTTGAGATCGTCAATCTCAAGAAGTGAACCTTAACAAGAAAACACACCAACTCAATAAGAAAACCAACACTCAATGATGATCAAGGAAATCTGCCTATGTTCTTTCCTCACAGCTCTAGGTCATCACGCCATTTCGGCACTCGAATGGACTCCAAATGCAACGAAACTTTAGGAGGAGGTCTAGGACACCTAGGGTCACTATCCTACCAACGCTGTTTGAAATCTTACAAGGTATCATGATCACAATCCATCATGAAAAAGGTCTTGAAAATGGCAACACATCAATCTAGAAAGGTTGCCCTATGGTCTAGAAACACTCTCCTATGGTCAAAATAACTAAAAATAATGATTTAAGCACTCAAATTTGATGATTAGGCTCACTAATGCGTAGTCACGAACCTCAACAAAAGTGACAATGCTTACACTTAAATGAAAGAGCAAAGAGAGAGGAACACAATGCAAGTTTTAAAATTGAAATCTGATCACCCATTCATTAGTTGTCATGATTAGAATTTGGAGCAGCTTCGTAGCTTGAGTGTAAGTACATCGTAGAGCTCTTTCCTTTTCCTAGAGAGAAGCCTTCTTTCACATTAAGGTTATTGAAATTTGTACCTAGGGAATTATAAATGGCCAGTGGCCGATTCACATGGACCTTTACAGTTGTCATGACAACCTAACTACAACTCAGGGAATTGACGTGCTACTCTAGAATCAGGATTTACATAGAGTATTACTACACTATCTCGGCAAAATAATAGACTACAAATGTGGTGTCCGGGTACATGTCCAGCCAGGTGGGCACCCGTTCAATCAATCCTCAAACATTCCCCCCTTCCTAGCTCGTGTCATCCCTTGGCACGACCTTGTGCAGTCTTGTCATAGGGTTGTCTTTAGCGTTGTCTTCAAGGTTGGTCTAATGCAAGTGCCAATTCTGGGACACTCTATATGCATATGAGAAATTTATCAAACAGAAGCATGTAGTGTAGGAGATGGATTTTACGGGTGCTTCAAGGAACAAATGTAGCACATGTGACATCAAAGGACGTCTCAATAGCTTTCACATTTCCTAGAAGGGTTTTCAATGTAGAATTTTCTCCACTCATACCTCAGTGTGCTGAGTGTGTGAGTGTTCTTTGAACTTCCTCCTTCACTTCACCATTATACTACAATGACTTTGATTCTTATGCTCACCTATATCAGCATGAACGACAACGTAATTATGCTCAACTCTTCTAGCTTGAGCAGTACCTAGAATAACTAATAGAGAATATTACATGAAGCTTTGGTACTAGTGCCTCACTCATTTAGTGGCTTAGCTATTCGACTTTGAATTTTGTGCCATGTAGTTTTAATGGCAACTTGGACTTACCTATTCAAGGCCAGAAACCCAATTCCATAAGTTTTGAAAATTTAGGCCTCTTCCATTGTTTTGGTCATTGGATGTTACCATTTTGTCAAGTAGACTAGCATATTTTGGCTCCTCTTGACTTGCTTGTCGAGTGACCGATGTACCCTTTTCTTTATCTCGCATGAGAAGTGGTTGAATCTGTGTGTGGGCTCGTTGTGTTTGAGTTTCCATGAGAAATTTTGGAACCCATCTTGTTTTTAGTCCTTGTGTGACAATCTTTGGAACTTTCTCTTATGCTTTGGCTTGATTGACACTAGGCTTTGATATCCATATCGATGATTTCCTTTGTAGAAGCCTTGATTTTGGAGTTGATGACGATGTATCCATCTAGAGATTGTAGTAGCCTTGGTTGCAATTGGCTTCTGCTAGATGTTGGTTGTTTTTGCTTGATTTTGGATGGAAGCTTGTGTTGCTTGATTTCTCTTGGTTGTCCCAAATTGAGCTACACTTTTTGATAACCATATTTGAGTGTTACCTGCATAAAATCCATGGACTTCGAGTAGCTTGATTGGAATCATCCACTGCTTTATCTATTTTTCTTGGGTAACTTGACTAGCGTATAACTTTGTTACCCAACCTTGTTGCATTGCTTGTTTCTTTGATCTTTTCTTTTGCCTATTGTGGTTGTTCTTTCTCTTGCTTGAGTTTTTTTTCTTGTGTTGATAGCGCATCTTGTTCTTTGTAGAACTTGTTGGTTGAGGTTGGTAGGTTCAGGCTATTACTTTAGGATTTTTGGCCCAAACACTGGTGCTTCCTTGGAAGTAGCCCTGAGTAGTGATTGACTCATTTGATGTGACCCACTTGATGACCTTTGGTTGTTGAAATTGAACCCGTGCTTGATGTATCCAAACTATGTCTTTGACTTTGATGTGCTCTTTGGATACCAACACATTGTTAACATTCTTCAAATTCTTCTGGATGCTTTTTTGTGATGAAAATTTGGTTGATAGACTTTTTTCTTTGGTCTCCATTGCATTGTTGATGGTTTGGCTCTTGATGCAGAGGCTTCATGGGAAGTTTGATGGAGGCTCATTGAAGGTAAATTTGTCTTGCAAGGTTTATATACATTAGTGTTTACCTTTGCTTTACCTTTTTCCACGATGGTTGGTGATTTCTTCTCCGCATGGATTTGAGAAGCTTCATGGACTCTTATGGTTGTCGTTATTGAAGCTTTTTGGTTGTTGTGCTTTCTGTCAGGACCAGACTCTCTTTGATGTGATGGGAGTCAATTATGTGAAAAGTATCCTTGTACTCCCCAATACTTAACCTGAGTATGGCTTTTGCCATGCCAAAGATAGGAATCGGCGTTTTTGAACTTGTCTACACTGTTTCTTCTAGCTCTTTGATTGGTGACTTTCCCATCATGATCCACGCTCCATAAGTCATTAGATTCTTTGTCACTTTTGGATTTATCACAGCTAAACATGTGATTTTGAGTCTGATTTCTCCGCATATGCTAAATTTGATAGTCGTAGGAGACAGTTGATGTTCTTCCTTGTCCCTGTTCTTCTCTTGACCTTGCATTTGTTGAACATCTGACGATTGTGCTCTTTCTGTAATCGGCTTATTTGAAATAGATTTTGTCAATTCTTCAGATATATCAATGATGACATATTCTCGTGGTTTCTTTGCTTCCTTCATTTTCACTTCTGCCTCATGCTCAATGACATAGCAATCTGTTTGACATTTTTTACTTTCACACTCACAAATCTCGTTAGCTTCCTTCAAGACCTTTATGGTAAACAAGGGATTTATATCGTAGCCATCTTCATCGCAAAAATTGGTGTTGGTTGCCTCATTTACGCAGACATCAAGAGTCTCCATTATTTGATCCCATCCAAAGGGTTCAAAAAAATCCTCTGGAAATGGTTCTTTAATATAAGCTTCATCTTATATTGAACGCTCTAGGGTGCAATCTTCCTTTTTAAGACTTCCACACTCCAAAGCTCCACAAATCCAAATATGCACTTTGCTTTACAACCAAGCAGGTACCTCCTTTTCCTCTTCAATTGTGGGTGTAGTTCCTCCCCCGGGATTCACTCTACATCTCTATAACTATGATCTTTGACATTGACTTTTTTAGTTATCTCTTTGTGTCTCAAGTAGATATAGTCATAGCCCTAATCTTGTATCATTTTGAGCTAACGTATGAATGGTCTGTCCAATATGATATCAAAGTTGGTACCCTTGTCAAAATTCATTATGGAAAAGGTGTGCTCATACTCAATGCCACATGAGGATACAATGATTTGTTCTAACATTTCTATTGGTTTCTCCACGTATCCATCCGCTAATTGCAGTTTCAATTGAGTTTTCCTAAGAGCAAGCTTTCCCCATTTTTCCTACATTTCTTTGGTTGCAATGGAAATTCTTGCCCCACTATCTAATATAGCAACTGTCTTTACTTCTTTGTACTCAAGTAGTAGGGTGGTGTTTCCTTCCTCGCCTTTACAATAAATGCCCACCTTTTTTACTGGTACTGGCTATCTCTGTGGCTTCTTAGGCGAGGTGTCATCCATGTTTTTGTCCGCAAGCTGGTCATGTGAAGGGATTTTCAACCCCATCTTTTCCAGGTGTTTTTCCATTTGTCTCCATAGATGTGGTCTATTTTTTAGTAACTCTTAGAGATAAAGTGTGCATTGTATAGGAGAAGACTCAATTCGTGCAAGCTCTTGGCATCCATCATTTTTGGTGTGGCTTTCCACCAAGAAGGTACCACTCTAACTTTCAATTTTGTTTCGAGTTCTCCTATGAAAGATGGCAAAGACTATAGAGAGCGTGGTTTTCTGTCTTCAGATGCTACATACCTGACATCCCCATATATATATCTTATATCCCCTGGGAAAAATTTGTGATCCATGTTTATCGCAGGGATAGGTGCTGACTCTAAAGTAGCACTACCATCTTTTTGGTTTTTGATCGATTCCCATAAGGATTATGGCCACGGTTCTTCTACCTTCGGATTTGTCATTACCGACTGCTTGTGAGCCCACCCCATCTGTGGTATTGGCTACTCCCCTTGTATGTAAAGGTGCCTCAACTCTCGACTCTTCCTGGTCTTTGTTTACAATACCATGGCTCTCCATTTCTTGGGTTTTTTTGCGAATTAGCACCTCTGTTTTTGGAGAATCTGGAACATGTGTTTCCATAAGAGCTTGGGCTATTCGAATGAGCTCCTTGCACATTTATAGACTCTCTTTTTGATACCCTGGATGAGGATACGTCAGCCATCTATGTTGTTGTTTTTGATTGGATTTTAGCCTAGCTTCATAGACCTTCAAAATTGCATCAAAGGGTTCAAAGAATTTGTCAACCAAGATTGAACCTCTCGAGTTGGTCTTTGACTCTTTAGGTACCTTTGCGTTTTTCTTACTTTTTTGCTCTTGTCTAAGTTGTTCTTTTGTTTGATGTAGTACTATTTCTAAAGTTGTTTTCTCTTGCAGCCTCTTTGCTTTCCTGTTGTTTGGCTTTCCATGATTTTCTTCCTATTCTCATGGATATGTTCTCGAATTTTGTTTGAGGTGGCAAGGTGGGTTCCTTGTCAACGATTTCATTTTTGGCAGCTTCTTAAGCTTGAGCTCGAGTCATCACCTTTAAAGGAATGGCAGGTTCTAACTCCGATCCGCTTCAAGAAGGCATCACACCTACAATGTTCATTGTTGCTTTCCCTTTGTAGTCTTGATTCTTAGTACAGTGTTGGAGTAGATGGTCTCTCCCATAATTATCACATAATGCAAATATTTCTATTTGTGGACTCTTGTTTGGAAAACTTGGTGCCCAATGATCACCTCCACATTCATAGCATGGACCTTCTTGTTTCATAGCTGGTGATCTAGCCGATGGTTTTTCTTGCCTTGTGAGGATGTTCTTTGAACCATACTCTTGATTGGCTATGAACATGAGCGTATCTTTATCCATGGAGTACTGGTTTTTCATGGGTTGTGGCACATGCATTGGCTGAATGTAGTTGAATACTACTCTACCATCATTCTAAAGAGGTGGTTGTTGCCCTAGCACATGTTATGGCTTTGGCTGAGTGCTACACCATGGAGTGGGATGATCCCCTCCACAAGTATTACGTCTCCTCAAATGTGGTTGTTGCACATTTAGGTTTTGTTTGTGCTCTTGGTTTATTCTTCTAATCATCCCCTCAATCACTTGATCAATGATTAGTTCCCAAGGATTTTGAACATCTCTCTTTGTTGTTGATTCGCTCTTCAAAGAAGAGGCACTACTAATCACGCTTTCTATGTCGTCCATCACCTCTCTGTAGGCCTACTAGATATAGAGCTTCTCTAGTGACTTGCTCAAACGTCATGCATCCTTTCAAATGTAGGTCCTTTTTGAGAGTTTCATTCCTCAATCCCTCTATGAAGAGAATTGATAATCTCTCATCTTGCGGTAGCTCTCTCATAGGACATAGGTCTATGTACCATTTGAAGCAAAGCAAAGCTTCCTTCAATTTTTCATGCTTTTTTTGTTTGAAAGTGTAGATCTGGGATAGTGTGTTGTGTTTGATCCCCCTTTTTGAGAACTCCTCTGTGAATTCTTGCAAGAGTTGTGCTATGTTTGGAAAATCATCTTTGTTTAGTTCTTGGAACCAAGCCAAGGATATTCCTTCTAATGTCAACCCAAATCCCTCATACTAAGTATGAAAATCCGCAATCTATTCAGTCCTCAAAACTTGTTTGAAGAGTGAGTGACATGATCATATGGATCCCCTAAAGCATTGTACTTTGTTTTGACACATTGGGCCACTTGATATGCTCTTAATCGTTGTGGTTTAGTCACCAATCTAGCCAATTGTGGTCTCTGGAAAGACGTTGGAGAGGGGGAATGAGGGAACACACCCGACACAGACACAAAGGCCTCTCTAAAGCGCGGGGTATCCAGAGCACCCCTATCCTCTCACAAAACACGTTCAAAAGCACTCTTTACACTAGCAGACCATTGCATGCTCCTTTTTCCATTGCTCATATATTCCACAAGTCCACCACACAACGCACACCTATTGCCACGGTCGGTCTCCACCCTTACACACACACACAACCGCTTCATGCTGTTCCTCGCATACATTCACTGCTTCTCTACTCACATGTAAGAGATCAAATTCATCATACCTGGATTGAGACGACTCCGTCTCCCAACTCATGTCTGCATCTATAGAGCTAATGTGACTCAACCCAATTTCCTCTTCTGTTTTGAGCTCGGGAATCTCCTCTAGCTTCATCGCTTCAACCTCATCTGCAAACCACACTTTTTGCTCTTTACCACACTTCAATGGAGCTTCTACAATTGCACTTGAACTTGGCAGCACATCCTTTTTCCATTCTGGAACTACCTGCACTTCCTCCACAATTGGAACCGCTCTAGCTGGCATCTTTGGCATAGGAACCACCCTGTCTCTCTGTAACCAAAGAACCCTTGGTTTTTCTCGCACTTGCACTTCATTTTGCACCACATGTGGCTCAGCTACCACCACATCACACTGCCTTGGCATCACAGCACCTGGAAAACTCTACCTAGCTTCACGCTTCTTCAGCATCTTTTTGGTCCGCCCTCTTGCTAGAGTTATTGCCTCTTCATACGACACTGGGCCATCTATCTCCACCTTATCACACACTTCCTCATGCAAGCAATCCATGAATTTAACCAACTTTAAAAAATTGACATTTTCTATAGCGGTTATCTTGATCAATTTCCCCCAAAGGACTTCGAACTCCCACTGAAACTCTTGAAAATCACCCTCCAAACCGGTCTAGCTTTTGCTTTACTTCATCCAACTGCACATCTGCTACGAATCTTCTTCAAAAGGACACCTCTAGGGCTTCACAATCTACCTTTCTTCATCACACAGGTCATCGAACCATAACCTCTTTTTACCATGAACTCAGGGAACACACCCAGCACAAACACAAAGGTCTCTTTATAGCTCAGGGTGTCCACATCACCCCTATCCTCTCAGAAAACACCTTCAAAAACACTCTTTACACTAGCTGACCATTGCTTGCTCTTTTTCCACTACTCACACATTCCACAAGCCCACCACACAATGCACACATATTGCCACAGGCGGTCTCCACCCTTACAAACACTCACAGCCACTCAATATCACTCTCTCGCACAAAACACCGTTGGCCTAGGGGGGCACACACATCAACACTGCGGGCATCGAGGAGAGACACCAGAACAGGAGAAATAGAAGGGGGAAGGGGAAATGACAACAAAACAGGGCAACATTGGCTTGATTACACTTCAAGAGGCATGTACAAAAGCTTGCACTACCATCACCATGGCCATTTTCAAGGAAAATTACAAAGGGATTTGACATGCACACTCCTCTCCCAAAAACTCCACTCTGTAGGCTTCAAACGGCACCGAAAAAGCCCTTAATTTGACTTAATAATGACTTTTATAGTGAGGGGCCTTCAACTTGCCCTCTCATTGGTCCATCTGGCACCTTAATTTGGAAACTTTCGGAAGGATGGAGTTGCTTTGCTTTCCTTTGATCTCTTTTGCTCTCCTTGGCTTGTGCTTGAGGGAAGGTGCACTAGCGACATCGCCAGTGCCCCTTGGCATCTTTATTTTTTTTATTTATCCATTTATCTTTCATTTTTCACCCTTTGGGAAGCCTAGCCTTGCACTGCTCCTTTGATCTCCCTTTTTGACCCTTTGACCGGCTACTTGCTTGATCTACCCTTCACCAGCTCTCCCACTCTCTCTCTCCTCATTCTTCCTCTTGGCGCTGTCATGAGTTTTTTGGAGCAATGGGTTGCGTATATGTACATATACATGCATGGTGCATCAAATAAAGTATTGCCCATTTTCCAGAGCCATGTGGTTACGTGGGGCCCACATGTGTACAGGTAGGACACCATGTACATAGTGCATCGATTTTCACTATTACCAGTACCAGTGTGTTTTTTCTACAATAATGAGGAGTTGGTAGTGCTTAAAACTTCTCGAGGAAGCTATCCGCGGGCCGACGACATGAGGTAAGCAGGTGCGTCAGATGGCATCTAGTGGCGTTAGGACGTCGAATGGGGTCAATATTTGCACATGGATGAGTACAGACACGACGTGGATGTTTTCTTGTGATAATTATGCAGAAAGATCATCATGAGGACCATATTTTGGGGCCACTTCACGTGGTGGCGGGATGCATTATTGGAAAAAAACTGAGTGCCAGGTGTGCAAATGATGCAAAAAGGTGACAACTATGCACTGCGAGGTCAGATTTTGGCCTGTTCGGGGTCCGTTTGAGGTCATCTAAAAGGCCAAGGGTGCCCAAATAATAAAGCTAAGTGTGGGAACTGAAAAAACAGAGAGAAGACCAGAAAAAATGTGGAGAAGAGAGGAGGAACAGCCGCAGGTGTGTTTTTTGGGTTTTTGGAGCCTGTTTTGGCCGTAAACTGCTCATCCGAGGTCGGATTTGAGCACTTTGACATTGTAGACTGGGGTTTTGGGCCGTTCCGGACGCGATGGCGCTGTCCATTTTGCCAAATTCCTCACTCTTTTCCTGCTATTTTTCTGTGTAAGTTTCTCCTATGAGCGAAGTTTCTGCTCTAGTTTGTGATTGTATCTGGTATCTTTTACCCATATTGTGTGAGCTGTTTGCCCCATTGGTGTTGGCCCAAGGTCATTTGTATCTAAACATCAGAAATTCTCCTCTTTTGAGCTGAGTTTTTTTGGGGTGTGTGTGTGTGTGTGTGTGTGTGTCTGTGTGGAGTGGGCAAGTGGATAGTCTCTCTCCTCTCACTCCAGAGGTGTGTTCCCTGTCTCGGCCAGGTGTGTTGTGTAAGCCGAGTGGTGCCCCATAGTGTGTGTGTGTATCTTCCCAAGAGTGTGTGTCGGGTCGTTATAGAGGCGCTGTGTGTGTTTTCATCCCGCTCACATTCTTTTGGGGCCCCCACGGAGGATCTTCTTCGAGTACCTTCTGCTTCGAGCTTCGAGCTTCGAGTTTCGAGCTTCGAGCTTCGAGCTTCGAGCTTCGAGCTTCGCGATTACAAATTACAGGTTACAGGTTACAGGTTACAGGGACAGGTACAGGTACAGGTGATTCACACAGGTACAGGTAGCTAGAGTTCAGTGATATATTAGCAGTGATGTCACTTGCAGTTGTTGTGGGAATGCGTCACTTAGCGCCTATTTGAGCGCATTGTCTGCTGGATTGTACGTTACTTGTGGAAACTGCCATTGTACGCATTTGTGGAGCCATACTTGGTTGTATTTGGCAGTCCCAGCCATTTCTGAGACTTGGTCTGGAAGATAGTCATTTCTGAGACTTGACTATATGCGATTTGCATTAGCCTTCGTGTGAGGGTCGATAGCGTGAGGTTTTTATTGAGCTGGGGGATTCTCAAATGTGGAGATCCTTTCGGGGATACAGGTAGCTGGAGCACCCTTTTTGTGACCTCGCCATAGGCTATGTACTAGTGAGTCCTACTTGATGCTCGGGTTCTATTGTTGACAGTTTATGCATACATAGACAGTCTATATTTTGGGTTCCTACTGCTCTACTTCTGGGGAAACTCTCTCGAAATTTTCCCAAGTTATGATGGCTGGTTTTTTGGTATTTTGAGCCATTTATGCTGTTATGCTGCTGAAATTTTGGCAAAATCAGAGGTTGAGTCAGGTGTGCCTTCTTGGGAGTTTCATGGTTGGCTTTAATGGATGATCAAAATGGCCCTCAGTTCACTCCTTTCCATTTAACTCAAAGAATTCAGATTAATGTTCATGTGTCCAGGAAGATCTTTTTCCAACAGCGCATAGTCTTTATGTTTGGGCCAAGAAGATTGAGAGAGATCCTGGAATGTCCTTTGCCTGTTGTCATTCCGATGATTAACTATGAAAACTCATTTGATGTGCACGTGTTTGTCCTTATCTAAAGTTGAGCTCCATTGAAGTTTCTGGGGATTGGGTAGTGAAAAGTTTTGGGTTCTTGCACGTGTGTTCGAAGGGGTTCTCAAAGCATCATAATTTGGGTAACCATGGCTTTCTCTTATCCGGAGTTTCATGGAAGAAGTGATGAAGATGTGGAATAATTTTTGGAAAAGATGGAGGTTGCCTGCATTAGCAACCAGATTCATGAACCGGCGCAAATGTTACGTCTTCTCCAAATTTGTTTGAAGAGTGATGCACGAGCTTGGTCCAAAGCATTTGAAGAGGAGTTGCGTGTGGCTGATCCACCTGTAAGATTGAGTTGGGACAATCTAAGGCATGGGTTGGAAGTGGAGTTTGTGAAGATAGAAGATCCTGAAAAAGTGTGGCAAGAAGTACAAGGTTTGGTGCAAAAGGAAGGTGAGCCAGTAGATGCGTACATACGTAAGTTTTCATTGGCATGGGAGCAAAATTGCAAGGCCTTAGCACCACAGGTACCCCCGCCTGACATGATGAAGAAGGACAGGTTCTTGGCTGGTCTTTGGGAGAATATACGTTGGAGAGTGGAGCTAAAGAAGCCTAGGACATATGAGGATGCACTAGAGGTAGCAAGGAACAAAGAGTGGAAGCTGAGGAAAATGAGCCAGTTAGGGGTGGAGTCTTTGCCAATGAGGTCTGAATTTCAACCTATAGAGTCTTTACAAGGGCGCATGTCAGGGGTTCATCATGAACCAGTGGTTCCTGTTACTACTCAGGTTATGCCAGCAGTGGTCACTACAGCAGTGCAAGATGATGGCCTAAGGCAAGACATGAGGCAAGTGGTTGATCTGATGAAGAATCTCAGCCTAAACATGCTAGGTCAAGTGGGAAATAATCGAGGTCGAGGGCGGTTTGCAAATCAGCCAGGAGGTGAAGAAAGACCTAGGAATGGTGCTGGACAAAGTAATAGTAGGTTTTGGAGGCAGACGTCCACATGTTATAATTGTGGAGAGTTGGGTCACATCAGCCCGCAATGTGATAAGCCACCAAGGATGGGGGGAGACATGTATCCATTGCCAAGACAGGTGCTAACTAGGTTAAATGATTATGGCATCGAAATTAAGGGAGACGAAGGAACCAGTGGACTGACCCAGGAGGAAAAGGGAAAGACAAAAGTGCTAAGTGTAGTCACCTTGGAGAAGGCATCAAAGATAGAGGATACATTAGTGATGCCTATTGGGAAGAGGACCACAAAGGATAAGGAAGGAAGAAGTGCCTCAGGTCCTAGTAAGAAGAAAGGAAAGAGCCATAAAGGCGAGGATGTCAAGGCCAAGAGAAAAAGGAGAGCTCGTCGAAAGTTTCATGTTTCAGATTTTCCACTAGGGGATGGGCAATTAAGCTATGACTTGAAGGAGGATCTGACGAGCAGGAAGGCAGATGTTACTTTTGGGCAGCTTATAGAGATGGTGCCTAAGCTAAAGCGACAATGGAAGAGGATGGTTAACCCAATGGAGAAAGAGCCAGAGAGAGGTTCAGTGAAGGTGTTGGCAATGGACGAGCTACCAGACATTTGTCCAATAGTAGATGTGTGGCATAAAAGGAAAAATTTGGGACAAGGTTATGTGGATGGCGGAGCCCAAATATGTGTCATAACACACTCATGCGTTGAGAAGATGGGTCTCACAGTGGCTGGGGTGTCAGGTTTTCGGATCAGATTGGCAAACCATCAAAAAGTAAAATGCTTAGGTGTTGTAAAGAGCTTAGAAGTGGAGGCATATGATGCAAAGGCAGTGGTTGATTTTCATGTGATGCCAGCAGGGTTGGGAGCATATCCTATTATACTGGGCAGACCATGGTTACATGCAGTGGGAGCTGTTCAAGATTGGCGACATGGTACGATTAGCCTTTATGGAAAGACAGGTACCAAGAAGATTTATAATATGGACACAAGAAAACGATTAGAGGAGCTTTATGAAGATGAGGATGAGTCTAGTGATGAAGACTCTTCCACGGTGACAGATGAGGACAGTGATAGCACTACCAGCAGTGATGAGGATGCTGATGTTTCATTTCTTTTTATGGACAAAGAAATCCAGGAGTTTGGTTTAGTTGCATTTGCGAATGAGGTTGAAGATGAAAGTGAAGGGCCTTATGAAGTGATTGAAGGGCTGATGCAAACCAAGGTTGAGTTGTCAAAGAAGCAGGAATTAATGACACAAATGATCAGTGGAGACCTCTCACCTATGGAGAAGGATATATATTTGCACATGATGGCTAGTTTTCTTGATTTGTTCATTACTTCATATGAAGAGATCAGAGGGTTCAAGGGCAAAGAGGATGCATTGGCTACTTGTGTACCTTGTGATTCTGGGTGTGAGTGTGAGATGGAGGGTATTGATGATGAGCACGTATCTTTGGATACTAGTTCTTTGGAAATTAGGGAAGAGGGCAAGGTTGAGAGCCATTTTGTGGATTTGTTGGATGTGGAGCCTGTTTTGAAGCCATATTTTGATGTATGTGCAGTGATTGAACCAATTTGTGAGCATGATTGTGGTTTAGAGTAGGGATCTGTATTCTTGGAGACTGATGAACCCATGCTAAAAGCTATGGATAGTGGTGATAGCCATAGGGAAAAAAACTGAGTGCCAGGTGTGCAAATGATGCAAAAAGGTGACAACTATGCACTGCGAGGTCAGATTTTGGCCTGTTCGGGGTCCGTTTGAGGTCATCTAAAAGGCCAAGGGTGCCCAAATAATAAATCTAAGTGTGGGAACTGAAAAAACAGAGAGAAGACCAGAAAAAACGTGGAGAAGAGAGGAGGAACAGCCGCAGGTGTGTTTTTTGGGTTTTTGGAGCCTGTTTTGGCCGTAAACTGCTCATCCGAGGTCGGATTTGAGCACTTTGACATTGTAGACTGGGGTTTTGGACCGTTCCGGACGCAATGGCGCTGTCCATTTTGCCAAATTCCTCACTCTTTTCCTGCTGGTTTTCTGTGTAAGTTTCTCCTATGAGCAAAGTTTCTGCTCTAGTTTGTGATTGTATCTGGTATCTTTTACCCATATTGTGTGAGCTGTTTGCCCCATTGGTGTTGGCCCAAGCTCATTTGTATCTAAACATCAGAAATTCTCCTCTTTTGAGCTGAGTTTTTTGGGTGTGTGTGTGTGTGTGTGTCTGTGTGGAGTGGGCAAGTGGATAGTCTCTCTCCTCTCACTCCAGAGGTGTGTTCCCTGTCTCGGCCAGGTGTGTTGTGTAAGCCGAGTGGTGCCCCATAGTGTGTGTGTGTATCTTCCCAAGAGTGTGTGTCGGGGCGTTATAGAGGCGTTGTGTGTGTTTTCATCCCGCTCACAGTGCTTTGCTTTGCTTTGTTTGGCCGTTTTGGCTTCCCTTTAGACCCCCACACCCGGCCATTTCTCACTTGCCCTCTTGGTGCGGCCTTTAGGTGGTCCTCTGCCCTGCTTGGCTATCCTCCTCCCGACCATCTTCTTGGACTGCTCTCTTTCTTCCTTGTTCACATGACGGCCTCCCTTGGCATTTGACTTGGTTCGGGCCCGGCTGCTCTAGACGGACACTCTCCCTCTTTCTCTTACTTCATGGGATGAACCCTTTGCATTCGACCCGTCTGGTCAGCCACACTCTTCCTCTCTCACTCCTGCGGGAACTTCCTCTTGTTTCATGCCGGGGAGGCACTAGCAATATTGCTAGTGCCCTCCTCCCTTGCTTTCAAAAACGGGACCTTCAAGGTCCGTGGGAACGGCCACTCGTAGCACGCATGCCATGTCATCATTGTTGAACTACCACCCGATAGCTTCAACAAGCAACGCCACAGTTGCCCTCCAAAAGTAACCGGTGTCACCGCCCTGCGTAGCCATGCGCGCCTCGCACATAGCGCCACAGAATGCCCGCAATTGCTGAGAGGAGAGAGCTCTCACACTCCAGCTCGATACACATAAATCATGCCATGCTATAGCCTATATAGGTGCAACTCTTGCTTCATGTCTTTGCATATGGGATCACCCAATTGACACATGGTGTCACCACAGGGCTCAAGCTTCGTAAGTCCCTTGAAAAACAAAAAAAACCCTTTAAAAAACCTTGGAAATGGAAATTCTCTCCCCACTTCAGAGCTTTGCTTCTTTCTGCTCAGTAATTATATGCCCAAATCGGGGAAACCCACTGACAACTCCCATTGTGGACTTTAACCCACTCATCTCTCGCCACCTCTTGATCCTCCCAAGGTCGCAAACCGAGGTCATCAAAAACAGAAAAAAATATCTGGTACCTTTCCTCGGGCAATTGCCCCAGACTTTGTCCATCTATAACTTGGCGGTCAAGACTCGGAATCACAAGCCATCAATTTTTGTTGACTCCACAGAATTTTCTCTATTTGTTTGAACTCTATCGAGGCCTAATAAATGCTAGATGGCATGCATACCCATATTGTCAGGTGGGCATTGACCCGACCCTCGACAAATCTTCAAGTGATCATAACTTGCTATCCCGCGCTTTGATTTGCAATCCAAGAAAATAGGTACGCTCCATAATTTGAGCACTACACTGCTTGGGCCACCTGTCCCCAGCTGCCCTGTCCGTCACGGATCTGTTAAACCTTCCAGCTTTGAACTGCAATGTCTTGCACATCGAGGCTCCATTTGATGAGCCATCTAGACCGGCTTCTAGAGCACGTCGAACACTACATTGTAGGCACTTTGGGCACCTTCACCTACTATCCCATCTGGGCCTATTTTGAGCCCTTTGGCCTATAAAGCCGCTTTAATTATACATTCTTCCTACCCTTTGGCTACCCAGGACCTTGATACCTTCCCTAGCCTTCTGCATTGCACCTGCCTGTAGCCTTTGCTTGGCATACACCACTTCCCAGCTCAGACCAACTTTGGCTGCACCGACGTCTCTCATGCCCTCCTCTCGTCTGGAGAAAATCCCGATGGAATCCTCTCTGATATGTGCTCTGGCGGCATAGTTTTTGGCTGAAAGTAAGTAGAAATCGGAGTACCCTTGTATGTATATGTCTCTAGGTCATTTGGATCAACAAGTTTGTACTCGCATCCATAATTATTTACCATCAAAACTTGCAATCTATGGGCACCTGTATACGTGAATGCATAGAGGTTCCTATGGAATCTCAACTCTCTAGCATTGCGTTCCACACACTTGAAGAAGATATATGGATTCCCGTTAGTGAACCTATATAAGAAGTTAGATAGGTTCACAAATAGGAATCTCACATTTGGTTTTTTGATCAGATGATGCCTCTCCTCTAGGTATTCTCCCAATGCCAGTGTTGAAGGCATTGCAGCATTTCTTGTGTTTTCCATGTCTCTGAGTGGAGTAGAAAAACCTGGTGGTGGATGACTTGTCATGATTAAGGCTCACTCAAGATTCTCAAGATAGTGTCTTACAAGCCCACTTTGGCTTAGTGCAACTTGCCCTCTTTTTGGCCCTAGTCAGGTCTTTCAAAAGTTAGGTCTTTGTGGTTTTTTGGTCTCTAGAAACTAGTCTTGGGGTACACTAAAAGTTTGAAATTAGGAAACCTAGAAAAATTCAGTCTAGGTGTGTCTTATTGCCTGCAAGCTTTCTTCCTGGCTATATCTGTCTCAATTTGGAGTTGTCTATCAAAAGTTAGAGCAATTTTAGTGAACTGCACTTGAAACATCACTCAAGAAAATCTCAGGACCAAAACACAAGAACTTTGGCTTGTATAGTGGTCTCTAAAAGGTATTTTTAGCTCAAACTTGAGATTTGGGGTGTAGTGAAGTATGTCTACAAGATCATCAAGTCAGATACCCCCACTATGCTGAGGTACATAGATTGTGATTCATGTTCCTCTGTCAATTTTGTTTTTCTCCAAATTTTGACAGTATGTAGACAAGGTCATATGCAGGCTATGTACCAATTTTCATCAAATTCTGAGGTTGAGGTACATGGATCACGATCCATGTTCAACCACATCTAAACTCGATCTCTTAGGAGTTTGTTTATGACTATGTCTACAAGCTAAATCTCATATCTTTTTGAATTTGGACTTGTTTTGATAGGTCAATGGCCAATACAAGTTCTGCACTGCGGTTTTTAGTCTGTCACTTGTTTTGCTCCCTTTTGACCCAAATTTTCTTGATTTTTCTCAAAACTAGACTTGGGGATATGTTTCCTTGTGTATGCATTACTGATCTGGAAAGTTTCAGGTTAGACTGTTACTGTGGGTACATGGATCGTGATCCATGTTGGGAGCCCAAACTAACTTTTTTTGGTACCATCAGAATCAACATGATTAGTAGGTACTATGGTATCAATTTTTTTGAAAATGGACCTTTGGATTTAAAATTAGGTCAATTCTGATAGTTTGTCAAAGTACTTGGTAGTTTTGGCTTTTGACTTGGTTTTTTATATCCAAATTCAGTTTTGAAAAGACCACTAGACTCATTTGGATGTCCTCTAGCTATGGTGCAAGTTTAGTATCAATCTGTGACATAGGAACATGGATCACAATACCTTTGTGTCAGATGGTAATGAAACTTGGCATACAGCTTGTCCTTGGTCTCCTCATCCCTGTTATATGGTTCTTATGTGATTTGGATCACTTTAGGTCAAGCAAAAGTCAATACCTATGTCTGTTTTAGGGTTTTTACCTTAAGCTACTTTTTGCACTTTTGACCCACTTTTTGAACTTTTTTGACAATGTTTCTTTGGAGATTTTTGTTCACAATGGTCTCTGCTACAGGTTTGAAAAATTTTTGTCCAAAAATTTCTCAGGGGTAAATGGATCGCAATCCATTTTCCTCCACTTTTGGACTTGATCTTTGGTGTACTAATAGCTTGGTCTTTGTAGCTTGCCCCACAAAGAATTCTGGATTTGGATCAGTTTTGCCTAACCAAAACTGACTTCTATAGTCTGTTGTGACAGTTTTGACTTTGTTCTGTCTTTTGCTCTTTTGAACACATTTTATAATTTTTTTGCATATGGTTCTTTTGGGAAAAGTGTTTGTCTATGTCTCAGCTACCTACTGCTCAAATCTCAACCAATTTTTTTTAATGAGGTACATGGATCGCAATCCATGTTCCATCAGATGTGAACACCAAATTTGGCTTGATGATTACCTGTAGTGTTAATAGTCTACTCCACCACTTCCTTTTGGATTTGGACAACTTTTTACTAGTCAAAAGTGATTTTCTTGTCTGCTCTGCGGTTTTTGGCTAGTTTCGGTATTTGGTTATTTTGACTAACTTTTTTCAATTTTTTGACATGGTCCCTTTTGGAAAAGTTGTTCCACTAGTTATCAAAGATGTACTTGTCAAATATCAGCCCCAAATGTCAAAAGGATACATTGATCGCAATCCATGTTTGACAACATTTTTTCATGGATTTTGTTATGCAGGTTCTCTATTCCCTGTAGAAGTGAAATCTCACTTTTTTTTTAATTTGGATCCCAAAAAGTTGAAAAACCCCAAATTTTGTGTCTGAAATGCATGTTTAATTGTTCTTGCCCTAATAGTCAATTTTGATGTGATTTTTGAGATTCTCTTTCAAGAACACTTGATGAGAGCAATGTCCCACTAATATACAGTGTCATTAGTCACTTTTCTGCCAAATTGGTCTCTGGGGTACATGGATCACGATCTCTGTTCCTCCACAGATTCTGGCCAAACTCTCCATATTGCTTCTAGAGAGTATGTTGATGCCCTTGATCCACAAATTTTTGACTTTGGATCACTTTTGAGGTCTCTACCATCAAATTTTTAGAATTTTAGAGCTATGGTTATTTCAACCAAAATATGGTTTTCACTCTTTTTACTTTCAATCTTTTAGCCCAAATTTGATGGTGGTAGTTTCTACTTACCCTACTCCTAAGTATTGAAATGAAACATGAAACAAAAACAAACAGAATGGCACAAAATAAAGTCAAAACGAAAAACGGAACAACACTCTAAAATTAATGAGAAAATCGAAGAATGAAATGTTTTTTGGCTATCTCACTCACAACTCTCTTTACCTATTGAAAATAGATCTAGCAAGTCCTTGACTTTTAGACTCTACCAAGCACTAAACCCCGTCTCTAGTTGCTTCACTGCTAAAGTGTAAATGGAATGGAGAGACATATCTTCAGAAAAAGAAGCTCTAAATACACACTAGGTCACTCACCATCTAAGGATCATATCTTCAACAATGGTGCCAATGTTGGTGGGTCATCGACGGCAAATGTCTGTAGCATAGCTATCGTGCACTAACATAATGTCAATACTCAGGGAAGTGACTCGGATGGGACACAAAGACTCTTTGAGATTGTCAATTTCAAGAAGTGAACGTTAACAATCAAACACACCAACTCAACAAGCAAACCAACACTCAATGATCAAGGAAATCTTCCTATGTCCTTTCTCACAGCTCTAGGTCATCACGCCATTTTGGCACTCGAACAGACTCGAAATGCAACAAAACTTCAGGAGGAGGTCTAGGAAACCTAGGGGCACTATCCTACCAGCTCTATTTGCAATCCGGTAAGGTATCAAAATCACAATCCATCATGAACAAGGTCTTTAAAACTACAACAGATCAGTCCAAAAAGGTCACCCTATAGTCTAGGAACACTCTCCTATGGCCACAACAACTAAAAACAATGATTTAAGCACTCAAATCTTATGATTAGGCTTACTAACGCGTAGTCGCAAACCTCAACAAAAGTGACAATGCTTACACTTGAATGAAAGAGAAAAGAGAGAGGAACACAATGCAAGTTTTAAAATTGAAATATGATTACCCATTCATTAATTGTGATGATTACAAGTTGGAGCAGCTTTGTAGCTTGAGCGTACGTACAACAGAGCTCTTTCCTTCTCCTAAAGAGAAGTCTTCTTTCACATTAAGGTTATTGACATTTATACGTAGGGCATTCTAAATGGCCAGTGGTGGCCGGTTCACATGGACCTTTACAGTTGTCATGATAGAATTACAACTCAGGGAATTGACCTGCTACTCTAGAATCAGGATTTACATAGAGTATCACTACACTAGATTGGGAAAATAATAGACTACAAATGTTGTGTGTGGCTATGTGTCTGGCTAGGTGGGCGCCCGTTCAATCAATCCTCAAACAAAACATATAAAAAATTGTGTAATTTCTTCCCTCTTTCCCTCCTTCTTGTCTTTGCTATGTTCCAACCATTTGGTGTGGGTGTGTGAGATGTGTGTGCCTCCCCGAACCTTTGTGTGTGTGAGAGAAAAAGAGAGAGTGTTGTGTGTTGTGAGATTGTTGTGAACGGAAAAAATCGGTGTGGTGTGGTGTCAATTGATTGTGCAAACTATGCGTGCATTGGTATATGTGTGGATGATGATCTGTATGCAGAAGTGTTGAGTATTGAAGGTGAACTCTACTGGATTGGGCTGCATTGAGTATTCTGGGCTATAGAGAAGAAGATTGTTTGTGTTTCAAGTGTGTTTCACTTTCCCCCTATCCACAATGTGCTACTTTTAGGTACAAAGGAATGTTAGAGGCTTCTATGCACAACCGTAAGATTCCATATGAATCCCTATGATATAGTCATTCTCTAAGCAGTTTGAAAGAATTTGTTTTTTCTATTAAGCGTCTTTTAGCTATTTTGGTTCAGTCTATCAACAATTGTCCTATGGGCAAAAGTGCAATTATATTCTCATGCCATCTATGTATCGTTTCTAGGTTAAAGAGACATGCATCTGGAAAATCATCTTCAACTCCATCTAGGTTCTCTCTGTTTAATAGTTTGCATAGGTGATCAGTCTGTTGATGAGTTGTCCCTTTTTTAACCACAACTGTGAATTCAAATTCAAGAAAGATAATGATCCATTTCACTATCTGGTCCATGTTGCATGGCTTGTTGACCAAATACAATAGTGCTTGGTGATTCACAAAGAATATGAACCGGTTGGCTACTAGGGGATAATGTCAAAATTCTTCATAGCATACACCATTCTTAATCCTTTCCTTTATGTAGTTGTGTAGTTTTATTTGACATTGTTTAGTTGACAACTAGAATAGAAGATCCTTAAATCCATAGTTCCCTCACCAGGTTGTGTCAGAACACATCCAATGGCAAACGGAGAGGCATCTACATGAACATGAAAGATTTTATTCCAATCTGGTTCCTTGAGGATTGGTGTTGATATCAAAGCTTGCTTCAACTTCTAAAATGATTTCTCACAATGCCCTGTCTAATTGAAGGTTACAATCAAACCATAGATTTTATTCCAATCTGGTGCCTTGAGGATTGGTGTTGATATCAAAGCCTGCTTCAACTTCTAAAATGATTTCTCACAATGCTCTGTCTAATTGAAGGTTACAATCAAACCATAGAGTGGCTTAACAATAATTGCATACATGTAGATAAAATTTCTATAGTATCCACAATGTCCCATGAATGATTGAACCTCTTTTACTATTCTCAGACGTGGCATATCCACAATCACCTTGATTTTGTCCATATCTGTGGATATTCCATTGGTGGATACAATATGTCCTATAAGATCTTGTTGTACCTCACCAGAAAACACATTTTTTTGGATTCAAGAAGATTCAATAGGTGCAACATTTCCCAAATACATTTTTTAGATGTTCTATATGGTCTTCACATAATATTGAATGCACACATAAGTCATCCATATAGATTTCTAAAAAGATATGCAAGTATTCTCTAAAAGCATGAGCCATAAGTCTTTGGAAGGTGTCCGGTGCATTCGTCAACCCAAAAGACATAACCCGATAAGAAAAAATGTCACATTCAATTGCTTAAGATGTTTTGTGTTGATCTTTTGGTTTAACACTATTTCTGTAACCAGACACTCAAGTGTCATGAGACACTGAAGTGTCCCATTTTTCCAACAACTTGTCATAATCATTTAGTGAATCTAGAAAAAAAAATTGATAGGTCATGTACATATTTTAGGTCAGTTATGAGGTGAAGAACATAGACAAATTTTAAATTTTCTAAAAATAATACCAAATTAAGATTATGGTGATAAGTTTAAGATGGAAAAATCATAAAAATGTATTGTAGTCTTCACAAAATTTCCATAAATTGAATATAGCTTCTCATCATAATAAGATTCTTTATAGATTTCAAGGTGCATGGATAGGAAAAAACCTATGATAGCAAGAAATCAAGCTTCATAACTTAGTTATGAGACTAGATTTTTGTTGTAATAAAAAAACCCAAATCTTGAAAATGCTGACAAAGAGGAAAATTTTGGTCTTTCAAGGTCTCTTTTGTTAACATGATGAGGTTATCGGACATAAATTAAGTTCTATAATGTATCCATAGGCCAATACCCATCAACTAAGCATTTTTCAAGGTTTCAAACTTGCAAGAATCTTGTAATTTAAGCTCGTTTAAAACATTTTATAGTGCATAAGTTTTTGCAAAATAAACATTGCCATGAAAAAACTAATAAAAGTGTGTATATAAAGTTGTGCACAAAAGTGAGGTTGTGCACAAAAGTGACAGATTATAATTTTTATGAGTACCTTGGATAGCATTTTATAAGTTTGTAAAAGAAATTCTTGAGATTTTTTCTAGATTTCATGTACCACCACTTAATTTAAATTTATGAAAAAAGGAAACTAAAGTATCCTTTTTGGTACCAAAATACTGTTAATTGCCAATTGATTATAACCTAAATTACATCCAAACATTTATATGTGTGTTTCCTTGCTACTCTTTGCAAGACATGATCAGTGATAGGAAGAGGATAGTTGTTGCAAATAGTAGTTTTTGTCACTTTTTTGTGAGATTGACGTACACTCTTATTTTGCCATTCTTCTTAGGTACCACCATAATTGGAACCAAGGAGAGGGAGGTGGACACAATTTCCCAACAAGAAGAACCTGCTGCATTTAATGGGCTATCATAATTTGAGATTTTTTATTTACTTTCAAACCTTGGGTTAAGAATTAACCAAGGAGTTCATGAGATGTGGCATACAAATGAGATAAGGATTTTAATAGGGAAGGTTTTACGTCCGATAGTTTTTTATGTCATGACACAATCCGTGTGCTCAATTTTGTAGGTGAATCTCTTTGATTTTCTTTGCAAATGTTTCATTGTAAGTGTAAGGGCGTTGTCTGCTTGGCTTAGCAACAGGCTTTAAGGGAATGGTATGTTGATAGATGGCAGGATCAACCCCCAAGTCCTTGTAAGACCAAGTGAACACATCCCTATAATCTTTGAGTGTTTGAATCAACAACTCTTCCTTGTCTAGTGATAGGTATGTAGCAATGTAAGTAGATTTAGGTTCTTCTCCCAGTTCTCCTAGATATATTATTTTAGCATCCTCAGGTCCATCGTGATATTTCCTTGCTTCTTCCCTTCTCCCTCATTGGGTGTTCAATGATGATTTTGTTGTCTTGAATAGTGTACTTCTTGTAATGTGAGGGTAAACTTTCTCCATCTTTCCCTGATTCTTCCCCATTTTTGGTTTCACTTTCCATTTTTGTTGTCCAAACCTCTTTCAATGTTTGTTTTTGTTCACTGTGTTTCTTTTTCCATTCAACCTTAGTCCATTTAGGTTCACTAGTAGCATTTTGTGTCTTTAATGTGTCTTTATGAGGATTTTTTTTTGTCCTTTTTTTATTTTTATTTTTTTGGTTCAAATAGGACTGGTGGGTTTCTTAGTTACTTTGTCTTGTGAGCACTCCCACTAGTCTCAAGTATGACTGTTTCCCCTTGATATATGGCATTGGCTTGCTTCTCATCCCTTTTATTGCATGTTTGTTTCTATAATGTTGCTGACTTTTGGGCTTTTGATTTGGGAAGTCAAATAATTTTTTAGGTTTTTTTTCAAGATCACTCTCATGATCCTTTGATTTTTCATCATCTTCATTAAGCTCTCCGTATCTGTGAGCATCAAGGGTGCCATAGTAACATTCATCACTTGATTCGCTGTTGTTCTCTAAGACATGATTTGAATCAATTTCCATGGTAAGATCTCTAATAGAAATCTTATCCCAGATATGCAAACATTGCACTTCGGTCTCAACTCTTTTTACTTCACTAGTTTCTGTTGTTTTTTGGTGATTTTTGCTTGGATTCACTCTAATCATGCATAAGGGAATTAAGTCCAAGCCCTTTTCATCACAAAACTTCGTAGGTGTGATCTCATTGACACACATATCTAAGGTGGTCTAAATCTGAGTCCACTCCAAGGGCTCTATTTTTTCTTCAAGGAATGGCTCAAGTACATAGTCTAGCACTTCAAATGGTCTTGATTTCTTGTTTTTGTCCTTGATGAAACTGTCACAGTTAGAAAATCCAAACATCCAGAAGTGAGCTCTTGAGTTCAACCTTGCTGGTAATTCACACTTTGTAGCAGTTGGCAGAATCAAAATCTTCTACGAGTGTTCTTTTACATCTCTGCAGTTGTGGTCATTTGAGTTGATGCGTGTATTGGTATCCATGTGGCAGAAGTAGATATAAGCATAACCCCAGTCTTGAACCATTTTTAACTGATGCATGAATGGCCTTCCTAGAATAAGATCATAGTTATTCTCAGTACCAAAATATACTATAGCAAACGTACGTTCATACTCGATTCCACAAGAAGTCATCAGTATTTGTTTCATAATTTCAATAGGTTTTGCAATATAGCCATCAACTAGCTACAATTTCATTTGAATCTCTCTTAGGGTAGGTCTTTCCCATTTCTCCCAAATCAATTTTGTAGCAATGGAAACCCCTACTCCACTATCCAAGATAGCAATGGTTTCTACTCCCTAGTGCTCTATGGGGGGCACTGTGGTATTCATTTCTTCTCCTTCTCAGTAATCCCAAACCTTGTTTATAGGACCAAAAGGAGAAATGGTTGCATGTCAATAGGGGTCCAAAAGGAGACAATCTACCAAAGAGCAATCTGCAATAAGTGCTTCTAGATTTACCTCAGCAAGGACCAAGAGGAGAGATGGGTACATCTCAATAGGGGTCCAAAACGAGGTAGTCTATCAAAGAGAAAAATCCATCTAATGGAGATTAAAAGACCTTAGGGTTAGCTTCATTAAAGACCTCCAAAATCTAGTGTTAAAAAGTCCTTTGACCTTAGGCAAGCTAGGGCTGACCTTGAGGTGGAAATCCTACCCAAGCATGAGGTGTTTGTCGGCTTGCTAAGGTTCTTGAAGTGTTCAATTCAAATATGATCTCTCAAGAGGCATAAATGGTTTCCATGCTTAATTGACTAAGTGTTTGAAGTGTTCAATTCAAACCAAATGACTTAAGAAGCATAAAAGACACATGTCAAAATCCTCCACATATGGTCCTCATGATGTGCTTGAATCCTATTGGATAGGCTTTAAAGGGGTCCTATGAGAATTTAGATGCATAAAAATAAATAATTAAGTTCTTTCTCTCAAAGAGGAAAAAGAAGGCACATGTCCAAATGATATAATTAAATAATACGAGAGAGAGAGAGAGAGAGAGAGAGAGAGAGAGAGAGGTGGACTAAGCTTGAGAGGGGGAATACTCTCCCACACACACACACATTCTCTCATTGTGTGGAGTGCAAAGTGCAAGAGCTCCATCTCCTTCTCCAAGCTTGTTGAGAAGTTGAGAGCCTACACCAACAATCTTGGTTATGGAATGAAAATCCAACCAAGAGCCATGCTTCAATGCTTAAGATTTCCATCTTCTTCATCTTCATTTTTATGCTATTATGTTATGCTAGGAAAGAAGAGTAATGAACTATTTCTTTCTCCTATGAATGATTCTTCTTCTTGTTCCCTACCCTCATTCCCCGCTAGCTCTCTCCACCTTCGAAGGTGTTTGAGGCATTGGGAACTGAGGCTTGGGATAGTTAATGCTTTTTACAAAGTTTATGTTATGCTCATGATGCATGAAGCTTTCCATATTCATGGCATCACCAAGGTCACAAGGAACACAAAGATTGTATTGTACCAAGTTTCTCTTGATGGGAGAATCTATAATACAAACGCCTTTTGGAGGGGGGACCAGCTCCAAGTAAATCGAGTCCTCAACTATTGTCATGTTCTCCAATACTCTCTCTCTTGCAAAGTATTATTCATGACAAGTTAATTAAGTACTATTTCATGTTTCTACCATCAATTAAGTTCACCCTCTATGTTCTCAAAGTAATCTCACAAAAATTCTCACTCTAATTCTCTTAATTCCGCAATTCTCAAAGTTCATAGGCCATTTCCATTACATTGGTATCAGAGCATTTGGTTTCTCTTTTCTTGCTTAAGAAGAGAGATCCTTAAGTAGCCTATTAATGGTTGATTTTGTTGATTATATTAGGGTAAGTGGGACTGGGATCTATGATCAAGGTTTTTGAGTCCACTATGTGGGATATGGTATACACCTCGAGAGCTTTGGTCTTTATAATGGGGTCTTTTTAGACTTGCCTACGGCTTTACCATTTTTGAGACATAAGAAGTCTAAAATGAGATGTCCCTTGGAAATTATGCTATGCTAGACCCACCCCACTACTCTCTATAATTAACCAATTTGAGTCGTGGGTGTAGATACTTAAGTGCTTATTTTCAAAAGCTAAGAGGAGTAGCAACTAAGGTTTTGAATTGCCAAAGAATACACTAAGTAAACACATAAGTATAGTTAGCATGGCTGACAATAATCAAGAGAGTAGAATGAACATTAATAGCTTTGATTTTTCACATGAAGGTGCTACTGATGATGCCCCCATGTTTATAAATTATCTTGTTAATAGGTTGCACCAAGCTATGGGCAACCCTACTTTGCAAGACGAAGTTAATCAACAACTTCGTGCTTATGGGATTTCCCTTCCTCTCCAAGAGGAGGGAGAGAGAGAGAGAGCTTAGGAGGTCTCTTGATGAGACTCTCGAAATAAGACTCTCTCCCATAAGAGAGGAGGAATCCAAAGAATGAGAAAGAAGTGAATCCCTAAGTTCCTCTAAAAATGAGGCTCCATGAAGACAACGGTTTAGACTATCACCAACTCCTCCGAAGAGGAAGCGGTCAACCCATAGTCCATCTCCTTGTCACTCCAAAAGGGAAGAGAGGAAACAAAGGAAGAAAAAAGCAAGAAAGAGGTCACCCTCTTCTCCTTCTTCCTTCTCTTCCAACGAAATCTATGGCTATTCTCCTAGAGAATACAAGAGGGGAGGACATCGTAAATCATACCTTGCATGGAAAAGATCACAAAGCTCAAGAAGTTCAAAGAGAGAAAAGAGTATCTCTTTTCTCACCTATGATGGCACCTTTGGTGCCACAGACAAAGTATTGGCCTTCATCAAAAAAATTGATGCGGCCTTTGGAGATGAGGGCTTCACATAGTCCTCCAAGCTGCACCATGTAGCTATGCACTTCCAAAAATATGTTTGTCAATGGTGGGCTAGCCTTTGTGACAATGGTGAGGCCCCAAAGACATTGAAAACTCTACGAGTTTTCATCATGAAGCAATTCCTTGCAAGCAATGCAAAAGACAAAGTGCTTACCGAATGGTGGAGCTTGAAGCTACTCTTCAATGAGTCTATCCCCACAAATATTTAGACAAGTTTTGGGATTTACATCTCAAAGCTACAGTCTTTCAAAGGATAGACTCCTCCGAACAAAAGCAGCAATTTTGTGCAATATTACCTGAAGAAATGGCTGAGTATGTCAACTCACAACGGCCTAGTACTATCACCGAAGCCATCCATCACACTATGGTTGCTTCAAGGATCAATTTCCAACAAGGGGTGAGAAGAAATTTCAAGCCCGTGGAAAACAAGGATTGAAATGAACCTAAAGGAAAGAGCAATGCTCAAAACTCTTCCCAAGGCAACACCAACACCAACAACAACAACAAGGCCAAGAAGAAAGGATCTTAAAAAGGTAAAAATAATCTCTCTCCCAAAGATTTAGAGACCTTTCATAAAGACCATAAATGATTTAAGTGTGGGGAGTGAGGACATGGTTATTATTATTTCCCCAAAAGAAATGTGCTCAATGACACTCCTAGAGCTTCCATGGTTGAAGCTCCAAAAGAGGATACATTGCAAAGACTCATACCTCTCCTATACTTGGGAAAAGTAAGGGAGCATGATGCCCTTATTCTCTTTGACCATGGCTCTACTCACAACTTCATATCAATGGAGTTGTCCACTAAGTTGAGCATTCAAGCTTTTGAAATGGGAGATATTGTAACTGCCGATGGAGCTTTCAAGGGATAGAAAGCCTCCATTACTCCCTTTATTGGGAAGTTAAGGCTTCATGTCCAGAGCTACATTGACAAAGAAGACTTTTTTTAATCTCTCCTCTCCATCATGAGGATGTTGTCCTAGGGGCACCATGGTTCAACCGCATGGCTGCCAACATGAAGTTCCCTAAAAGGAGAATCTACTTCATTTACAGGGAAAAGAGTATGTACATCGATGCTAATGAGTCGGAGAACACCATATCTATGGTAAATATGCTTGCTTTTGATAAGTCAATGAAAAGCTCTATTTTTGCGGATATGAGTTTTGTTAGAGAATATGTATAAATGATTCTAATGTTTTCACAAGTAGCAATAATGGGAATCAACGGGAATTAGAGTTGTCTAATTTCCTAAATGGATTCTAAGATGTTTTCATTGATGACATCCCTAGTGATCTACCTTCAAAACGAGGAAATGATGACCATGCAATAGAGCTTCTACTAGGAATATCACCACCTAATAAACCTCCTTACTGAGTTTCACAAGATCAACAAGATGAGCTCATGAGGCAAGTGCATGAATTGGTGGAAAAAGGGATGGTGAGGCCTAACTCCTCTCCATTCTGTTGACCGGTATTTTTAGTGGAAAACAAAGATGACACATATCACATGTGTGTCAACTATAGAGCACTAAATAAGATCACTATATTTAAAAAAAGATTTTCCATCCCGCGGGTAGAATATCTATTTGAGAAGTTACAAGTTTTTGCCTAGCAAATGCTCCAACCGCATTCAAACTCACGATGGACAAAAATCTTCAGGCCACTCAAATTATCTTAATGAGTACAAGTGACACCTCTAGGTAATCTTTCAAGTTGTGAGAGAGAATAAGCTTTTCATTAATAAAAAGAAAAGTGATTTTTTCCTACATGAGATTCAATATTTAGGTTACATTATCTCTCGAGATGGTATCCGTATGGATCTATCAAAGTTGGAGGTAATAAAAGATGGCCCAATCCAAGGAATCTACATGAGCTAAGAATCTTTATTGGTATGTGTGCATACTATATACGCTTCATAGCAAAAATTTCTCAATTGCAGGACCATTGCATGACTTAACAAAGAAGAACGTTAAGTACTCATAGAGTGCTAAAGAACAAAATTCTTTTGACAAGCTCAAAGAGAAGTTTACCTCTCAACCAGTCCTCATGCTTCCGGATCTCTCAAAGCCATTTGAGGTCCAATGTGATTCTTGTGGTCATTGCCTTGGAGCAGTTCTGCTTCAAGAAGGGCATGCCATAGCATATGAGATCCGAAGGCTCAATGTCGATGAAGGGTCTTGGGTATATACAAAAAAGATCTTTTAGCTATTCTACATGCCCAAGACACATGGAAGCACTATCTCTTGGGGGATCCATTCATCCTAGAATGGATCACAAAGCCTCAAGAACTTCATGACGCAAACCAAGCTTTCCGACAAACAAACGAGGTGGGCAAATTTTCTTTTGCAATTTAAATTTCATATTGCTCACATTGCTGGAAAGCACAATCAAGTGGTCGATGCACTTTCACAATAGCCAAGGGTAAATATGGTGTCTATAGCAACTCACAATGATCTATCTTTTATGATAGATGAGTATGCTACTGACAAAGACTTTAAGTACATAACTACAACCTTTGCATTAGGGAAGGAAAACAAGAACCATTTGGAGGATGGTTATCTTCCAAACGGCAATAGGCTATGTGCTACTCACCCATACAATATGAAAGTCATGTATGAATCCCATGCTTCTCGGTATACGGGGCAAAGAAGAATTCCATAATCTACTCTTTCAGGAGTAGAAATGTATTTTTGTTGGTTTACCATGAAAAGTAAACATACAAGAGTATGTTTCAAAATACGTGGTATACCAAAAATTGAAATTTGATCAAGGGAAGCAACTTGGATTGTTTCAGATGATAAGCTTAGCAAGAAAACACACTCTATGCCTTTCAAAAACACTATTAAGGCACATCAAATGGCAACCCTCTTTAGATCTGAAATTTTCAAGTATCATGGATTTCCAACATCCATAGTGCTAGACAAAGATCCTAGAATGACCAGTAATTTCTAGAAGGGTCTCTTTGAGAATCTAGGAAGTAGATTAAATTTCTCTTTTGGCCTATCATCCAGAAAGCGATGACCAAAGTGAAATAACTAATGTAACGATTCATGAATCTACTAAAATCCTATGTCATGGAAGTAAATCAATGTTCTCAATGAGAGAAGTACCTACCTCTTATAGAGTATTCGTACAATGACATTGTACATACTTCTATGGGAAAAACACCTTTTGAGGTTAAAGAGGGAAGATCCAAAAGTCCCTTACTACTTCAAGTATATGGGAAGATCTTTGCTACTGATGAATATAGACAAGACTTACAAGAATCTTTTCTAGAGATTAAAAAAGTTATATCCATCTCACAGCAAAGGCAAAAAGGGATGCTTAAAATAAGCACAAAAGAGCCTTAGCCATTAAGAAAAATGATTGGGTCTTGCTAAAGTTTCTCAAGGCTCATCTAAGGCATACCATGGGAAAGAATCCTATGAGCCACCAAGAGTATTGAACTATACTAGCAAAAAGATACTATGGTCATTTCTTTTAAACTTCTTAAGCCAATCAATGAGATGGCTTATTAGTTAAAGTTTCCCAACCATTGTCTCATTCACAATGCTAACCATGTGAGCCTACTCAAGCCTTACAAAGGAGAGCCACCAAAAGAATCAATAATGGAGGACCCACCAGAGATCAAAGATCAAGAAGAGGTGTTGCAGCCCAACTCGATTCTTCGACCACGAAGACAAAGTACTAAGAAACGGTAACGTTATCCAATGATATCTTGTTAAGTTTAATAATTACCCTTTTGAAGATGATAGATGGATACAAGGAACCTAGGTTAAGGATAATATGAACCTTGTCAATGCTTACACTGCTACATTAGAGTAAGCAAATGAAAATGTATTTTAAATGAACAATGTTTTTGTCTTATAAGACTCGTTCTCTTTCTTTTATTGTGCACAAAATGTAAGAATTATGCATGCTTAGGATCATGTATGTGGTGATGACGTCTCCCAAACACCAAAGTAGAACTTGTCACTCTACTTTGGAAGTATGATATGGACTAAACAGCAGACATGCTTGCGGCAACTAAGTCTCCCGAGCACCAAATGGATTAGTTATCCATTCTGGAATGATATCATAAGGTAAACACGAATCCTCTACCCGCTAAGAAACATGGACTAATGACTAGGATTTATCTTCTCTACCTCATAGTCAAGTATGACTATAATTTCAACAGAGAGGTTATGTCATAAAATATATTATCTAACTTTACCAAATGATTTTCTCATATTAAATTGATCATTTAATATGGGAATAAAAGGAGAACAAGAATTAGGATATAGATATGTGCTTCTTGACCTATCTCAACAGGGGACCAAAAGAAGAAATGGTTGCATCTCAATAGGGGTTCAAAAGGAGACGGTCTACCAAAGAGCAATGTGCAATAAGTTCTTCTAGATTTACCTCAGCAAGGGACCAAGAGGAGAGATGGGTACATCTCAATAGGGATCCAAAAGGAGGTAGTCTATCAAAGAGCAACGTGCATCTAATGGATCTTAAAAGACCTTAGGGTTAGCTTCATTAAAGACACCCAAACGTTAGTGTTAAAAAGTCCTTTGACCTTAGGAAAGCTAGGGCTGAGAACTTGAGGTGGGAATCCTACCCAAGCATGAGGTGCTTGTCGGCTTGTTAACTAAAGTGCTTAAAGTGTTTGTGGGAAATCTAGGGTTGAACTTGCCCAAGCTTGAGGTGATTCTCATTCTTAAATGACTAAGGTTCTTGAAGTGTTCAATTCAAATATGATCTCTCAAGAGGCATGAACGGTTTCCATGATTAATTGACTAAGTGCTTGAAGTGTTCAATTCAAACCAAATGACTTAAGAAGCATAAAAGACACATGTCAAAATCCTCCACATGTGGTCCTCATGATGTACTTGAATCCTATTGGATAGGCTTTAAAGGGGTCCAATGAGAATTTAGATACATAGAAATGAATAAATAAGCTATTTCTCTCAAAGAGGAAAAAGAGGACACATGTCCAAATGATATAATTAGATAATATGAGAGAGAGAGAGAGAGAGAGGTGGACCAAAATTTAGAGTAGGAATACTCTCCCACACACACACATTCTCTCATTATGTGGAGTGCAAAGTGCAAGATCTCCATCTCCTTCTCCAAGCTTGTTGAGAAGTTGAGAGCCTACACCAACAATCTTGGCTATGGAATGCAATTCCAACCAAGAGCCATGCTTCAATGTCTTTCTGCTCCTAATTGTGGGTTCACTCGTCGTGAGGTGTACCTTGGCAGTGGTGGTGCTAGCCTATTGTGTTGATACTAAGGGTTTGTTGGCATGTTCTGCTAATATTTAGGGTTAGGTGGATAAGGCCTCTCTCTAACTTGCCTTTGATTATAGTAGAATTCCTTAGTGGCATGATTCATTCACTTGTATTCAATGGCACATCACTTTTTCTTAGGATATGATTGCGACAACATAGTAAATTGTGGTGTCAAATGATCTATACCACATGTTAAGCATCACCTCAACAGTCATACTCTTTGGTTCTAAATCCCCAAATTGTGCCCCATCCTCCTCACAAGTTCTTCCAACGGTGTTCATGGATATTTGTTTTTTTTGTGGTGTTGTTTTTGTGGTGCTTGTTCCACTGGCTGTAGGTGAAGAATCTATTGAATCCACATCTACATCTTTTGACCCTTCTTCATAGATCTAGTACTTTTCCACTAAGTAGATATCTATCTTCATGACCTCATCCAATGTCATACACTTCGTCAAGTGTAGATTCTTCTTGAGGTGTTTGTTCTTGAGCCCCTCTATGAACAGAACTATATGACAATACTCCTGAGGTTTCTCATGTGGTGGACACCTAACAATGTATTTCTTAAATTGCAAAGCTAATTCTCTAGCTTTCTCACCCTCTTTATGTTTGCAAGAATGAATCTTCAACATAGTATTGTGCTTGACTCCTCTCGTGAAAAACACCTCTACAAAATCCTATAGCAGTGCTTCTATACTTCCATAGTGTTCCTTTTTCAAAGGTTGGAACCAAGTGAGGGCGGTGCCTTCCAAGGTCAATACAAAACCTTCAAATTGGGTGTAAAACTTTATTATGTGTTCAGTTCTCCATACTTGTTTGAATGATTTTGAATGTCCATGGGGATCACCTGATCCATTGTATTTTGAAGCCATGCAGTTTGCAACTTGGGCTAGATGCATAGGTCTTGGCTTAGTGACATATCTCACCATTCCAAGAGCTCTTACAAAAGATTCCTCATATGGAAGTGCTGTCATTCTTGCTATAGCTCTTGAATCTTCTCTCATATGTATATTTGGCCTTGCCCTTTTAGTATGGTGTGTCTTGGATGACCCTATAATGGTCGTATAACCACCTCTAATATGCTCTCATTTTGATAAGATACCCCTTTTCATCCATGGATTTGGAATTTCAAGTTTTCCTAATCCTACCTAAGGTGAAATCCCGCTAGCTCGGTCCATAAAATTCACATCCTTTTCCATCGGCCTCTTTGCAGGCCATTTGGTTTAAGTAGATGATAGAAAATGGTTCTTCCCAACATAAAATATTCTTCATGCCTGCCATTTATGCTCATGTCCCTTAATATCCACCAAAACAGGTAGTTTTCTCATTTCAAATTGGTAGACATGAATGTGCATCTGTTTTATGTCGATAAGCTCCATAGGACTCATGTCTTCCTTGATTTAATAGTTCTCCTTGTCCTCGGTCATAAACTTGTACAATCCCACAATAGGATCATCTACAAGCACTCTCTAGCTCTTTCAATGATATGAATCTACCTCTTTGGTCAATTTCTAGTGGAGGTCTCTCGATTCCCTTGTAAAAACTATCTTCAGTTCCAGTCATCCCCATAGCATCAACAGGGTCATATTATCTTGTTAAGTATGGAGCCTGATTTACCCCTTGTAATTTTTTGTGGTAAAAATGCACATTTATAAGGCCCCCATTATGAGGAGAAGCCACCGTTCGTGAACCAAAATCACGCACTGGAAACCAAATTTTTTTACTCGCTGAAATATTATGGCCGGACGACGGCCGAAAAGTGGTCGAAAAACGGTTGGTCGGTGGCCGGTGGTCGAAAGTCAATGGCCGATGGCCGATGGCCAATTTCAAAGGAGGAATTGTCTTCTCAAGGGCATCCACACATGGGCAGATTGGAGGGTCCGATTTGGACTTATCTACACAAGGACGACTACACATGGCTGCCTCTCATGAGAGAGGGCAGCCGTTTTGGCCTATAAAAGGAGGCCATTTCTACACACATTTCATAGTGTGAAGTTGATGCAACAAGGTGGTGACGAAGGAAATTTGGAATGGCGGCCTCTACACCAAAACAAACTCCATTGCGCCACAAGGGAAATGAGATGAGGGCACCACCTAGTCTTGGAAGCGTGGACTAGGACCGCTACACAAAGAGAGAGAGAGAGAGAGAGAGAGAGAGAGAGAGAGAGAGAGAGAGAGAGAGAGAGAGAGAGAGAGAGATCACTATGAATGAAGCATTAACCGTAGTGTGTGTACAAAGAATGGATGACTTCAAACACTCCCAACACAAATAGCATATAGATTACCAAACAATCACTCAAGGATTAGCCAAGATCACATCAAGCACTCTCACACACATATAAAACATTTCTCTTAATTAACATAAGTAAGAGGAGGAGAGGTTACTAGCATGAAACAATTTGCACTCTAGGATGTGCAAGAATAGAGTGAAGGAATGAGCTTATGGGCTCATGGTGAGTGATACAAAGGCTCAATGGGGCTGAGGGAGGCTTGAAATTACAAAGGGAAGGCCTCTTTATATAGGAAAGAGAGTGATTAGGAGTGAGGTTAAGATCCAAGTGTAATTTGTACAAATGAAGCTTGATTAGGGACATTCAACCAATGAAGAAGCTCCTTCCAAGTGATTTGTTGACCAATTAGCTCCATCATCACTTGTGTTGTCTTCACTCCTTCCTCCATAGCTTGAGTCCAAGAGCTTCCTTATTTTAAAATGTAAAGAATCTACATAAAATCAATACATATCTAGTAATAATAGGAAGGGGTTGAATGAGAACTTATGAATTACAACAAGATTAAGCATGACTTGAGAGGTGATTAGAAGAGGAACTTTGATGGGTTTTTGAGCTTGAGAGAGAGGAGGAAGGAGAGGAGGGTGAGAAGACTAATGGCTGATTTTAGAGAAGGTCTCAATGTGGAAAAGGAAAGGGTGTGTGTGTGTAAAGGTAGAGGGGGTGGTCTCCACCACAGTTGAAAAAACTGGCGTTCACCATTTTGGCCATATCTCCTAGACCGTAGATGCAAAAATTATAAAAAAAATATGGCCAGAATTTCCAGCTCATCAGCTACAACTTTGATGAAGACAACTTTTCTTGGATCGGAGTGGAAGTATTTTTTAAAAATTCAGCAAAATCATGTGTATGGTTTCTTCCTTTACCAAGTCTTCCACTTGGGTCCCATTTGTTTGAATCATCATATGGCTCCAAAGCCATGATGATATGATCCACTCATGACCCTTGAATCATGGGTGCATGGCTCCACAACCACATCATATCTTTTCTTTTCACATTTACATATTTTCCCTTCCCTTTACCACTAGGTTCTCCCTCTACCTTTCACCTCCGGTGAACTAGTCAAGAAAAAATCATTTTTTTTTAATTTTTCCAAGAGGTTGTTCTCACTCTTTCTTTTATTGTAAACCTCTAGAAGCAAGGAAAACCAACAAAATATGATAAACAAAAATTTGTGATAGGCTTGGATCATAGCCCCCCCAAACCTGGCTAGGGGTATTTATGCCTCTAGCCTACTTTCTTTGATCTTGAGCTGACCTTATCCTGATGTGATAAGGCTTTAGACGCCATCCATTTTTCCTGGTCTTGTGCACTTTACCATCAATGTCTTGAAATCTGTAAGAGCCATTTTTGAACTTTTTGGTGACCAAGAACGGGCCTTCCCATCGGAAAAGAAACTTTCCATCCTTACGAGTGTCGAAGCGATTGTCATATCGAAGCACCAGAGATCCCTTTTTGATGTCTTTGGATGCTAGCTTTTTGTTGAACTTTTCTCTGCGCTTCTCTGCTTCTTGAGAATAGTGGTTGATGGCTTCTTCACGATCCAATTGCAGCCTCTCTAGATCCATGATCCTTTGATGTACTTTCTCCTTTTGAGAGCCTACCTGGCTACCCAATATTCGAAGACTTGTTAACTTCACTTCAATGGGCAAAAGCGCCTCCTTTCCATAAACCAAATGAAAGGGTGTGTACCCTAATGTGGTTTTGAAGGAGGTTCTATAGGCCCATAGAGCTCCATTCAGGTGTTTGTCCCAATCTTGGCGCCTGGCATGTACCTGTTTGGTGAGAATTTTGCAAATGATTCCATTTACTTTTTCCACCAAACCATTGCACTGAGGGTAGTAAGGAGTAGAGTGTTGATGCTGAATATTTAGCTTCTTCATGAGTTCTCCTACCAAGTCTGCTCTAAACCCTGGTCCTCTATCAGATAGTATCTCAAGAGGGGTGCCAAACCGGCAACAGATGTGGTCAAAGATGAACTGACTCACATCCTTAGCAGTAATTCTATTGGTCGGCATAGCCTTAGCCCATCTAGTCATGTAGTCTACTCCCATGATGATGTACTCTTTACCTGACTGAGTGCGTGGTAGAGGCCCTATGGCATCAATTCCCCACTTCTCAAAGGGCCCATATACCTTTATTGGGTTCTGAGGTTCAGCTATGAGCCGTCGTGGTCCTGCTTTCTGACATTCATCACATGTTTGACACTAGTATTTGACATCACGATGAAGACTTGGCCAAGTAAACCCAGCTTGTAGAACCTTTCTACTAGTGACGTCGTGTGCAAAGTGTCCTCCGCACATATCATCGTGACAAGCTTTTAAAATCTCTTCAATTTCACTCTTCAAAGGAACTCTCCTAAGCACACCATCCTTACCAAGACAATACAAGTCATCATTTACTATGCGATACCTGGTAGCCTTCCTAGCTAACCATCGCCTTTCCCCTGCATTCAAGTGTTTAGGAGCCTCTCCTTGCTCCAGAATGTGCATAATATCTTCCAAGTCCTCCTTGCCTTGTTGAAGTGGAAGTTTGATGGCCACTGCTCCCACTATTGAATCATTTAACTTTGATGATGCTAGGTGGTCTGCATCCTTGTTCTGGTCTCTTGGCACATGATGTACTTGTGCCTCCCTAAATCTCCTCATAAGAGCTTTTGCTTCTCTCATTTTAGTAGAGAGACGGGCATTTTTGCAAGCCCATGTACCTTGCATTTGCCTTACCAAAAGCATGGAGTCACCAAAAGCGTTTAATCTCTTAATTGAATTATCGAGGCACCAACAAAGGCCATGAATTAGAGCATGATATTCTGCTTCATTGTTGGAGTGGACATCTTCTAGAGTGATCCCTTCACCATGGATCCTCTCTCCCAATGGGGATAAGACCACGATGCCTGCAGCTGCCTTATCCTTGGTTCTCTTGTATGCTCCATCAAAGTAGAGGCTATAAGCATTGACCAAAACCTCTAGAGCTGGAGGTGGTGGAAGTTCCTTTCTCTTCAAATGGAAAACTTTTTCATAGCACTTGCTTGTTAAAATGTCGGCTAAGCATGCTCGAGTTGTTCTTTCAACCTGTATTGTATAATCAAACTCTTGAAGTCGCACCACCCACTTTGCTATTTTGTCAGAGATTTCCATATGTTGTAGTGCACAGGGAAACATATCCTCCATAGTGATAATTACAAACCTCTTCGGGAGCAAGTATGGCCGAAATTTGGTTACCGCAAACATGAGAGCTAACACTAGCTGTTCCATCAGGGTGTAGGCCTTCTCTGTGTTTTCCATGAGGCGGCTAGCAAAATACACAGGCCTCATAAAGGAGGTTTTTGGATCTTTTTGTAGGAGGGCAGCACCAATGGCTTCTTCTCCCACACTAGGGTTTACAAAGAATGTTTCTTCCCAACAAGGTTGGAGGATTATAGGGAGTGACCCTAACATTTTTTTAATCTCTCTAAAATGACCTTCACTTTCTTCACTCCAAACAAGCGTCTCTTGACGAGTCAGCTGTTGTAGAGGAAATATCACTTGGGAGAGTAAGTGTATGAATCTACTCAAATATCTTAGCTTTTGCAAGAAGGAGATTAATTGTTTGATGGAAGTTGGGGAAGGTAGATTTAGCAATGTTTCTATCTTTTCAGGATCTACCTCGATTCCATCAATGGACACTACATGCCCTAATAGTGTAACCTTGCTTTCCCCAATGTGACATTTGTCCTTGTTTAGTTGTCCACCCAGCTTAGCTAAACGAGTAAATCCTTCATCAATCTTGCCGAGATGCATACTTTTGGAGCTGTAAATACAAAAGTCATCTATGAAAACCCTTATGGACTTACCAAAGTAAGGTTGGAAGACCATGTTCATGAATCGTTGGAAGGTGGCTGGAGCGTTGGTGAGACCAAAAGGCATGACTCGAAATGCAAAACATCCCCATGGTGTGATGAAAGTAGTCTTTTTCTGGTCCTCCTCTGCAATGCGTATTTGAAAGTAGCCAGAGTAGCCATCACACACTGTGTATCTCTCATGGCCTGCTACTTCATTTAGAATCTCATCTTGAAATGGGAGAGGGAAGTGGTCCCTCTTTGTTGCAGCATTTAGTGGCTTGTAATCCACGCACACTCGCCATTTACCATTCTTCTTTGGCCTCACCACTACTGGGGAGACCCATTCTGAATCTTCCACTGGGTATATGAATCCTGCTTCTAAGAGTCTCTTCACCTCAGACAACAGTGCATTTTGTTGCACAACTCCTAATCTTCTTAGTTTTTGTACTACTGGCTTGCTCCCTTCTTTTAGATGGATATGATGCTTCACTGCAGTGACATCTGTAATGTGAGTGTAATCAGAAATAAACAATGATGCATGCTTCTTGAGAACATTTACATAACCCTCCTTTTCTTCTTCCTTTATATCCTTGGATAACATCTCCTCTAGGCTGGCATCCCACACATTCTCCATTTGGATCCTTGGGTTGTCTTCTGATGAGGTAGTTTCCTTTATGGTGACGCCCATGACTTCGAGAGTGCTATCACTCTCTTCACTTGAACTCTCTTCCTCGTCCATCGATGAGGATCATCCACTTGAGCTCCACTCATCAGCTGACGTCTCTAGTTCAAGGTTCTCTTGTCACCCATTCTTTAGGTTATAAACCACCTTCCGACTATGGCCACCCATGCGAGGCCTCAACTCCAAGTCTCCTGTTGCCCAATCTTGCCTAGCTCCTATACCCATGAGCCAAGGTCGTCCTAAAATAAGGGGGTATCTTTCTCCCTTTACTGGCATCACATAAGCATCAACCTCTGTAGTGATTCCAAAAACAGAAACTCTCAAAGCTTTCACTACACCCACACAAGTGACAGAGACATTATTGGCCATTTTTGCCCTAAAGTTTGATGATTCCATTACCTCTAAACCCAATTGATGCATTAGATTTTCTGTCATGACACAAACCTCTGCTCCACTGTCAATGTAAGTTTTTGGAATCCGTTGTCCCTTGATTTGAGCCTCCACCAAAGGCACTATATCCTTGAGACCATATGCTTTGATTACACTTACTAGCTTACTTCGCTTTCCCCTCGTGCTCACCATTTTTGACCATTGTCGTCGAAGCTTTGGGGAGATATGAAGTAGTTGTGGCCAAGTAATCTTTGGTCCTTGAGAACTCACATCAGCTGTCAAGTCATAAGGTTGTGTCCGAGATCCCATAGGGAAATCAGAGATGTCAATTTGAGACATAGTACGGGTCTTTCTCTTCTTGGCTTCATCTTTAGTTGCCCGAGATGTACTTGCTTCATTGCTTGCATCCTTGCTTGTTTCTTTACCTACTTCATCTTGGACACGCACATGTTTGATAGGCATTGTAGCCACTTCATCTATCTTCATCTTCCCTTTAGCTATTTCTTCCTGGTTGCTTCTGCCCTTGAGGACCTCCTCCATCCTTATGATGCTCACATTTGGTTGAGTAGCAGGGGCTTGAGCTTGAGCACGAGGTGGCTGCAAAATTTGAGGTTGCGGTTGCTCTTGTGCTTGAGCTCTAGCACGGGGTGGACTTACTTGTTGTCGAGGACCTCTGATAGGGTAGTCATATCTTCTGGGATGAGGGCAATTATACATGCTGTGGCCAATTTCCCCACAATTGTAACACAACATTTCCCTTGCTTGACGTCGCATTGGTGGCCGATTCCCACCATTTCCCTCAATAGGCCTTCTTGCACCCTGCACAAGATTTACTCTCAACCCCTCTAGCTGGTTTGTGAGATTGTTTATTTGTTGGAGCATATCTTCTTGTTGACCTCTATTGAGGTCTGGTGCATTAGGCACATTTGGAGGTATGTGAGAAGCTTCCATAGTTGTGATATTGCCTCCCAAAGCTAGCTGACCAGCTTGGGCTTGATAGAGAATCTTTCTATTCTTTTCCCTAGCAATTCTTAAGGCATCTTCAAAAGCATTTGGAAATCTGCTCTTTACCTTCTCCCTTAGCAAGGGGTACAAACCTGAGATAAATCGATCCTTTTGGAGGCAATTGGGAGCTCGCTCACCAGGGTTTAGTGAGTCTGACCATTGGCCCCAAAGTTTCAGAAAACCTTCCTCATAGGTTGCATAACCATGAGGGTCAACTTGATGAAGGGACAGAAGCCGTTGCCATAGTTCTTCTGCCGAATTGGCTCGTTGAAATCTTCGTAGGAAAGCCACCTTCAATCCCTCCCAATCAATTCTTTGGGTTGGATCTAGAGCCTGGAACCATACCCTAGCTTCTTCTTTGAGAACCAAAGGAAAAGCTCTCAATTTCAATGCTTCGTCATCCCTCCCGGAGACAAGGAAAGCCATCTCCAAGTTATCCAAAAAATCCCCAGCATTTTTCCCACTACGCCCAAAAAAATTTGGGAAAGCCATCGTAAAAGTGGGTTGCCTTCCTCTTAATACAGCACAAAGATGAAAACGTCTAGGCCCAAATCATATCTTATTAAGGGTAGAATAAATGGATTGATAGATGCATTAATCTCAGCTAGACGACGAGGGCCTAGTAAGTCCCTTATGATGTTTTGGAACCTAAGCTTTGTGCTAGCTATTATATGCACAGTTTGTCTAGCAAGAGGTTGGAAAGGTCCATATAAATCCCTATGATTCATGGAGTATGCTTAAAGCAAGATGAAGATGTGAACATCAAAAGATACATTATACTCCAAAATAGGAAATATTATAGGGTCAGGGGACAGCAATATCTCTCTCAACCTCTCAGCTCCAAAATAGAAGACCAATCTTTGTTGGAAAAAAATATTTCTATCAATGCGCACATTCACCCTAATATTCTGAACTGATTGAAAGTTGTAGAAAATGGGATTATTCATTGGTGCATTAATTACAAACTTCCATGAAGCACTTCATTGAAGTTGAGCTCTCTTGGATCCCACCATTTGAGAGATGCGAAGAATTTGCTCACCAGTGATTAGCCTAGCTTTGGTGTGACCATCTTCAGCTTTGTAGAGTTCATAGGGTTCGATGGCTACCCTCTCAACCACCTTGAGCCTTCTTGCTAGTAGTAGTTGGAGTGCATCACCATATGTAGCCTCTTGCCAATACCGCACCCCATTGATGTGTAGCTCCCCCTCCAAAAACTTGTTAATACCCGAGTTTGAGAGTGCTTTCACCACCTGAAGTCAAGGCTTCAAAGGAAGTGTCTTCACACTAGCCACAAAGCACTCAACACAATTTTTTGACCTAGGGACTTGATGACTACAAGATTTTCCTTGAAGCAAAGAAGGGTGTGTGTAGTTAACTCTCTTTACCCGCATACGTGCCGTTTGTCGATAAAGACGCTTCTTTTCTCGAGCTTCTTGGGGAGACCATAGTGGAAGTCTCGGAGAATTTGATGGATCTTCCTTCATAGGATTGATAGAGCGCTGCTTGAGAACTCCTCCGTGGGGGCACCAATTTATGACGAAGGAAATTTGGAATGGCGGCCTCTACACCAAAACAAACTCCATTGCGCCACAAGGGAAATGAGATGAGGGCACCACCTAGTCTTGGAAGCGTGGACTAGGACCGCTACACAAAGAGAGAGAGAGAGAGAGAGAGAGAGAGAGAGAGAGAGAGAGAGAGAGAGAGAGAGAGAGAGAGAGAGAGAGAGAGAGATCACTATGAATGAAGCATTAACCGTAGTGTGTGTACAAAGAATGGATGACTTCAAACACTCCCAACACAAATAGCATATAGATTACCAAACAATCACTCAAGGATTAGCCAAGATCACATCAAGCACTCTCACACACATATAAAACATTTCTCTTAATTAACATAAGTAAGAGGAGGAGAGGTTACTAGCATGAAACAATTTGCACTCTAGGATGTGCAAGAATAGAGTGAAGGAATGAGCTTATGGGCTCATGGTGAGTGATACAAAGGCTCAATGGGGCTGAGGGAGGCTTGAAATTACAAAGGGGAAGGCCTCTTTATATAGGAAAGAGAGTGATTAGGAGTGAGGTTAAGATCCAAGTGTAATTTGTACAAATGAAGCTTGATTAGGGACATTCAACCAATGAAGAAGCTCCTTCCAAGTGATTTGTTGACCAATTAGCTCCATCATCACTTGTGTTGTCTTCACTCCTTCCTCCATAGCTTGAGTCCAAGAGATTCCTTATTTTAAAATGTAAAGAATCTACATAAAATCAATACATATCTAGTAATAATAGGAAGGGGTTGAATGAGAACGTATGAATTACAACAAGATTAAGCATGACTTGAGAGGTGATTAGAAGAGGAACTTTGATGGGTTTTTGAGCTTGAGAGAGAGGAGGAAGGAGAGGAGGGTGAGAAGACTAATGGCTGATTTTAGAGAAGGTCTCAATGTGGAAAAGGAAAGGGTGTGTGTGTGTAAAGGTAGAGGGGGTGGTCTCCACCACAGTTGAAAAAACTGGCGTCCACCATTTTGGCCATATCTCCTAGACCGTAGATGCAAAAGTTATAAAAACAATATGGCCAGAATCTCTAGCTCATCAACTAAAACTTTGATGAAGACAACTTTTCTTGGATCGGAGTGGAAGTATTTTTTAAAAATTCAGCAAAATCATGTGTATGGTTTCTTCCTTTACCAAGTCTTCCACTTGGGTCCCATTTGTTTGAATCATCATATGGCTCCAAAGCCATGATGATATGATCCACTCATGACCCTTGAATCATGGGTGCATGGCTCCACAACCACATCATATCTTTTCTTTTCACATTTACATATTTTCCCTTCCCTTTACCACTAGGTTCTCCCTCTACCTTTCACCTCCGGTGAACTAGTCAAGAAAAAATCATTTTTTTTTAATTTTTCCAAGAGGTTGTTCTCACTCTTTCTATTATTGTAAACCTCTAGAAGCAAGGAAAACCAACAAAATATGATAAACAAAAATTTGTGATAGGCTTGGATCAGTGGGTGTGAGGTGGTGAGAGTGAAGCAAGGAGGGAGCTCTATTAAGGGTATAATTCCTTTGTAACCTACTTTTTGTTTGAAGTACTGAAGCCATTAAGTGGTTGCTTTCCCGTGGATGTAGCCCACACTGGGTGAACCACGTATATCGTGTGTACTCTCTCTCTCTCTCTCTCTCTCTCTCTCTCTCTCTCTCTCTCTCTCTCTCTCTACTCTATAATCTCTTCAGTGTGAAAATTATCTCTCTATCTACTTAGCTACGTCATATTTCCTAACAACTGGTATCAGAGCAAGGTTTTCTCGTAGCTAAATTATCTCAAGGAAAGGATTCCTTGAATTGAGTGGGAGTAATGGCGGAGGAAGAGAAGCTCAAGATTGAAAAGGTCAATGGAAAAAACTACCAACATTGGAAGATGCAGATTGAAGACTATCTCTACCAGAAGGACCTCTATTTGCCACTAGGCGGTCTTGCAAAGAAGCTCGCAACGATGGCAGATGAAGCGTGAATTGTCTTTGATTGAAAGGCACTAGGAACAATCCGGTTAAGCTTGGCGTCAACGGTGACCTTCGACGTTTCGGATATGAAGACCACGGAGGACTTGATGAAGTCACTTGATGACTTCTATGAGAAACCATCCGCATACAATAAGGCATTTCTCATGAAGTAAGTGCTTGTTCAATCTAAAGATGGTAGAGAATGGTTTAGTTGCAGAACACCCAAATGACTTTAACACCAACATAAGTCAACTTCGATCGATGAAAATAAATTTCGATGTGACGAAGTGCAAGCTCTCCTATACTATCGTCTCTACCAGATAGTTAGGACACCCTTGTGATGTTTGTAAGTAATTCTATTTCTGGCACAAATACTCTTAAGTTTGATGATGTTGTGGGTGTTCTTCTAAGCAAGTAAATGCGAAGGAGAAGCATAGGAGAATCATCAAGTGCTACACTGTCAGTGAAAACAAGAAGAAGTCCTAAGGAGAGGTTCAAAAACCAAAAGGGTCCTGATTGCTCAAGATGGAACAAGTCATGTGCAAAGTCAGTTCTTGAATGTTGGAACTGTGGCAAGAAGGGCCACGTCAAGAAGTATTGTTGGTCCAAGAAGAAGAAGAAGGAGTTGGAGTCTCAAAACAACAAGCCAACATCAGAGGCAATGTGGCAGGTAAAGTAGAGCAAGATTCTCTAATTCTCTCATTAAACAATGTATCTAATTTCTAGCTAGTAGACCCCGGGGCTTCATTCCATGCGACACCACACAAGCAACATTTCCAAGATTACACCAAAGGTAATTTTGGGTATGTATACTTGGGAGATGATGAATCTTGTGAAATTGTAGGCAAAGGTACAGTTTGTGTCAAAACTTCTAATGGAAATGAATGGAAGCTTAAAGATGCTAGGCATGTTCCTTCTCTTCACAAAAATTTGATCTCTACAGGACAATTGGACAATAAGGTCACAATATTGCATTTAAAAGCAAACGGTGGAAGATCTCAAAGGGATCTTTGGTGGTTGCCAAGGGAGAAAAGGTCAGTACACTTTACTTTTGTACTGTTAGCATGCAATCTTCAACTTGTGCAATAGTTAAGGAAGTCAACAGTGCGGTGTGGTACTATCAGCTTGGGCATATGAGTGCCAAAGGAATGCAAATCCTTCAAACAAAGAAGCTTCTACCAGGTTTGGAAGAAAAGTGGACTTAGAGTTCTGTGAAGATTGTGTTTATGGTAAACAAAAGAGGGTAAAATTTTTCAAAAACCAAGAAATGAAAGAAAAAAAAAACTTGAGTTGGTTCATTCTGATGATGTTTGAAATCTTGCAAGTACACCATCACTTGGTGCCTCATTGTGTTATGTAACATTCATAAACGATGCGACTAGGAAAACATGGGTTTATGTCATGAAGAATAAATCCGATGTGTTTTCCATATTTCAAAGGTGGAAAGCCTTTGTGGAGAATGAAGTAGGTACCAAGGTTAAATGCCTCAGATCCAACAATGGAGGTGAATATTGTAGCCAAGCTTTTGAAAGTTTTTGTGCTAGCAATGGCATTGGAGGCAAAAGACAACCCCAAGGACACCTCAACAAAATGGGATTTCAAAAAGGATGAATAGAACAATCATGGAGCGAGCATGAAGCATGTGGCTACATGCAGGCCTACCGCTTGAGCTTTGGGCGAAAGCTGTAAGTATTTCTGTGTACTTAACCAACTGGTCACCCTCAACGGCATTGGATGGGGTAGTTCCAGAAGAGACATGGATAGGTGAATTATGCATTTCTCAAAGTGTTTGGGTGTGAGGCTTTCATGCACATAGATAGAAGCCTAAGATCAAAGCTAGATGCAAAGTCCAAAAAGTGTTTCTTCATTGGCTATGGAGAAGGTGACTTTGGGTATCGCCTATGGAATCCTGAAGATTGTAAAATCTTTAGAAGTAGGGATGTAATTTCTAACAAACAAAATATGTACAAAGATTACTTGGAAAGAAAACACGGGTGATGAGTACATGGAGCTTGAGGACGGTGAAGATTCAAGGACTACAAACGGTGACAATGTGCAACAACATCAACCAAATGAGGAGCCTCAACCTATTCCCCAAAGATCTACAAGAGTAAGTAGACCTCCAAAAAGGTTCATTTCTTCCTTCAATCATCTCTTGATCTCAGATTCTAGAGAGCCGGAATCATACGAGGAAGCTATGCAACACGAATCCAAAGAAGAATGGATGAAGAGCATGCAATTGGAGATGGACTCATTACATCGCAACCAAACATGGGAGTTGGTTGAGTTGCCTAAAGGTAGGTGGGCACTTCAGAACAAATGGATGTATAAGCTGAAGGAAGAAGAAGGTGGTAAGAAAAGGTATAAGTCTAGGCTTGTGGTAAAAGGGTTTTCTCAAAAGAAAGGTATTGACTTCAATGAAATATTTTCTCATGTTGTAAAAATGAACTCAATTAGGCTTGTCTTTAGCCTTGTGGCTGCTCATGATCTAAATCTTGAGCAAATGGATGTAAATACGGCATTCCCTCACGGTGACTTAAAGGAGGAAATTTACATGCTTCAACCAAAGGGGTATGAAGTAAAAGGTAAGGAGAAATTGGTTTGCAGATTAAAGAAGAGCTTGTATGGTTTAAAGCAAGCATCAAGACAATGGTACTTGAAGTTCGATCGATGGATGTTGGATCATGGATTCACAAGATGCAACTCGGATCACTGCGTCTACACGAAGAATTTGGGGGATGGGAAGTTCATCATCCTAATGTTATATGTTGATGACATACTGATTGCAAGTGCTAACATGCAGGACATCAAGACCTAAAAGAGGAGCTGTCTAAATCTTTTTCAGTAAAAGATTTGGGTGCTACAAAGATCATACTTGGTATGAAGATATCAAGGGACAGGACGAAGAATACAATAAATCTATCTCAAGAGTATTACATCAAGAAGGTACTAGATAGGTTTGCAATGCAAAATGCAAAAAAGTTTTCTACACCTTTCACTGGTCACTTTAAACTAACCAACGATATGTGTCCAAAGACACAAGAGGAGATAGCCTATATGTCTAAAGTTCCATATGTTGCAGTGGTAGATTCTCTTATGTATGCTATGGTCTGGACAAGGCCAGACATTGCCCATGCAATGGGAGTTGTATGTAGGTTCATGGACAACCCAAGTAAGGAGCACTGGCAAGCTATGAAGTGGGTCATATTAGGAAGAGGATGGGGTATAAGAGGACCTCTTTATTTTCCATGAGCTTATGGAAGTGATTAACATTTTGACAAATGGGTATATGCCATGTGTGCAAGAATGGTGGGTGTGTAAGAGTAGTCAAAGGATGCACTTTTCTCCCCAAAAAGGAGGTGGAAAGTTTTATGAATTTCGGCCTTCGATAACTCCCACATATAATCTCCGATTTGAGCGGAGATCATATATCTACAATCTACGTGTCGAACTCTTTCCATAGATATGCTACATGATATGGTTTTACCCGTTAGATTTTAAATTCCATTTTGGGGGGAAACTTTGAATTCAAATAAACTAGCCGTTTTGCCTATTTGAATTTAAAAGTTGTCCTTTGATTACTTTCTTAATACAAAAGGTTTGACTTCCTTAAACTTCCAAATAAAGAGGCCCTCCTAGACCCCATTCTCTTCCTAATGCACTTAGGTATCTAAAAGGGACAACAACAAATGCTTTGTATTTTGGAGGAATTGATATTTTTCTAGAAGGGTATGCTGATGCAGATATGGCAGGTGACAAAGATACTCGAAGGAGCACTACTAGCTATGTCTTCAAGGTTGGAGGTACAGCTGTAAGCTGGGCTTCAAAGCTGCAGAAAGTAGTCTCACTTTCTACCACGGAAGCAAAGTATGTAGCAATGACGGAGGCAAGCAAAGAAATTATGTGGCTTCACAGATTCTTAGAAGAGCTTGGATTCAAATAAGACAATTGTGTCTTGTACAGTGATAGTCAAAGAGCTATCCATCTTGCAAAGAACTCAGCCTTTCATTCAAGGACAAAGCACATTGAGGTGAGATATCACTTCATACACACTCTTTTGGAAGAGGGACAGTTAAAGATAGGAAATGTGCATACAAGTGAAAATCCTGCAGACATGTTTACAAAGGTGGTCAACAAGGAGAAGTTGAGCTTTTAATCATCTTCAATCGGCATTCAAGGATAAGAAGCTAGGATGGAAAGCAGTCACAGGTTTGGTTTGGAGGTCAGTCTCCAAGTGGGAGATTGTTAAGTATAGAGCCTAATTTACCCCTTGTAATTTTTTGTGGTTAAAACGCACATTTGTAAGGCCCCCATTATGAGGAGAATCCATCATGCGTGAACCAAAATCACTTGCCGGAATATTCCTTTTCCTCGGAATATTATGGCCGGACCACGATCAGAAAGTGGTCGAAAAACGCCTATCGTTTGGCCGGTTGGCTGGTGGCCGGTAGTTAATGGCCGGTGGTCAGTGATCGGAATTCAATGGCTGATGGCTAGTGGCCAAATTCAAAGGCCGGTGGCCGATTGCAAAGGAGGACTTGTCTTCTCAAGGGCGGCCACACATGGGCAGATTGGAGGGTCCGATTTGGACTTATCTACACAAGGGCGGCTACACATGGCTGCCTCTCATGCGAGAGGGCAGCCCTTTTGGCCTATAAAAGGAGGCCATTTCTACACACATTTCACAATGTGAAGTTGATGCAACAAGGTGGGTGTGAGGTGGTGAGAGTGAAGCAAGGTGGGAGCTCTATTAATGGTATAATTCTTTTGTAACCTACTTCTTATTTGAAGTAGTACAGCCATTAAATGGCTACTTTCCCGTGGATGTAGCTCACATTGGGTGAAGCACGTATAACGTGTGTACTCTCTCTCTCTCTCTCTCTCTCTCTCTACTCTATAATCTCTTGTGTGTGAAAATTATCTCTCTCCATCAAGTAATCTACTCAATTATCTACTTAGCTACGTCATATTTCCTAACATATCCATCCTACAATAGGAAACCCCTCTCTCATCAATACATTGGTCTTCGTAGTCAACAACCTCAACTTGCTCTTCGAACTCAGGATTTTTAAAGTCCTCTTGAACATAGCACTTGTGAAGGATATATACATAGATTTTGGCTCCCTTTCCGTTAGTGTAATGGTAGTACAATTGCTTAGTGAGGGGACGTTTTGTATTTTGTGAGGTGTCCTCCTCATTTTTCTCACTATGGTAGCTCATTTCAAGTGTCTTTTCTACCATAAGCACAGTGAAGGCTGGCTCACTTGGTTGACACTCTCTTTTGTGGATGCCCTACTCACTTGGTCTCTAAGTAGCCTGACACCTGACCGGTACCAAGCTCTTGATCTCAAGAACATGAACAATTTAGTGATTTCAAACCTAACCTATTATCTAGGATTATATAGATCCTCTATGCTTTCTTCCCTACTCCAACTCCTCCTTTGCACCGGTATCCCTTCTTGTACAAGGCTCCATAAAAATGTCAATACAGATGGAGTTACGACAAACTGGCAATTGATGTATGCATAACTTTAGTCAACTAAAGGACTTCAAGCATGACTTCAATGATCTTCAACCCTAGTCATGACCTACAACTCTTGCTTCAGAAGGTGGAACCCATATTGATTGTAATTTTTTGATCCTAACACTTTGTGAGAGAAAATCATGATTTTATCCTCCGTAAGGTCTTTTGAGGTGTTTTTCCCCTTCAACAATCTCAAAGACTCACTACCCAGTCCAAACAGCTTATCCTTGCAATAAGTTCAAAGTTTTGACCCCCTTGATGGTCTCAAGAGTCCTTTGACCTTCCTTTTGAGTGGGATTTGGATTGATTTTGGTTGATTTTTTGCAAAAGAGAGTAATTCTAGATTTGACTATGTGAGTGTGTTTGTTACCTTGGGGACGTCCTTTGGTACCAATATGGGCTTTTCAAACCTAATGCAGTTAAGGGCTGGGGAGAAAATCGTGATTTTTTCCATCTCTATGTGGAGAAAGGTCAAATATCACTTTCAACCTTATTATGTGATTCACACCTCAAAAAAAAACCTTCGATATCAATCTTAGCCAAAAACTCGCCAAAAATCTCTTTCTAGCAAAAGTCGAAAAATGCAAATTTTTCTGTGTCTCATGCTTTTGTTCACCTTTTCTTGATTTGGTCGATTCCCAAGTGTTTTATGTTTATTCAAGAGTGCATGTGCCAATTTCACCCTAATTGGGAAAGTGAAGTGATCTCAAGCTCTATGTTAACACTTTTTCTAGTATAAAAGATCAAGTCTTGGCCCTAGACTCACTTTTTGATGTTCAGTTTCTAGTACTTAAACACATTATTCAAAGACATGGCTGAAGTCTCATGTGAAAATTTGTCCTCTAGCTTCACCTTCAAGAGAAAAGTGCATTTTTTCCTCACAAATGTTGGTTAAGAGTTTTTTGAGAATTCTGGTTATGGTTGAGCACTCACACACTATTGTTCAAGCAAATCATGCCTAGAGTCATTCACTTCCTTGGATGCATTATCTTTCTTAAATATTTTATTACCTTTAGGCAAAAAGACCCCTTCAATTATATGCAGATCCAATGAGATATTGAGAGTACTTGTAGGACTTGCTTACTTACCCTACTCCTAAAATAAAAGAAATCAGCCAAAAATAGGTTCAAAATGCTTGAACTACTCTCCCTAGCTAAGTCTAAATTTTTTCCTATTTTCTTGCATTTTTCTTTGGGCATAAATTGAGAGATTCTCTCACCTATCTTCTTGTACGTTCTAGCAGTTTAGTTAGTAGGACCTACTTATTGGCACATTTTCCCTTAAGTGAAAGATTGTTGGGGCAAAGGCATTGTGCCTTTGCCCAGAGCTGGACATCCAATGCCCGCCGGTCACCCACTCACCACCTTAAATTTGTGCTTCATATACAAAAGTAATAAGGATCTCCTCACATCTTCAAGGTCCACTCCACCCACACAACACAAAACTCTCTTCTCCTCTTCCCCTCTCCCGCACCGAGTTTCCCATGCACGCATCGGTAGTAATTCCACTTCTTTTCTTGGTGCTCTTAATGTGTTAATCATGTATGATGCATGGTCAATGGGCATCAGTATTCTAGTCTTCAAAGCAAGGGTAAATGTTGATCCTGCAGCATAGGGACATGTAAACCTTGGTAGTCTTTAAGTAGAAAAATAAAAATGTTTGTGGTAGAGCCTTGTGGGATCATGCATCAAAACAATAGAGATTTAGGTTTGTATCCTACAAATAGGTTTATACAGTGTTCACACATAAGTGGGCATCCAAGTTGGGTTGACCCCACCAACTGCCCCCTTCACCTTAACTTGGGATAATGTTGTGCATGTGTCTCCTCACACTAGACTAGCCACTCTTATGATATATAAGACTTTTAGGTTTACTCTAAACCATGAGTTTTATTGTTTCTCATAACCAAGGGTTTTTAGGTTGTATATCTATAACCTCAAGCTACCACAAAAAGCCCCCTTGAACACACATGGCATAGGTCAATGTAACTACCATCACATGTGGATTTTTTAGTTTACTTACCCAATAACCTCAAGAGTGGTGATACATCAAGAGAGAGCTCTCCTTTGGGAAGGTCTTACTACCACTTTCTTTGCTCTAGTCCCATTTACAACTTAGATAGATGTTTGGGACATATAGATTGGGACAATATCATAAGGTACATCTCTTTATGCTTCATGAAGATAGAAGCAACACAAATATCTCTTTATTCTTTGAAACATGAAGAAAATTACTATCTATGAACCCATTTGAGATATAACTTTCTTCACTCACCCCCTCTAGTAATATTGTTGGTGGGTTAGCACAAGTGGTGGATGGTGACATTTTGAGATCCATCACAAATTGTAGTTTTGAGGTGCATTTCTTTACAATATTCTTCTTAATTGTCTAGAACTGATGTGGTTTTGGGGAGGCAAGACTAATAGAAAATTGTGCTCCATTTAAGAGGGCATTTTGAGATGTTGTGTGCAAGTAGGTAGGTAAAATCAACACAGTCTTCTTTAGAGGAAAACAAAGTTTTACGTTGTAATGGGGGGCACATTTTGAAATTCTCCCTTGTAGGGGCTTGAGTTGTTCCATTGACAACCAAATTGTTGGTAGATAGGGGTTCAAGAAGTTAGCCAAGAAGGCACAGGGCCTTTAGCTGCAGGGAGGAGAGAGAGAGAGAGAGAGAGAGAGAGAGAGAGAGAGAGAATATGCACAAATCAAGAGACTATGCAAGACTAATGCCTTGGAACTAAAATTTATATTGCAAATGAATTTTGAAATTAAGGACAAAAAATACTTCAATAACAACATTGTGGTTTGCTTTCTTCATCATAACCAAGAGGAAGAGAGAGAAATGTTTCCTTTGAAAAAAGATAGCACGAGAGAGGAAAAAATCTTTTTCTTCTTGCCTTGCTCTTCCCCTTTTACTTTAGCAAATGCCCTTCTTCTTCATCTTCCCTTGTTTTGTAGGATACTTTGCAATTATGCTTCAAGTTTGTCTTCCTTGGCTCTCCAAGTTCCCTTCATCAAGATCAAGGAATAGAGAGCACGATTGATCCGTTGATTACCCCACCCTTGTTCCCTTCATTGAGGTAGAGAGAGAGAGAGAGAGAGATTCTCCTTACTTGCCTCCCTTGAAGGTCAAGAACAACTCTGTAGTGCTCTCCTATAGGTGGAGAGAAAAGAAAAAAAGAGGGAAATACCAGTGTCTTGCCACTTATTCTCGTGCTTAATGCCCCTTTACGCCTCTTGATGTCCTCATTAATGCCCTTCTTAATGCTCCTTAGTGCCAAGAAAAATCAAGAGGGAGAAAGCACCCGAGAGGGAGAAAACCCCCAAGAGAGTGCAATCCATAGGGTTTGAGCAAGAGAGATAGTTTCCCCTGCCACCTTGCTTTTTCCCCACCATTAACTTCCACTTTGCATGCTAAAGATTTTTTTTTTGATAATGGCCTTCCCCCACTAGCGTTGGTGCTAATGGTCTCCGTGGAGAATCCCTCTTGATGACATGGAAAATCAAGCAGCAACACACAAAAATTGATGCCCCCAATGCTAAAAAGGAGCACCCAACCATGTTGAGAAACATTTCTTATATGATGAGCTCATCCAACCACCGTACAGCCTGCCATGAGTTCCTCAAGCTTTGGTGCATACGCTGCTTACTTGCTATTCTTTACCCCTTTGCTTTTGTTCACACTACCCTCCCCCTTATTATCGAATGGGTGGACATTCAAATGGATGATGCACGCCTAGCCAAGATCCTCACTTTGATATACATATATCAACAAAGGTAATGTTATGCACGCCATTCAAAATAACTCACTGCATTTGGTATATATATAAACCAAAGCCTTGCCACTGCCATGTTAGGGACCCTCGTTTTCCTTACTGCACACTATCTAAATTGGACTCCTTGAGTTCCTAGACCATGCTGTATCCCATGTGACAACATGTGCCAATCCAAACCATACATGTAGGTCGATAGCTGAATAATGCAAAAACATATTTTGGACACTACGACCCAAATTACTTTGCTCCTACATGACCGTGTCATGTCTTTGAAGATCAAAATGGATGAAATCTTAAAATCATTAGGAAGTGAATGGGGTATAGGAGGGCCTCTTTATTTGGTAGTTTAAGGGAATTCTTAAAGCTTTGGCCAAGCCTAAAAGAGAGGGCAAAAAGGCGTATGCTGTATGCTGAGATTTAAAAAAATCCATTTCCATATTTTGTATTTGAAAATAGTCTATTTAGTAACCCAAAAGAGAGGTCGGTAAATGAGTTTTAAAAAAAAAAAAATCCCATCCCTCTCTTCTCTCTCTCACTTATATATCATTAAGGAGACACTTTTCAGTCCCCAGTCTAAAAAGAAGATTTTCCACATTCTCTCTCCAAAACGTGAGCCAACTCTCTCTCTCTCTCTCTATCTCTCTCTCTCTCTCTCTCTCTCTCTCTCTCGTCACTTCCCCCTCCCAATCATTAATGGGACATTCTTTGCTGCCTACTTCTGACAAAAAGTGCAGATCTCACAAGGTTGCAGATCTACTCTCTCTCTCTCCCACTCTCTCTTCCATTATTGTCTTTCTCTCTCCCACTCCCTCTCTTCAAAGGAGATTGAGCTTCACTCCCTCTCTTTCATCCCTCCACAACATAATCCTTTCTCCTATCTTTGAGTACTCTCCACTTCTTCCCTTCATAGCCAGTCTCACCTGCTTATAGCAGTCACCATTACACATTCCCTCTCCAATTTTCTTGATTAGCTAACAAAAATGTCATTCAATCCCCTACCATTGCAAGACATTGCTAACAAGACAAAATGATATCGATTAAATGCTAATTTGGAGCAAGAGTACGATATTGTGTGACTTGGCACATCTAATCCCAATGTTGCAGATCAGCTACGAAACATTGGGTGCAACGAAATCAACTTATGAATTGATGGATATATTTACACTAATGATCCAATGAACAATGCATCACTACCCTTTTGAAACGTCACTGAGCTACTACGTTTTATTGGAGATGGGAGAGACGGATTGTTTGGCTACTACTAAAGATTGTATTCAGCTTTTTTCAATGAAAGGGCAGAGAGAAAACATCTCTTTGCTGCCTATTTGTCATTGCAAGAGAAGTATATGAAAGACATTCAACAAGTCAGAGAGGAAGCCAATGAGAAGACGAAGCAGCTAAATGATGAGATGGAAAAGCTTAATGAAAAAGTAGAGCATCAAAAAATGGAGTAAGAGCTCCGTCCGTCCAATTTCATTCAGCTACAACACACCGCGTAATATGCACCGGCGAATTGATTATCTCACACACATTCCATTGGGCTACCACATTTGTAAGCTCAAGAGACATGGGATGTTTATGCTATCTTTAAGCGGTGGAGCTCAAAAGAAACTTATATGTCAAACTTGGTAGGGATACAAATGCAAGCTTCTAATTTCTTAAAATTTTTGTAAGTTGATATAATATTATTTCAATATGCAAGAACTTGGTTTAGATGATGATGGGAATCGATTCCGATGCTCAAACAATTGGACATACTCTACTGCAGCTTATCATCAAGCTAAAGGAGTTGGTGGATCTATTGGATGACCCATCTAATGCTAGCATTGCTAATGTTTTGTGCTAGAAGTATTTTAGTGAGATAAAGAGAATTGTGTTGCCTCAAGAGATGATGGAGGTGTGTGACAGCGCAGGAATAAGTTTCAAGGCCTTCGAAGATTTGTATAGTATTGTCACACTAGGTCATTGGCCAAAAGGTTTGTTTAGGTTGCTTCCAATACCTTAAGTGTGAGTGTTGCAAAAAGGTGCACCAATAATGATGTTGCAAGCTTGTTGGGTGGATTTCAATATGTGGAGGATTCCATATTACCATTAGAAGACAACAAATCCTTCCGTTACAACGAGCTCAACAATGTCTATGTTAACTTGTTGAAGCTTCGGGAGTCAATGATTAGATTTTATGGGTTCACACAGGAAGAGTGTGATGAAAAAGTTATATTTTTAATGAAGCTTGATGAGTGTCAGATTGTCAAAGGTCAACGGCTCAAAAGGGTAAGTGTTATGCACACATAGATCTATCGAACACCACACTCCAATCAAACCTACATGTACACACAAGCAAGAGAGGTCAATCACACAAGATTAGAGTGAGATTAACCACTAATTAGTTAAGATCTAGCTAATCAAAACATCATTATCAATCATAAGAAGCATGAGAGAGGCATAGTGAAAGAGAATTAAGCATTGATTAGTGCTAATCAAGTCACATGAGCAAGGAGAAGCTCAAGTCTCCATAACCACACACCTCAAGAGCTCTAACCAAAGAGTGCTCTCAACAAATGAGCTTGAGAACCCTAATTTCTTTTACACATTGCCTTATATACCTAGGATAAAAATATGCAACGTCCGGGCGCCCAAGGCCTTTAGGGCTCCACCACTCATGGAATTTGCTACCTAGGCACACTAACTGACATGTTCTTTATAGCTTGGAACTCCCATTGAGCCCATAACACATTAAAATATTACAATGGCTTGAAATAAATCAAGAATTTACAATACATGACCATTTTGGAAAAATGTGGAAAATGTGGAACTCCAATCCTTCTTTGTATTCATCTTCGATGTGCATCCGTATGCCTTCGGTCTTTAGCAGCTTCTGTTAACTGACGTTGACTCAGTTAACATTCCCCCCTTCCGATTTTAGTGCCCATACTCGGACACTATTAAAAAGTGTCCGTGGAGGCTGTGGAAGGTTTTTGATTGGTTGTTGATAGGCTGATTGTCATCATTTTTTTGTTGAATTAGTTGATGAGGTTCAATTTGTTGCAGCATCTTCATTGGTCCGAATATGTCTGATGTGAGAGATGATGTCGCCTTTGTCCGTTGTAATAGCATAATGATGAGGCTATTGTTTATTTATAAAAAGTATGTACAAGAGAAGTAGAATGATGAGGTTCTAAATTAGGGTCTAATACCTGGATGACCAAAGGGAAAAATACCCAGTGGAAAAAAAGTGCCTTTGGAATACGTGCATTATTGGGATACTTATTAGCATGGGAAATATTAATAAAGTACTCAAGGGATTATTTTTCAATAGATATGGAATTAAAAAGGCAACAAATATGAAAGGGTAGCATGATGGAACATTGGTTTGCCTATTGTAGTTCACTCAAGGTGCATAGGTGGAAGCAAAAAAGAGTGTCTAATGCATACGTCCAATGATGGGATATCCTATATATGCATACACAAAAATGCATGGGAAACAATATGTTGTGCAAGAAGGATTTTGAGGGGTTCTTCTCAGAAATATGGTGTAGCTATAAAAGCATATGACATGGCTTTGCAAGCTGGCACCCCTTTAAGAATGGTTTTTTTGTCGAGGATATGTGCTCTCATCTTACTGTGCACTGTGCATGAGTGTTGGACTCTACGACACTCCACCAATTGTAAGTTAATAGACTTTGACTTTTATGCTCATCTCATCCAACATGAGCGACCTGACGTAGATATGCTCAACTCTTCCAGCTTGAGCAGAAGCCTAATAATTACGATTTTAGCACAAAGTTTAATATGAATTGAAACTTTGGGACAATGCTTTGCTCATTTTATGGCTCAGCATCCCGTCACTGACTATGCCAAAGAGTGTTTTTTGCAACCTGGCGACTTGACTTTCTACATTCTTGTGCTTACTACAAACATTTATTCAGGTAAAAGTAAGCTTGAATCCTCAAAAAGAGGATTAGTGAAGGACCAAGTTAGCATTGAAGGTTTCTTTTGCCATACCTGTTTTATCTTTTTCAAATGTGCATTCTCATTGGTTGGGTTATCCTTCTTTTGATGACCTTTGTAGCTCCTTTGTTGACTTTGTTGAGCTCTAGATCTTGTTGAGCTCTTGAGATCTTCATTCAGGTCCGGTGTAGTTGCAGTTGGCTTGTGGTTGACTGGTAGCCAAATCTTTGTATAACCTGTGTAGAATCCTTGTCTGAGAGGAACATTCTTTGAGATCCATCTTTGTTCTATATCCTCTTGAAAGTTGTGGTAGACTTTAACATCCGTCGATGTTGTTCTATTGTATACCTACTTCTTAGGTATCCCATGATAGTGTCAAGGTTGATACCTTATGGGCCTTCTTTCTTGGGAGGGACTTGAAGTTACTTCATATATCCTAACCTGTGGTTTTGGCATCCATATCTGTTTGTTACCTCTATATTACTCCTATTCTTTTAAGCTCCATTGTGATGCTATCCATACCATGTGTTTGTCTTTCTGTGTTGATTTCCTGTCTTTAATCCAAATGGGATCATTGAATTTGACTAAACTGCTTGGAACAGACACTTGCTTGATTTTCCTTTGCTTTCTTGAGTATTTTAGCCGAAATCTCTTTACCTTTTTGGGTGTCTCCTTAGAGGGTTTAGTTGGGTCAGCAGTTGACTTGAAGTTTTGAAAGCTTGACTTGCTTGAAAAAGCTGATCCATGAGGGTTCTTTGATGTAGAGGCATATGTTGTCACACCTTCTTTGCTAGTTGATGGAAGCTCCACTTTAGCTTTACCTTTGTCTGCAAGATTTTTCTTTGATTCTTGTGACTTTTGCCACTTTGATTCCAGCATTAATGGTACCTGTTAACTGATGTTGTCTACCTCTTGGAAAAGAGAGTATTAGCATTTTATCTTCTTTGTAGGCCTTGTGTTGGTCTAACCACTAATGTCCAAGGATGAAATCTACATGTATTTCCTTTGAAGGCTTTACCTGAAACTTTACATGTTCTTCATCATTTTGGATGCTAAGGGTAGCAACCATTTCTTCTTGACATGTAGCTTTATCCATGATGTCTCTGTTATCTGGCTTGCCCGGAGTAATCTCTAGAATGCATTGAATGTTGTCTGCAACCATATTGCACTTTGCTTCTTTATCCAATAGAGCATTGCATCTGACACTTGATCCTTTTGTAATGCTAAGAACTATAGCTATTCTCATTGGAGATTCTATTGAAGATCTCTGTGCTGCTTTTGTCACGGTCTCATCTTGATCTAAATGTGTCTCTATGTAGGGTAACTTGAGACTTTGTTTTTCAATATAACTTAAAGCAGCTGATTCAGTTGGCAATGTCTTGGTCTTTGAACTTCCTATTGCTTCTTGACTTTTTGCAACCTCGTTCTTCTTAACTTCTGGCTTTGGTGGCATTCTCTGCTCAATAGCTATTGTGGTTTCTTTTTGTACTATTTGATCTGCACTTGCTATTGCTTGATCTGCTTTAAGATCTTCAAAAGTTTTGTTTGATGGAGATGAATCATCTTCAATAAGATCTGCTTTGATATACGTCTCCATTTTAACTGTGCTTGAGGACTTTGTGCTGTCATCCGTGAGTGACTAGTCTTGGTCTTCATTCTTTGTTGTCTCTAAAGACTGCATCCTGTTTACATTCTGTATCTCTGACATCTTCTTAGCGATTGGCATTCCCATTATGATGTCGTTTGGCATATTCTTTGTTGTGATCACGTGGAATTGAGCTATGATGATCTGCGAACTTACTTCAATGGTAGTGGAGATAATTCCCCACCATTTTGCTTATTTGTCTCCAGATATGCTCACAAATTTAGGAGCATCTTGAAGCTATGGTTGGCCACATCTTTTCCAAGTGCAAAAAGACATGAGGTTCTTGTCTAACTGAAAATCTAGCTTTGCTTCTCTTGGCAGCTTTTCTTCGTTTTCACCAACAATGTTGCACTTGATCGTCTCAGGATTTCTTTCTATATTGACTGCCTTTGTTGTGGTAGTGTCCTTTCGTTAAGCTCTATCTGCATTTTCTTTGCCTTGACCACCTGCTTTCGTTGATGTTGACTCGTATGACTGTGATAGTGCACTTTTTGTTTGCAATTGATGAGCATTAGCCGCCTGCATCTGAGTAACCTTTGATCTTAATAGATCCACTGTACTTTCGGGCAGAATCTGTCTCTTTGGAGGAGATTTTGGTGGTGACCTTGTGTAGCTTTTTGGACTTTAGTTTCTGTTGACTTTGACTTTTTAGTCACCTGTTCTGGAAACTTGAGGCTCTGCATCATCTTCAGATAGTCTTGGACTTCAGTTGGGCCATCCGTAGGGTTTTGTACAAGGTCATGATCTTGCTGATATTCGTACAAGGTGCATCTTGATATGCATATGTGAGCTTGGTCACATGTAACTGTTTGAACACTATGGGATATGTCGTCTTTTGACTCTGACTTGTGGAGATCAACTAAAAATTTTGTCCTTGATGATCTTCATAAAGGCATTTATCTGTAGACTCTGATGGAAAATGGGTCAATTGGAAACTTACAACAACCATATGATCTTTCAATTGTTTCTTCTTTGAAGATGTCTGTTGGCTAGAGGCTTTAGGGCTTCTAATTGGTGTAGCATTTCCTGGTACATAGGCTAAGCTTGATAAATTTACAGCTCCCCCCTTCCTAGGGTGATCACTATAGCCTGCTTCATTGTAAGAGTTCAAAACTATTTGGCTCTGGTTTAGTCTCACCTTCTGGGACTGTGAAGGTACACTTTCGGTAGCACTGTTGATGTTTGGCATTTGTAAACCTTCTACATAGTTTCCTATGTATCTCCGTGAAACGTGACAAATTATTTCCCAAGTCAAGCTGTAGATAGCATTATCGTTGCCTTGATATTGTCTATCCCATGGGTCTCCTATGATATGAGCTTCTATGGTTTTAGGACCCAAGGCATCATAGATGCTAGACTCTCATCTATATCTACGATTGTTTTGGTCAAAGTATATGCTCGTTTGGTTACAATGTTGAAGCTTGATTTTTGATGGAGGAGAGTTTGGCTCTGAAGAAATTTCTCGGTTCACTCGTGTAATATCCTTCAGTTATAGAGAGGATGGACTATAATAGATTCTTTCCTCTGGAATGAACCATCCTTTCTGATCGATCACTGGATGCACTTCTATGAGCGGTTATGTGGGCCGTTCAAACACTAGTTGATTCTTTTTGTATAGTTGGCCTTTTTGGTCTACATAGTGTGCATATGAATTATGGGTGCCATACAAAGCTAACATCATTCTGTTTGATGTGTCTCGTAGACTCGTGAATGATTGCACACTTATAGCAATGGATGCAAAATCATTTGCAAACGTAACATTCTTCTCAACATTCAGTGGTATCTGAACACCTTAACCAAACTCATGCAAGAATTTTTTGTTCGAAGAATCAATTTTAAGCTTTTCACGTGCCTGTGCATCTTTATGCTCAAGTTGAACTTGCAGTGTTTTTACTGGTGCTTCTAATGGTAATGCAGAATCTTCCAATTGCATTAAAAGTGATGAGTTAAATGCACCTACATCATAATTCTCATTTCCAATTTGCTATGTGCCTTGATTGACTATTGATGTGTCCTTGTTGTCTGGATTTCTTGGCAATCTTCATAAAAATTTACACCTTTTCATCCACAATTTGAGCAATACGCCATGACTAGTGGTATTTCATTTGGTTCTGTCATGTCAAGCTCTAGCTGATAAGCTTCTGCTTCTATGCTTGCCAAGTTGTCCGAATTTTCTTTTAAAACACTAAGCATCAAGTTGTAGATTGCTCCATCTTGACCTTTGTATTGTCTTTGGCTTGGTTCTCCAATTAGACTGGCTTCTATTGGCTGATATGTTGGATCTTCCAATTCTGGTTCTCAACTATAGATCTGATCACTGTAATCCATGTACAGTGACCTTGATTGCATATGAACCAACTGCATGTTTTGCTAGCTTGTGCACATTTCTGGATAACCACTTTGGTCAATTTTTTGTACTTCTATCTCTACTTCATTTTTTAGCTTGCAATACCTGGCTCCACTGAAGTCTGTAAACATCTTGAAGTTATCTGGATTTTGCTTTACTCTGATCAATAGATACTTGGCTCATGTGCTGCTTTTGCTGCTCATCGAGTATCTGTGGCCTTCTAAATCTGTGTACAAAAGTTTATCCCCATTCTAGCCATATAGTTGTAAAATCTGCTCTGTTGCACTTGTACATGTGTTGTTACTACTACTAGTGAGGAAGTCCGGGGTGGGCAACAAGAAGAGTGGCCTCTAAACACCCTTCGAGGCTCCCGTGCTGCTCAATTGGAGCTGGGGCAAGCACAATCAGAGACAACAACAACCCACAGCCCGAAACCAACAAGAAAAGGGGCACCACCTAGTTGTAGATGCGAACTAGGACGCACGTGATATCTCCTTGTACTCAAACGCACAAAGAGAGGGGAATGCAAGATAGCCACACACACCAAACACACACATTCACCACGCCAAAGAGAGGTAAAGAGCACAAATCAACTTGAGCAACTCAGTCTTAGCCTTAAAGACTAGATGCACACAAAGATTGATGAGAAATAGAGAAACAACACAAAACTTGACCTTGTTGCCAATACACAAATTGTCTTAGGGTCACAGGATCCCTCTCACCGAGCACCCTCTTACAATTGACCTTTTAGGCAAACAATTCAAAAAGCCCTCAAACCACCAAGCATGAAATGGCACAACAAACTTCAAGGACAATATACCTTCAACCACCTGATGAACCAACTTATCAAGTCAATTTGGACAGAAGAGTCGTAGTTGTAGCATACAATTGCACCCAAAACTATGAATCTTATTTATGGACAAGAGTAGGCTACAAGTGTGATTGTAGATTATAGTATCACTCCACTCCTCTAGATGGCATAACTAACTTCAAGCTTCTCCATGCACCTATGTGTAGTGATGGAATAGAGTACTCAGAATGCACACACTCTACACAACTAGGCTTGAAGAGTGGTGTGTTATGTGTTGAGAATGGTGTGGTGTAGTGTGAACATGTGATGATTTACAAGGGAGAGAAGGGCTCTATTTATAGGTTTTAGAAGCCCCGATTTGGATTAGGCCTAATCAAGTTTATTTGAAGGAATAAAAGATTATGCATATTTTTAAATTTTTTTATGAGGGTGGGTCTCTCTTGCCCTTTGAGTCACATGGATGTGGGCTCAAGAGAAGAGAATTATTGAGGATGAAAGGAGAGAGGATTGAGTGAATAATTTGGGAGTGCCTACTCTAGTAGAGGGTGCATTTTACAATAAGGTTAGTGGTTAGTAGTTAGTAATTATCACTACAAAATATTTACAAAATCATTCACCAAATGGTGAGATATATGATGAGAAAAGTTAGAGAAGGGATGAGCTGGTAAAGAGAGGTTGAAGCTTTGGAGAAGTTGACATTCACCTCTTTACAGCACCGGAAGAAGAAGCAGTCAGCATGGCGAAGTAGCCTGTGTCGATGAAGCTATGTTATCTTCAAACCTTGGAAAATTCATGATAAAAGCCTTAATTTGCAGAGGTTATCCTTGGATTTTTGCTGATTTTTTGAAGTTCTTTACAAAGCTGAAGAGAGTATTGTAATATGGACATATATGTAGAGAGAAAGGGGGACACATAGGGTGTAGAAATGGAGGATGAAGGCTATGGAGGTGTGAGAGATGTGGCAATGGTGAAGAGGGTGAAGTAGGACATGGGAGTTGCAGGTTTGGGAGTGGGAAGGAGAGGGAGGAGTGTGTGTGAAAGAGGAAAATGATAAAGTGGAAGAGGGAGTGTGACTGCATAGCATGGGCAAAATGGGGTCCACCAATAAAATCATAGCTTACAGCTCGTAGCTCAAACAAATATGAAAAAATTTGAGATGATATTTCAGCTCACGAGCTACAAATTTTGTTTGTATCACCTTTTCAAATTCGGGGAGCATGTGATCTTTAAAATTTTAGCAAAACCGACTGTTTTTTCCACTGCACAAGGTCCTTGTGAGGTCCTTCTTTGGATGATTCTTTTGAATACCTCCAAGAGTGAGCTCCCCATGGTGCATGCATCCATGCCACATACCCTTGACCTTATTTGGTAGGTCTATAATTGAAGATATTATTGAGATCATGATATAAGTGAATAGTACAACTAAGAAAATCAAATATTGAGGGGTCTAAAAAAATATGTACATGTCAAATATAAATAATATAGGTGGAAAAAATATAAAGGGGTCAAAATAAATCTTTCTCATTATAAGTCTACCATAAAAAGATGAATATTTTTTGTGGTCTAATTTATGAGAGTAATAGAGAATAGATGTAGGAAGGAAAAAATGACAATAGTGAGAAAATATACACATAAATAAAACTAATTTTTTTGGATTTTTATTGGGATGGAGTTACACCAAAAATAAGAGAAGCTTGCATGAAATTAGTTTTATATAGAATAAAGAGTATGCAAAATGGTAAGAAAAAATATGGTAATGGTGAGTCAATGTACATAGCATAAATAACACACAGCTAAGTATAAATATTTAAATAAATACCAAAATAATTATGAAAAATCATTTTATTTAGGCCCTATATACAATAAAATATTTACACACAAATGGGCCATAATATTCTTATATTGTTTTATTTATTTTATTTTTTTTTGCTCAACTAGCCCAGTGACTAGCTAATTGAGGGTTTTTAAGAAAATATGAAGAAAGTCCCCTAACTCACACACGCCTATGTACAATGAAATGGTAGGGATAACCAAAATGTTTGAGTGATTTGATTGGGTGAGGTAGCTTACTATGGAAATTATGGAAAGCCGAAAAACGGCTATCATTAGCCCCCCCCTTAGATAATGGTACATTCATGTACCATTCATCCGACCATACAACATGTAGATTGTGTAACGTCTGTCTTTGTCAGCTCTCATCTTTGAAGAACCTTTGTTGTATGATTAAAAAACCTTGTGTGATATGAAAGGTTCTCAGAGCCAATAGCAGGATGTAATGAAGTGACGGAGTAAACCTCCTCCATTGAGAAAGTTTCCATAAGCACCCCCCAGGATCAAAGATCTTGAAATATATTTCCCAAAGAGAGATGTATGGTATGGAATCACTTACTGATTTCGGTTGAAGAAACTTGTACATTCTATTGTTGTCCATCATTGCATCTATTACTATGAATGTGATATAAAAGATTGGTTGCTCTTCCTCCTGTGTAAAGTTGATGTATCTGCTACGATCTTCAAGAGCTTGTATGAGCAAATTCCTGAGTTGTAGCTCATAAAATTCATTCGACCTGGGTAGGCTCATCAAGTCAAAAATTCTATGACCTTCATGATTTAGGAAAGCTTGATCCATGCTTCCAACTGCTATTGGAAGATATTGCAAATAGTTTACCACATAAGTAGATAATAGACGAAGGTTTCTATTGCTTCCAACACATTGGAAGAGAATATATTTTGGTACTGATTGATGAAATATTCACATGTAGCAATCAACAAGTTTTTCATCTATGATGAAGAACAGAAGCATCACAATGTGCGACCTCCATACACCAAAGAACCAAATGAAGAAGGTTTGAAAACATCCGTTCATCACCAAGTATTCATGTCCTCTTCCACTTAAGAAGGTATGGTGTCCCTGATGAAAGGTATATGTGAAGAGGGGATAAGTTGACTTTGAAGAGGTGAAACCCAATGTGAAGATGATTGGGGCTTCAAAAGCTTGGATTTTTTTGCTAAGAGATTGTCCCATGAATGGAGAGCCACCCACTAAAACACCATTGGAGAGAATGATACCCTTCTGATAGTTTCCTTTTATGATTTTATTTTTAACTACTCTCCCATGTTCTTCATCCCCTTCTAAGCCCCCCCTTTGGCAAGGTTGTAACTCCTCACATTGTACCACCTCAAAGGTTGATGGATTACTATTTGATTTTGTGAAAACTTTGGCTTCTTGCATGATAGGTTCCTCCATGCTTAACATACATGGGTCATACCAATGCTTTTCAACATCCTCAAACACTTCTTGAAGATTATCCTCACATGGATTCAACTCACACTCTTCTACTTTGTTTCGGAGTTGGCATTCCATGTACACAATCATCTCTTTATGATCAATGTGGTATATGATCTCTTCACCTATGATTTCATCTTCTTCTTCACTCTCTTCTTTTAGACAAGATACACTCTCAGAACATTCCGTGAGATCAAGGTTACCTTCAAGGTCTTCATTCTCCATAGATTCATGTTGCACAAATGATTCGTCTGCTCGGACTAGAAATTGATCCTCCGCCAAAAGGTTGGATGTATCCATTATTGAATCATCAATGCCATTTGAGATATCTTGTGTCGATTTTTGCATGCTTGTGATAAAGGTAGAAGAAAGAGATTCCACATTTGAATCTTGGCCACACACTTTAGCACTTGAATAATCCATTGGCATGTAAGTAACTTCTTCAACATTTGTCGGAGTAGAAGGAGACAAGTATGGAAAAGGAGATGACTCCTTGATAGAAACACTTTCATGATGGTTGGTTCTTCCAGCATGATGGAAACCATTTTTGATGTAGAAGTACTTGTGAAACTTCCTTCGGGCAATAGTGACCGCTTCTTCAAAGGTAGAAGGTCCACTACAAGTAACCTTAGTCTTTAGGAAAGGAGACAAACTCGAAATAAATTGCTCCATTTTTACATAATCTGGAAATGTAGAACTAAACCCATATCCTCCCCATTGACGAGAAAAAATATCCTCATAAGCATAGTAGTCTTCACCATGTTGTTGAAGTCTCCCTAATGAAGCCCATGCTTTCTCCATTGTTGGAAATTTAGAGAATCTGGTCTTCAAAGCTTTGGAAATTTGGGTATACCCATCTTCAATCTGAGAAGACATACTCCAAAACCATTGCTGAGCGTTGCCTCTAAGGCATAGCAATAGAAAATCCCCTTTTTCAATGTCATCCCTTTTACCAAGGATACGACAAACCATTCTAAAATCAACAAGAAAATCATCAACATCTTCTTCTAGATTTCCGAAGAAGATTGGGATATCATCAAAGGTATAGCGTGCCATAGTCTCTCAATGCTAGAACCACACAAAGATTAGTTCCAAACAATCATTTTCTCTCATGACATCAACTAACTACACAAAGTTTTGAAAGGTCTTTCAGCATGAATTCTAGATTCTTATGTGAAAATGTTTTTCTCCTTTCTTATGTTATGCTAATCCAAACCATATTCTAGATCAATTTTTGTTGCATTAAGTTTTCATGATTCATATAATCTTCTTGATTATGCTAAAATTCAAGCATACCTGCAATACAACAACAATAAGCACACAGTCAGTCCTCAGTGGGGGCACCAATTTGAGACGGTCCGGGGCGGGCAACAAGAAGAGTGGCCTCTAAACACCCTTCGAGGCTCCCGTGCTGCTCAATTGGAGCTGGGGCAAGCACAATGAGAGACAACAACAACCCACAGCCCGAAACCAACAAGAAAAGGGGCACCACCTAGTTGTAGATGCGAACTAGGACACACGTGATATCTCTTTGTACTCAAACGCACAAAGAGAGGGGAATGCAAGATAGCCACACACACCAAACACAAACATTCAACACGCCAAAGCGAGGTAAAGAGCACAAATCAACTTGAGCAACTCAGTCTTAGCCTTAAAGATTAGATGTATACAAAGCTCGATGAGAAATAGAGAGACAACACAAAACTTGACCTTGTTGCCAATACACAAATTGTCTTAGGGTCACGGGAGCCCTCTCACCGAGCATCCTCGTACAATTGACCTTTTAGGAAAACAATTCAACAAGCCCTCAACCACCAAGCATGAAATGGCACAACAAACTTCAAGGACACTATACCTTCAACCACCTGATGATCCAACTTATCAAGTCAATTTGGACAGAAGAGTCGTAGTTGTAGCATACAATTGCACCCAAAACTATGAATCTTATTTATGGACAAGAGTAGGCTACAAGTGTGATTGTAGATTATAGTATCACTCCACTCCTCTAGATGGCATAACTAACTTCAAGCTTCTCCATGCACCTATGTGTAGTGATGGAATAGAGCACTCACAATGCACACACTCTACACAACTAGGCTTGAAGAGTGGTGTGTTATGTGTTGTGAATAGCGTGGTGTAGTGTGATCATGTGATGATTTACAAGGGAGAGAAGGGCTCTATTTATAGGTTTTAGAAGCCCCAATTTGGATTAGGCCTAATCAAGTTTAATTGAAGGAATAAAAGATTATGCATATTTTTAATTTTTTTTATGAGGGTGGGTCTCTCTTGCCCTTTGAGTCACATGGATGTGGGCTCAAGAGAAGAGAATTATTGAGGATGAAAGGAGAGAGGATTGAGTGAATAATTTGGGAGTGCCTACTCTAGTAGAGGGTGCATTTTACAATAAGGTTAGTGGTTAGTAGTTAGTAATTATCACTACAAAATATTTACAAAATCATTCACCAAATGGTGAGATATATGATGAGAAAAATTAGAGAAGGGATGAGCTAGTAAAGAGAGGTTGAAGCTTTGGAGAAGTTGACATTCACCTCTTTACAGCACCGGAAGAAGAAGCAGTCAGCATGGCGAAGTAGCGCGTGTCGATGAAGCTATGTTATCTTCAAACCTTGGAAAATTCATGATAAAAGCCTTAATTTGCAGAGGTTATCCTTGGATTTTTGCTGATTTTTTGAAGTTCTTTACAAAGCTGAAGAGAGTATTGTAATATGGGCATATATGTAGAGAGATAGGGGGACACATAGGGTGTAGAAATGGAGGATGAAGGCTATGGAGGTGTGAGAGATGTGGCAATGGTGAAGAGGGTGAAGTAGGACATGGGAGTTGCAGGTTTGGGAGTGGGAAGGAGAGGGAGGAGTGTGTGTGAAAGAGGAAAATGATAAAGTGGAAGAGGGAGTGTGACTGCATAGCATGGGCAAAATGGGGTCCACCAATAAAATCATAGCTCACAGCTCGTAGCTCAAAAACATATGAAAAAATTTGAGATGAAATTTCAGCTCACGATCTACAAATTTTGTTTGTATCATCTTTTCAAATTCGAGGAGCATGTGATCTTTAAAATTTTAGCAAAACCGACTGCTTTTTCCACTGCACAAGGTCCTTGTGAGGTCCTTCTTTGGATGATTCTTTTGAATACCTCCAAGAGTGAGCTCCCCATGGTGCATGCATCCATGCCACATACCCTTGACCTTATTTGGTAGGTCTATAATTGAAGATATTATTGAGATCATGATATAAGTGAATAGTACAACTAAGAAAATCAAATATTGAGGGGTCTAAAAAAATATGTACATGTCAAATATAAATAATATAGGTGGAAAAAATATAAAGGGGTCAAAATAAATCTTTCTCATTATAAGTCTACCATAAAAAGATGAATATTTTTTGTGGTCTAATTTATGAGAGTAATAGAGAATAGATGTAGGAAGGAAAAAATGACAATAGTGAAAAAATAAACACATAAATAAAACTAATTTTTTTGGATTTTTTTTGGGATGGAGTTACACCAAAAATAAGAGAAGCTTGCATGAAATTATTTTTATATGGAATAGAGAGTATGCAAAATGGTAAGAAAAAATATGGTAATGGTGAGTCAATGTACATAGCATAAATAACACACATCCAATAAAATTAGATGTACAATAAAATATTTACACAAAAATGGGCCATAATATACTTATATTTTTTTATTTTGTTTATTTTTTTTAGCTCAACTAGCGTAGTGACTAGCTAATTGAGGGTTTTTAAGAAAATATGGAGAAAGTCCGCTAACTCATGAGATGAGAGTGAGGTATAGAAAGACTTTGGAGGATTTACCCTTTTGTTTTGGAGACGGGGTGATTGTCGGCGCTGGAAAACCCTTGAATCTTTTGGTGCAAGGGAGAGGGAGGGACCACGCGTTCGTAGTAGCTTCCTCAAGTTGTGAAGGCTTGTTGTGGATGTAGGTGGAATAGGTGGCCAAGATGGGGACGTAGATGTAGAGAAGCCTGGTGCTACTGGACAGCCTACCGGTGTGAGAACACTTGTGCGGATGTCGAGGGAGAAAATGATGGCCTTTTCTTCACTTTGGGTTGCACTCATGTCGAAGGTGCGGTTTTTGGCTACAATGTGAGCATGATGCAGCTTGTGCCTTACTTTTACGCTTGCGGGGATGATGAGAAATGTAAACAATCTAAGTAGGGAAAGAGGGTCTTACCACTTCTTCTATGCTAACAATACAACACCCAGGCAAGAGTGTCTTGATGACTTGAGTCAAACCTTCTTGAAGCTCCTCCTCTTCAGTGGTCCAATTAGAGAATTCAAGAAGCCACTCGTCCATGAAGGGAAGTAAACATGTCAGCCTTGTAAACTGAAGGTTTCAAGAGCCCTCCTCAGTGGGGGCACCAAATGAGAGGCGGAAGTGAAAAAATAGACCCGGTGGCCTCTACACCAAGACTATGCACAATGGCCTCATCATGGGGAATACGCAATAGGGGCACCACCTAGCAAAATATGCGTCTAGGATGCATACATATACACAATGAAACATGCCATGGAAAACAATTTCAAGATCCACACTCAAATGTGGAATGGGGGTAGTCAGAGACTAAGATAAGAGGAGTGGTGAGTGAGTGAGAATGGGCTCGCTACTCGTACATGTAGTAAAGAAGATAACGAGGTCAGGGATACATGCAAGTATGCTCACTTCTCCTACAAAAGTTGGCGAATCCGCACACCTCAAGATGGAAGTAGCAAGATGATAGGAATATGAGAGGGAGAGAGAGTGTGTGTGTATGGTGGTAGATCCGCACACCTTAACATAAGCAGAAAAAAAAATGGCAAGGAAAAAGCATATACCATACTCACAATGAGATGTATCCAAAGAGACACAAAGTATGGCACCAAGATGGAGTGTGTTGATTGCTTGCAAAAGATGAATACAATAGGCAGCGTATGGCAGGAAAATGAGAAGGGAACAAGATCGTAGGAGGCATAATGGAGAGATGGGAGTTGATGGAGAGGAATATCATGATTGTTTCCCCCCTTCTTCTTCTTGAAATTGTGCCTTCAACCCTTAATTACAAGTGGTGTGGAGGTGTGGTGCTCATCTTTTGTGCATGGTGATGGTGATGATGATGGTGTTGTGATTATGTGATTAGGGTTCATGCTACAAGCATGTAGCACAAGAGTGTGTGTGTGTGTGTGTGTGTGTGTGTGTGTGTGTGTGTGTGTGTGTGTGTGTGTGTGTTCTCCCCCCTTAGTGAGCTCTCATGGCCTCCTTATATAGGGAAGGAGGGGAGGATTTAGCAATATTTCTATTTGAGGTGAGTGTCCCACTTTGGTGACTAGGAAAATGGGGTGCATGTGACTGTGGCTCCCATCTTGTCTCCTCATTATTTAAAATACCAGAGTCAATAGAGAGAGAAGATGAGAGAATGTGGGTAGGATGTAGAGGATAGGAGATATTTACAATAGTATAGCTTTGGCTAGACATAAGCTTATTAGGGAGAGAAGAGAGAGGTAAGAAATTTACAAGAGAGATTGTCAAAGGTGGATAGTTGTTGATGAGGATGGATCCTCCAAAAATGGTGATAGAATCACTCTAGACTTGCCAAGACCTCATTAAAAGAGCCTTGTCTCTTGTAATCAAGCTTGAACACTTGTAGAACCATAGCCATTCTAGAGGGAAGAAAATTGTGGATGGCCTGTGTCACCATTACACGAGAAAACTGAGGTCCACTACAAAACTCATATCTCCGTGTTCATAACTCCAAAAATTCTGAAAAAAAATTGAGCTAAAAGTTGAGATCAGGAGCTACATCTTTCATGTTGAACGCTCCTTCAGATTCGGGGTTCTTCTCTCCTTAAAAAATTCAGTCAAATAATGTATTATTTGTGGCTGCAAAGGTCTTTTGGTGGTCCCCTTTGAGTGGACTTCTCTCTTGCCTTCAAGTGTAAGCTCCTTCATGTGTATGAAAACATGACCTAGAGTTTTGAAAAGATTGGCAATCATCTAGATGGAGGTATTATTGAAATTTGAAAGTGGGGTTGAGGTTTGAAAATGAAAACTAGTGAATAAAATATTTGGTAGGGTGGATTAATATATATATACATAAAAAATATATTAGAAAATACTAAAATATATAATGTAATTTAATATATAATGTAATTTAATATATATATATTTAATATTTAAGGTCAAAAGAGAGATCAACAAAGAAAGCTTACTTATTTATGCTACATCGTGATTGATTTAGCATAAGTCTTATTTATTTGATAAAGGCTAAAACGTTTGTGAAAAAAGGAAGAAAAAATCAAAAGTAACTTGTATAATAGGAAATATTTTTGGTAAAAGAGAAAAAAAATATGGGGGGTTCCCATGCATGGAAAAGCATGCCTCATTAGCCCTCCCTCTAAAGCTAGAGATATTCATGCCTCTAGCGTTGTACTTGATTCTTCTTCAATTGAGGTGGAGGAGTTTCCCTCCTCGGGGATTTCCATCATAGGTGCTTGATCAAATCTCAAAAAGTACTGCTTCAACCTCCATCCATTGAGACGTGTTTTGTGGAGCCTACCATCTGCATCCATCAATTGGTAACTGCCATTGGCGTAGCGCTTTCTAATGACAAATGGCCCCTCCCATCTAGGTGAAAACTTTTTATCCTTCCTAGTGTCAAACCTGTTATCATACCGTAGGACCAACATACCTTTCTTGAGACCTTTTGTCCTAAGTCCCTTGTTGAAGGTAAGTCGACGTTGCTCTGCCTGTGCTGCATAATAGTTGATAGCATCTTCTCTGTCTAGTTGAAGCCTCTCTAGATCAAGAATGTGGTTGTGGAGATGAGCATTAGGACGTTCCACCTGCCCAGCTAGCACCATGAGACTAGCCAATTGTACTTCAATGGGTAAAATGGCTTCCTTACCAAACACCAAGTGATATGGTGTGAACCCAAGGGATGTGCGAAATGAAGTGCGATAAGCCCAAAGTGCAGCCATAAGATGCTTGTCCCAATAACTTTTGTGATTGTTTACATGTTTAGTGATGATCTTGCAGATCATACCATTTACCTTTTCCACCAAACCATTGCATTGTGGGTAGTAGGGAGTTGAGTGTCATCGTGAGATACCTAACTTCTCCATTAGCTCTCCTACAAGGTCTCCTCTAAAACCTGGTCCCCTGTCAGAAATTATTTCAAGAGGAGTGCCAAAACGACAACAAATGTTTTCAAATACGAACTTAGCCACTTCCTTAGCTGTAATCCGGGTGGTGGCAACTACTTCAGCCCACCTGGTCATGTAGTCCACACCCATGATGATATAAAATTTACCTGATTGGCTCCTTGGCAAAGGCCCAATAGCATCAATTCCCCATTTCTCAAATAGTCCATATGAGATTATAGGAGTCTGTGGCTCATATGTGAGCCTCCTATCCCTTGCCTTTTGACATTCCTTGCATGTTTTACACCAATGATGCACATCCCTATGTAGACTAGGCCATACAAACCCGGCTTGTAGAATCTTTCTACTAGTGATGTCAAGTGCAAAGTGTCCTCCGCAAACACCATCATGGCAACTTGAAATGATTTCAGTGATCTCTCTAGAGAGAGGTACACGCCTAAGAATTTGATCCTTACCCTTGCAGTAGAGGTCGTCATTGATAAGGCGGTATTTTGTTGCCTTGCGCACAAGCCACTGCTTTTGGCCCTTAGTAAGATCCTTAGGAAACTCTCCTGTGTCCAAAAAACTCATGATGTCAGGCATAGCATCGCTACCTTGGAAGAGAGGCAGCTTCAACTTGATAGCACCCACCACTGCAACATCTTGCAGCTTCTCTCTAGCTAAAGCATCTGCTTCTTGATTTTCTGCTCGAGGGACATGATGTAATTGTACAACTTGAAATTTTTCTAAAATTTCCTTGACTTTGCGCAAATGGCCTAGTAAGCTATGATTTTTACAAGCCCAAGTTCCTTGTATTTGTTTTATTAAAAGCATGGCATCACCAAATACATTTAACCATTGAATGCCCTGTGTCACACACCACTCTAACCCAAGAGTTAAGGCTGCATATTCTGCCTCATTGTTAGAGTGAGAATCCAAGAGATTCCCAATGGAGAAAACCTTATCCCCTTGCTTGTTGAAGATGACAATGCCTGCTGCAGCTTTGTCCACTTTCCTCTTGTAGGCTCCATCAAAGAAAAGAGAGTGAGCCTCCTCTACCTTAGGGACTTCCAGCACAGGTGTAATATCTTGATCATTTGGCTTTATCTTTAGCTTCTTTTCATAGTGGTGATAAGTGAGAATACCTCCTAGACTGGCCCTTGTGGAGTTCTCCACTTGCATTGTGTAGTCAAACTCTTGCAGCCTTATGAGCCATTTGGAAATCCTAGAAGAAACATCCATGTGCTGCATTACATAAGGAAATACTTCTTCCATTGTTAAGATTATGAATGGTCTAGACAATAAATAAGAGCAAAATTTGGTGGTAGCAAACATTAATACAAGCACCATGTGCTCCACTGCCGTGTATCCCTTTTCTGATGGAGTCATCATTCGACTAGAGAAGTAGATAGGACGCATGAAAGAAGTTTGAGGATCCTTTTGCATCAATACAACCCAAAGTGTGTCATTGCACACACTAGGGTTTACATAAAATGGCTCGTCCCACTTTGGAGGTGCTATGGTGGGAAGTGAAGCTAGAATTTGTTTTACCTCATTGAATTTTTGTTCATTTTCTTCACTCCAAGTGAAGATCTCTTGATGGGTAACTTGTTGTAAAGGGAGAGCCACTTGGGAGAGCAAGTGAATGAACCTACTCAAATACCTCACCTTTTGAAGAAAAGAGACCAACTGCTTTGTTGTGGTGGGAGAGGTCAAAGCCAGCAAGGCTTGAATCTTGCTTGGGTCAGCTTCAATGCCATTGGCCGAGATCACATGGCCAAGAAGAGTAACCTTGCTTTCACCAATGTGGCATTTCTCCACATTGAGTTGTCCCCCCAAAGCTCGTAGCCTAGCTAGACCTTCATAAACTTTCTCCAAATGAAGAGAGCGAGAGCTATAGATACAAAAGTCATCAATTAAAAAACACGGATTGATTTTCCAAAGAATGGATGAAAAACAAATGTCACATATTGTTGAAAAGTGGTTGGAGCATTAGTAAGACCAAAAGGCATAACTCTGTAAGCAAAACATCCCCATGGTGTGATGAAGGTTGTCTTCTTTTGATCTTCTTCAGCGATGCTAATTTGGAAGTAGCCTTAGTAGCCATCACATACCATGTAGCGCTCATGTTCGGCTACCTCATTGAGAATTTTGTCTTGAAAAGGAAGAGGAAAATGGTCCCTCTTTGTGGCTGCATTAAGAGGCTTGTAATCAACACAAACCCTCCACTTACCATTCTTCTTTGGTGTGACTACCACTGGAGAAACCCACTCTGAGTCTTCAACAAGATAGATAAAACCGGCTTCTAGCAATTTCCTCACCTCTTTGAGCAGGGCGTCTTGTTGAATTACTCCTAGCCGCCTGAGCTTCTGCACTACAGGTTTACTTCCCTCCTTGAGCTTAATGTGATGTTGAACTACTGTGATGCCAGTGATTTTATCATATTCATCAATGAACAATGTGGTAAAATTACTTAGCATCAAAATATAATCTTCACGCTCCTTCCCACACAACTCACTAGAGAGCATTTGATGTAGCTTACTTGCTTCTACCAGAGGTTGTATACCTGGTGTCTCCCCTTGGTTTGATGATGAGGCATCAGGTTGCTCCATCTTCTTAGGGTCCTTGAGAACGATCCCCATCACCTCAATGCTACTGTCACTTTCTTCACTCACTGTTGACTCCTCCTCTGAAGTGGTTGAAGAGTCACCACTAGAAAACTCATCCATAGAGGTTTCTAGATCCATGTCGCATTGCCGACCTATCTTCATGTCGTAAAGTATTGGCTTCCTTTTGGCATCTTTCATTTGGATTATGCCAGTGTCCCAGTCCTGCTTAGCTCTTATAGCCATAAGCCAAGGCCTCCCTAGAATGATAGGATAGCCCTCCCCTTTGTGTGGCATGACAAAGATGTCCACATCTACCTCGGTGTTGAATGCCTTTATCCTAACTGCATTTATGACACCAACACATTGAACTTTTAAATTATTTGCCATTTTGGCTCGGCATGGTGCCGGCAGACTCACCTCTAAACCCAAACGGTGCATCATTTTTTCACTCATGACGCATATTTGTGCGTCACCATCGATGTAGATATTGGAGATGTGTTGACCTTTGATGTAAGCATCCATCACTGGTAGTATGTCATCTAGATTCCTCCTAGAGATAGCACTAGCTATCTTTGGCTTTGGTCGTCTCGTGCTAACCATCTTTGTCCATTGTCTCCTCACCCTAGGTGCTAGGTGGAGTAACTGGGGCAAGGTGATTTTTGGGCCCTGCATAGAAACATCTTGAACCAAATCATATGGTTTAGAACATTCACCCAAAGAGAAATCTACAAGGTCAATCTTACGTCGTGACTTGGATGGCTTTTTGCTAGATTCCCATTTAGTCTTCATCTTTTCTTCCTTTTGGGAAGATTCACCATGCCTAGCGTGTTTTACCCCTATGGCATCTACTCCTTTAACTTTGGTCTTATCCTCCTCCACTTTCTCCTTTCCTTTACCTTCAAGACTGATGACGCTTACTGTTTGATTGCCAACTGGTGGTGGGGGTAAGGGTGGAATGAGAGGTTGTGGTGGTGGTGGTGGTTGTGGTTGAATGGGTGGTTGTAGGATTTGCATGGGTGGTGCTTGTTGTGGTGCCCTCGGTGGTGGTGGTCTTGCTCTCGGTGGTGAAACCTGGTTTTGCCTGGCTCCTCTGTTGAAATTCTGTCTCCTTGGGTGTGGACAGTAGTACATGCCATGACCATCCTCCCCACAATTGTAGCAGTGGTATTCTTGGTTTTGCCTTCGTTGTCCTCTTCCTTGCTCTTGGTTGCGATTGTGTGCATGCCCTTGTTGTATCAAATGGACTGAGAGATTCTCAAGTTGATTGGTGATTCGATTGAGCAGGTCTTGCTGATCTTCAATTGGTTCTTGTGGTTGAATCCTCTGGGCGGCTTTTGTAGGTGCTGCTAGAGGTGGTCGGGTCCTAACGGCTTCCTCTTCATCGATACTCCTGGCTTGTAGGCGCAACTTCTTGTCTTTAAGGCGGGCCACTTCAACTACTAGCTCATACGTAGCAGGAAACCTTCCCTTCATCTTTTCTTTAAGAGTTGGCCATAACCCAGCCACAAAATGATCCTTCTTTAGGAAATCAGGTGCCCCCTCATCCTCTCTTAGTGATGCAACCCATCGCCCCCATAAATCTACAAAATTTGACTCATATGATGCGTATTTCAGCATACTGCCCTGCTTCAACTCTGTCAACAATTGCCATAGCTTCTCTGATGTTATGCCCTCTCCAAAACGCTTGACAAAGGCTGCTCTTAATAAGTCCCACCGTTCCTTGGTTTCTTGTGCCAAGGCATTGTACCATGATCTTGCCTCCACCTTCATTAGAAGTGGGAAGATGCGCAAGTGCGAAGCATCATCATCACTCGCAGAGATGACACATGCTATTTCCAAGTTGTCTAGAAAGTCTGCAGCATCCTCACCCACCTTACCAGTAAAGGTTGGAAATGCTACCCTTGCCATTGTGAGAGTGAGAAAATTAACTCGACTTAGATTTTTTTTATTTTTATTTTTTATAGAGATTCAATACATGGGTGCTCGGTGGATGGAAAACATACTATACAAGGATGAAAATAACTACATCAAAAGACACTTCATGATTAATCATAGGGAGGATAAAGGGTAGAGAAGAGGTGTTTATCTCTTGCAGTCGTTCTCTACCAAACATGGTTGTAATGATCTGCTGATACAACATCTTGCGGTCCAAGATTACTTTGATTGATTGAATTCGTTGTGGTGCATAAGTTTGGTTCCTTGCAAAAGGTTGATGCGCTGGGTCCATCACATGATAATTCGGAAAGGCTCTCTCCTTTGTGGTGGAAGTTTATAGTCGGAGTTGTAGAGCTCTTGGTAGTCGAGGTCAAGTTTATAGTACCAGAGGACAAGGTTGTCTTCGTCTCCTAGCTCTAGGACTGTCCCTCTAGCAAGCTCTTGGAAAAGCTTGAACTCTCTCTCTTTGAGCAACTTCACTTTCCTACAAGATAGAGTGCCATCTAGTGTATACACAGGTGTGATGAGGTAGGTGGTGAGTCTTACCACTTGTATTAATCCAAGTTGGATGGATACATAGCAAGCTATAAAATCGTCATCATAGCCTTGATTCACAAGCAACACCCCTTGAAGGTGGAGGGTCTTGTCTTTCCGCCAAGAAAAACCTGTGTCAAAGACCTTGTCGATGACAAGCTCCGCCACTTCACTCGGTACAGGACGTAGAATCCATGCTGCTGTTTCTAGTTCCTGGCTCATGAGATGAGAGTGAGGTATAGAAAGACTTTGGAGGATTTACCCTTTTGTTTTGGAGACGGGGTGATCGTTGGCGCTGGAAAACCCTTGAATCTTTTGCTGCAACGGAGAGGGAGGGACCACGCGTTTGTAGTATATTCCTCAAGTTGTGAAGGCTTGTTGTGGATGTAGGTGGAATAGGTGGCCAAGATGGGGACGTAGATGTAGAGAAGCCTGGTGCTACTTGAAATCCTACCATTGTGAGAACGCCTGTGCGGATGTCGAGGGAGAAAATGATGGCCTTTTCTTCACTTTGGGTTGCACTCATGTCGAAGGTGAGGTTTTTGGCTACAATGTGAGCATGATGCAGCTTGTGCCTTGCTTTTACGCTTGCGGGGATGATGAAAAATGTATACAATATGAGTAGGGAAAGAGGGTCTTACCACTTCTTCTATGCTAACAATACAACACCTTGGCAAGAGTGTCTTGATGACTTGAGTCAAACCTTCTTGAAGCTCCTCCTCTTCAGTGGCCCAATTAGAGAATTCAAGAAGCCACTCGTCCATGAAGGGAAGTAAACATGTCAGCCTTGTAAACTGAAGGTTTCAAGAGCCCTCCTCAGTGGGGGCACCAAATGAGAGGCGGAAGTGAAAAAATAGACCCGGTGGCCTCTACACCAAGACTATGCACAATGGCCTCATCAAGGGGAATGCGCAATAGGGGAACCACCTAGGAAAATATGCGGCTAGGACGCATACATATACACAATGAAACATGCCATGGAAAACAATTTCAAGATCCACACTCAAATGTGGAATGGGGGTAGTCAGAGAATAAGGTAAGAGGAGTGGTGAGTGAGTGAGAATGGGCTCGCTACTCGTACATGTAGTAAGGAAGATAACGAGGTCAGGGATACATGCAAGTATGCTCACTTCTCCTACAAAAGATGGCGAATCCGCACACCTCAAGATGGAAGTAGCAAGATGATAGGAATATGAGAGGGAGAGAGAGTGTGTGTGTATGGTGGCAGATCCGCACACCTTAACATAAGCAGAAAAAAAATGGCAAGGAAAAAGCATATACCATACTCACAATGAGATGTATCCAAAGAGACACAAAGTATGGCACCAAGATGGAGTGTGTTGATTGCTTGCAAAAGATGAATACAATAGGCAGCGTATGGCAGGAAAATGAGAAGGGAACAAGATCGTAGGAGGCATAATGGAGAGATGGGAGTTGATGGCGAGGAATATCATGAGTGTTTCCACCCTTCTTCTTCTTGAAATTGTGCCTTCAACCCTTAATTACAAGTGGTTTGGAGGTGTGGTGCTCATCTTTTGTGCATGGTGATGGTGATGATGATGGTGTTGTGATTATGTGATTAGGGTTCATGCTACAAGCATGTAGCACAAGAGTGTGTGTGTGTGTGTGTGTGTGTGTGTGTGTGTGTGTGTGTGTGTGTGTTCTCCCCCCTTAGTGAGCTCTCATGGCCTCCTTATATAGGGAAGGAGGGGAGGATTTAGCAATATTTCTATTTGAGGTGAGTGTCCCACTTTGGTGACTAGGAAAATGGGGTGCATGTGACTGTGGCTCCCATCTTGTCTCCTCATTATTTAAAATACCAGAGTCAATAGAGAGAGAAGATGAGAGAATGTGGGTAGGATGTAGAGGATAGGAGATATTTACAATAGTCTAGCTTTGGCTAGACATAAGCTTATTAGGGAGAGAAGAGAGAGGTAAGAAATTTACAAGAGAGATTATCAAAGGTGGATAGTTGTTGATGAGGATGGATCCTCCAAAAATGGTGATAGAATCACTCTAGAATTGCCAAGACCTCATTAAAAGAGCCTTGTATCTTGTAATCCTGCTTGAAGACTTGTAGAACCACAGCCATTCTAGAGGGAAGAAAATTGGGGATGGCCTGTGTCACCATTACACGAGAAAATTGGGGTCCACTACAAAACTCATATCTCCGTGTTCATAACTCCAAAAATTCTAAAAAAATTTGAGCTAAAAGTTAAGATCACGAGCTACATCTTTCATGTTGAACGCTCCTTCAGATTCGAGGTTCTTCTCTACTTAAAAAATTCAGCCAAATAATGTATTATTTATGGCTGCAAAGGTCTTTTGGTGGTCCCCTTTGAGTGGACTTCTCTCTTGCCTTCAAGTGTAAGCTCCTTCATGTGTATGAAAACATGACCTAGAGTTTTGAAAAGATTGGAAAGCATTTAGATGGAGGTATTATTGAAATTTGAAAGTGGGGTTGAGGTTTGAAAATGAAAACTAGTGAATAAAATATTTGGTAGGGTGGATTAATATATATATACATGAAAAATATATTAGAAAATACTAAAATATATAATGTAATTTAATATATATATATTTAATATTTAAGGTCAAAAGAGAGATTAACAAAGAAAGCTTACTTATTTATGCTACATCGTGATTGATTTAACATAAGTCTTATTTATTTAATAAAGGCTAAAACGTTTGTAAAAAAAGGAAGAAAAAATCAAAAGTAACTTGTATAATAGGAAATATTTTTGGTAAAAGAGAAAAAAAATATGGGGGGTTCCCATGCATGGAAAAGCATGCCTCACTCACACACGCCTATGTACAGTGAAATGGTAGGGATAACCAAAATGTTTGAGTAATTTGATAGGGTGTGGCTCGTGAGCTGAACTTTCACCTCAAATTTTTTCATATTTTTTTGAGCTACGAGCTGTGAGCTATGATTTTATTGGTGGACCCCAGTTTGCCCATGCTATGCAACCACAGTCCCTTTTCCACTTTATCATTTTTCTCTTTCACACACACTCCTCCCTCTCCTTCCCACTCCCAAACCTGCAACTCCCATGTCCTAATTCACCCTCTTCACCATTGCCACATCTCTCACACCTCCATAGCCTTCATCCTCCATTTCTACACCCTATGTGTCCCCCTTTCTCTCTACATATATGTCCATATTACCATACTCTCTTCAACTTTGTAAAGAACTTCAAAAAATCAGCAAAAATCCAAAGATAACCTCTGCAAATGAAGGCTTTTATCATGAATTTTCCAAGGTTTGAAATAACATAGCTTCATCGACACGCGCTGCTTCGCCATGTTGACTGCTTCTTCTACCGGTGCTGTAAAGAGGTGAGCAACTACGACTCTTCTCTCAAAATTGACTTGATAAGTTGGCTCATCAGGTGGTTGAAGGTATATTGTCCTTGAAGTTTGTTGTGCCATTTCATGCTTGGTGGTTTGAGGGCTTGTTGAATTGTTTGCCTAAAAGGTCAATTGTAAGAGGGTGCTCGGTGAGAGGGCTCCCGTGACCCTAAGACAATTTGTGTATTAGCAACAAGGTCAAGTTTTGTGTTGTCTCTCTATCAAGCTTTGTGTGCATCTAGTCTTTAAGGCTAAGACTGAGTTGCTCAAGTTGATTTGTGCTCTTTACCTCTCTCTGGCGTGGTGAATGTTTGTGTTTGGTGTGTGTGGCTATCTTGCATTCCTCTCTCTTTGTGCGTTTGAGTACAAGGAGATATCACGTGCGTCCTAGTTCGCATCTACAACTAGGTGGTGCCCCTTTTCTTGTTTGGTTTCTGGCTGTGGGTTGTTGTTGTCTCTGATTATGCTTGCCCCAGCCCCAATTGAGCAGCACGGGAGCCTCGAAGGGTGTTTAGAGGCCGCTCTTCTTGTTGCCCGCCCCGGACCGCCTCAGTAGCTTACTATGGCAATTATGGAAAGCCAAAAAACAGCTATCACTAGCTTGCTCTGGTGTACTTGAACTCTCGGCTCGACTTGAGTCCATGTTGGTTTGCTCTGTAAGAATTGTCTCCTAGCAGATTTTGGTATCGATTAGCAAAATTTATGCTACTCGTACTAGCCTAATCTGCAATCACATGTGAGTTGTGCCCCTGTTCGTCCAACTGGAACCTAATTTGCAATGCAATCACTTGCACTAGCCAATTTCTAGCGTGCCAAATTTTGACATTTATATGTCGCTCTATTGCTTCGAGCTTGTATTTTTGCTTGCTTTTTTTGGCTGATCTGATTCGCTTTGCACGGTGTAATTTTATCAGCTTTGCTTTTTATTACTTGCTCGCCTTTGTGTTGTTTGCTCGGTGTGTGACTCTTTTGGCTTTGCTTTTTTGCTTTTCTGCCTCTTTCTGGCTTTTTCAACGACTTCAAGTCATAAAACTTTTCTAATTTTTTGGTATTTTTATGATTTATTTTGGAAGACTTTTGATTTTTAAAGAATGTTTTTGTAAATTTTCTAATTTAATTTTGAAGTTTGTTTATTTTATGATATTTTTGAAGGTTTTGTGATTTTTTAATGATTTATTGGGATTTTTTCGGTCACTTTTTTATTTTTTATGGATTTGTTTTGAGTTTTTATGAAATTTTCATAAATATTTTTGTGACATATGAGATCAATTTTTTATTTTTTAAAATGGATTTTTATTAAAAGAATTTACATTTATGAATTTTCTACAATTTTGAGGCATTTATCTGTGTAATATTTTATTTTTTATGAGTTTTTTTGAGTTCCTATTTGTATATTTCTTTTGAATTAGCTGTGTGTTTTTTACTTTCTGAGTTTTTTTATAAAAAATTATAAATTTTTAGGTGTTTTTTTAAATTTTCTTATCCTTTTTTTGCTTTTTTGTTGGATTTTTTTGGTGATTTTCTAATCCTTTTTTGATTTTTTGTGATTTTAATCCTTTTTTTAATAATGCATTTTTATTTTTAAATTTTTTGTTCTTTTTTTAATTTTAAGAACCCTTTTTTATTTTTATTTTTTTATGATTTTAGGTTTTTGTAAATTTTTTATTGTTTATTGTTTATTGAAATTGACAAAAACAAAAAAAAAACTTACCTCTCACTTACCTGGCGGCGTTGACCTGCAGGCGCTGACAGGCGGGGTCGTGGGCGGCATTGATTCCAGGCAATGGGGGAGAGTCCTGGCGTGCAGCACGAGACGAGGAGAGGACTATTGGCTGACAGGCAGGGCCCTGGCGGCGCGCTAGTCGGCGGGGACATCGGCTATGGAAGCATGTGGAGAGAGAGAGAGAGAGAGAGAGAGAGAGAGAGAGAGAGAGAGAGAGAGAGAGAGAGAGGGGTGGGCATGCTCGAGAGAGAGTGTGTGTGTGTGTGTGAGAAAAAGTCAAAAAGGGAGAGAGAGTGCGTCAGCAGGGAGAGAGAATGAGAGTTAGAGAGAGAGTGAGAGGGGGAGGTGAGAGATTGTAAATGAGCGGACATATGGGAGGAGAGAGAGAGAGAGAGGAGTGTGTGTTGGAGTGGGTTCACCCGGAGAGAGAAGAAGAAGAAGTGTATTTTAATGTCGACGAAATCTATGCCAACAAACTGTAAAGATCTATCCACCGACGAGGAAAGGCGTCGAGCTCGAAAATTATTTTTCTTGTTATTTTATTTTCAATCATCCAAAAATACCAAGAATAGGCCAAAAATCGCCCCAAAACACCAAAAATCATTCGTTGAATCTTAAAAAATCATCAGCAATCACAATCAAACACTTTTGACACATATAAGCACACCAAAAATAGCAATTTTTATCGAAAACCCCAAATTCGACAAAATCATCAACCTAGCTCCCAAAAATAGCAAAGAGCTCAAAATTTGACGAACGAAAGCCCAAATGCGCTCGAAATCAATCCATATACACACATTCAAAATAGCTTATAAAGATCGCACGATATCAATTTTTTACAGAATTAAGCAAAAATTAATGCAAAAATTAGCCAAAAATACCAAAAATTTATAAGTTTTTTTAAAACATTCTCCACACATAGTGGATTAGTGGAGCCAAATAAAATCACACAAAGCACATCAATTCAATTGCCAAATACTTTGATCAATAAAATCCAAAGTAGGCAATTAAATCGGTAAAATTAGCGGCAAAATTAGGTCAAAATTTGATGAATTTGGAGTGTGTAAATCCCTGTTTTGAGCTCAAAAATTCAGCAATTAACCATTACACACACCAAACATGCAATCAAAACATTAAATTAATCATGCACATTAAGCACTTTTTAGGCACACACACACACACTAATGATTGGCAGTTTTTACCAATCTTTAGGTGCGCACACAAAAGGGTTAATTTTTTCAAAATTGCAATGTGATTTCGCAAATCTCTAGTTGGGCATGACCACAACACAATCAATCATCACAATTGAAAAATCATCAAGCACACATTGATTTTTAGGTGCACAATCAAGGGCAAAATAGTGCACACACACCTAAAATTAGGCATACACACTCAATTAGAATGCACACACACTTGATTTCAGTGCACACACACTTGCAATTGACCATTCAAGCATGCACTTAGATCAATTAGACACACAATTAGCAATGCACATTCACCAATTAGCAAATGAACTTGTCAATTTCATACGCCACCAAATCTGAAAATTTTTGGCATTACGATGGCATGAAAACGAACAATTCAAAAAATTTCAAAGCAACATAGCATCAACATTGCATTGCAACATGGCATTGACATTACATTGCATCATGGTGGGAGTCTCTACACAATTTCACACATCTTTAGATTCTAGGGAGGTTGAGAATACCACCTTGATTACCTTTCCAATGAAGATCGATTGAACAGTTGAAAGCTCCAATCCTTCGCAGCAAATTAGTGAAATTAGTAAGGGGTTAGTGTGAAATTATAGTCGGTAAACACACATTTGGCAAGATGTCGTGACAAATTAGGGAATAATGATGAACACATTTCTTCATACACACACATCCAAGATACACAAAAACATAAACACACAAGTGAAATTAGTAGTGAAATTAGTGAGGAAACACATCCAATTATGCCACAATTACACTAGCGTAGGCCATCGTCCCCGGCAACGGCGCCAAATGTTGGGGGTCCCATCGTTGCATAGATCCAATGACCAACAAAATTATCAATCCGAAGGGATGAACTACCTGGCTAGGGCATGGAAACACTCACACGATTAGTGAGCTAATCATGGCAACACGAATGGTTGACTCTATGAGGTGAGCTGTTAGGGGCACACAGCCCTAACACGTATTCAATGCAAGAAACATGCAGTTTACAGGAATCAAGAACAGTAAACTGAGTATTCATACACAATACTGCAAAGTAAATAAGCAAAGAACACCATAAGGAAGAGGAAAAGAGACTGCCATCAGGTTATCTTCATCATCATCACCCAATTACAGAGCATAAACAGCAGTACGAGATCAGGAGAAGGAGAACTACCTCGATAGTTATCCCAAAACTATCTCACGCCATCAGATACCATAAGGCACATTCACAACTACCCAAAAATATAAGTCCTAATGTCCACATATCCCTAAGGTTCAAAAGTTAAAGGGCTTAGTTACAGTTCAAAATATAATATCCTGAATGCCCTGACAGATCAGGCACTAACACTTGGCACACCTGGTGGGCAATGTTTCTCAAACATTGTGAGAACCCATCCCTTGATAAAAAAATTCATCCACCAGATGATCCTTGAATTTAGTTTGTTGTGAAACTGCTGCTGCAGTTGAAGTTTTCTTGTCAAGTGCTTCAACCTCTGCATCCACCTGAACTATAACTACCTCCTTAGTACTTTCAGTCTGCTGACAGAGTTTCTCATCCACAATCATTTGCAGTGGATCATTTAAGTTGTGAATTCCTCCTACAACTTATGTGTCCTCCTCTGCAATATCTTTAGCCTGTCCTACAGCTGCCACATCAGTTCCTGCAAACACTTTAGAATTTTTATTAACAAACACCTGCTCATATTGTTGGCCGCCTTGTTGTTGCAGCTGCATCTTCAGGTCCTCAAACTGCCCTTTCAGGTCAGTATACTGCTGCTTCAGTTCAGCATTCTGCTTCTCCATAAACAAGTTTTCCTCCTTCATCTCCTCCTCTGCAAACATGTGATATGGTTTACTCACCACATCATACATCCTTACCTTGATATGCTCCCATACTCCCTTCATGTATTCTCTCATTTCCACCTGCATCTGCTCAACATCTACTGATGCCAAGTACCACCCATCCACATCTAATTCTTCTGACATTTCCCTGATTCTCTCTTCAACTCTCTTACAAGTTGTCACCCTGTTCAAAAGAACTCTATTGCTACTCTCCAATGTAGCATCCAATGTATTCATCTCAGTCATTTCGCCCTGCAAAACAATAAACCATTCATCCCTCCATTCAGCTAATCTGGTTGAAATCTTCTCCCTAGATGCCAACATCTTCTTGTAAGAAGCCAACTCAGTTTTCATCACCTCCTGACTCTCAATCAACTGTTGAATCTCTTGTTGTAGCAGGATCTCCTCAGTTCTACTCTTCTTGCTTTTCTCTACATCTTCCTTGAGCTACTCAATTTCTCTATGCATTCTGTTATTTTCCCTCTTAACTAAGGTAAAGTCCATCACCTATTGCTCCACATACTCTTTAACCATGCCAATAGCACTTCTTTGAAAGAAACATTAGTAAAATTTGGTTTAGTCACCCTTGGTTCCTCAGCTATACAGAATCTCCAATGTTCATACCAGGTACCTCTTCTGGTGTTTTGCCCTTCAGTTTCTTCAACTTGAAGCCTGTCTTCACTAACATTGGTGTTGTAGATTTATCACCTATTTCCAAAGCTCCTTCAGAAAATAGCTCACCAAACTCTTTGTCCAACTTCACTTTCACTGTGTCCAAAGACTCCTTGCTAGAATAACCAGCGGCCATCAATCCTTGAACATCCTTTGTCATGTATAAGGTCTTTTGGTCATCATGCAACTTCTGTCTTTTCTCTTTTCTCTGTGTAGAGCCCGAGTCTACAAATAACTGCCCCTCCCCTGGCAGAATTTTTCCCTGAAGTATACTCTGATTTGTCACGTACTGAAACATAGTACCCAAATAAGGACCCACTTTGTAGTTTTGTCCTTTCTCTTTTGCTTAGTATAAATTTCAAACTTCATCCTGTCAAAGATGATATTAGCCCATCCAACCTGCCTGCCATTATCAGCTGCCATTAAAATACCATAATTCTCCCTGCTGATGTATTCTGATTTGACAAGCAAAAACACTCTTTCAAGCAACCATCTAACTTGCTGTAACCTAGCCTGATTCTTCATGCCATAAAATTGATAATAATGCCTGCCTCCTTGTGACTGCCCAAAGGCCTTTGTCATCTCCTTCTGTGGCTTTACCAAACTCATTGTCCTCTTGTGTAGGTACATCAAACACTTGTGACACAAGCTCCTCAGTAAGGTAATTGTCAGCAAAAATATGTCCATCGTTAGCCTGCAATTGATTTAAGCAAACCTTTGCCATGTGACTCTGTCTCCATGCAATCCATGGGAGTGTTACAAAGTCCAACAGCCCAATGTTCTTTAACTAGGGAGTGTTTTGCTCATTAAGGGGTAACTCATACCTGAAGTCAATGAAGATATACTCTGAACTGCCTTCTTCCTTTGAGGGTGGTGAAGTTTGAACATGGGTATACATCTCCAAATCATCATCATCTTCACTACACTCATCAACCACCATCCTCTGTCTCCGAGTCTTGCGCACACGTCTTTGCGTCATAAAGGTCTCTTCATCTTCACCGCCCGCGAGAGTTTGACTTAGTAGCACCAGGAGTTTTGCGTGGAGTTGCCATGCTAGTGCATGCAAAAGAGTAACGCAGACACTGAAAATGCTTCTCACACACGTAATCGGCTTTCTTTAAAATGATAGCTTTAGTCACTGGCTCGCATGTGTGATAAATCACAATCAAATTTACATCATGGCTTATATCCTCCTTTTGGGCTTCCAAATTTGGTCCAAAAAATGGCTTTAGTCTGAAACCGTTTATAGGTTTGACTATGACTTTCCCTGACTCATCAGCCAAAATGAAAGTATTTGGCCCCACTGCTCTAATGATCTGAAATGGCCCCACATATCTGAGTTTTAACTTGCCAGGCCTGTGTCCCAGTTTGCTGTTGTAGACCAATACCTAATCACCTACAAAAAAAAATTAAATTTGATGTTCCTGTTAATCCATGCCTGTCTTCTTTGCTGAATGATCTCTGCTGTATACATGCTTTGAATCCTGTCCTCTTCCAATTTCAATAATGCCTCCTTCTTGCAGTTGACTAACTCTTCAGGGGACAACTTTTGTTGAACTGCCACCCTGAGACTTGGTACCAAGAATTCCATAGGCACCATTGCCTCCAATCCATAAACTAGCTTAATTAAAGGGTGTCATGCCTGTTGTTACCTTGAATGCAGTTCTAAAAGCCCAGAGTGCAGAATCCAATTTTTCATCCCAGTCTGTCCTATTTTGATTTACCGGCTTGTTGATTATCCTCACCAAAATTTTATTGGTGCTTTCTGCTTGTCCATTTGCTTGAGGGTAGTAAACAGTTGATTTCTTGTGTAAAATCATATGCAGTTCAGTCAGTTTACTGATTACTTTATTAATGAAGTGGCCTCCCTTATCAGAAACTAGCTCAATTGGACACCCAAACCTAGTCATAATGTTCCTATAGAGAAATTTTTCCACACTCCTGGCTGCATTGTCTCTCAAAGCTATTGCTTCAACCCACTTTGTGAAATAATCAGTTGCAACTAGGATATACCTGTTCTGTGTAAACCTTGCAGGTGGCTTGATAGGACCAACAAAATCCAATCTCCACTTTTGGAATGGTTCCAAAGGAAGTAGAGGTTGCAAAGGCATCATGTCCACATTCAATGGCCTACCCTCTCTTTGACATAATAAGCAGTTTTTACTAAATTCCTGAGCATCCTTTATCACAGTTGGCCACCAGAGTCCTGCTTGGAATATCTTCCTTGTTGTAACATCCCCTGAAAAATGACCTCTTGCATTACCTGCATGAGCCTCTGCAAGAACTGCTCTTTGTTCATATTCAAGAATACATCTCCTGATTACTTGATCAATTTCTCTCTTGTACAACACCCCTACAATGACTATAAATGGTTTTCTTCTTAGTGCCAACCTCTTTCTATGATTTGACCTCATTGTTTTAGGTAGTGCCCCTTCAGTCAGAAACTGTAACATATCCTCATACTATTCCCCTGACTGATCAGTCACCTGAATAAGAAACAGCTCTGCATCAGGCAGCTGGTCAGGTACTCCTCCAGGATCATCCTCTCATGTCTCTAATTTACTCAAGTAATCAACCAACACATGAAGTCTTCCAGGAGTATGTATTACAACATAATCAAACTCCTGCAATAGCAGTATCCACCTGGCTAGCCTGCATGAAAGGTGTGGTTTATTTACAAGGTAAATCAAGGCCTGGTGATCCACATGAAAAATTACCATGTTTGCCAAAAAATAATTCTTGAACTTTTGTAAAGCATACACCATTCCCAAGCACTCCCTTTCTGTCACTGTGTAGTTCTTTTCTACAGGTGTTAATACCCGACTTGCATAATAAATGGGTATGAACCATCCTTTTCTAGTCTCTTGCATTAATGCTGCTCCCAATGCTACATGGGATGCATCTACAAAAATATGAAATGGTAATTTCCAGTCAGGAACAATCAGTACAGGTGCTACAGTCAGCATATTCTTCAAAATATGAAATGCTTTGATTTGCTCCTCCTTCCATTCAAATACATTGTCCCTCTTTGTGATTTTTGTCAAGGGTGTACAAACATGAGCTAAATATCTCAAAAACCTGATGTGCCACTTAACCTGCCCCAAAAACCTGGCCAGTTGTTTAACTGTTTTGGGTGATGGCGCCTTCTTGATGGCTTCTACTTTGCTAGGATCAATAGAGACTCCTTCTTCAGAGATAACATGCCCTAATAGGACTCATCTCTTAACTGCAAAAGCACACTTTGCTAGATTCAATGACAACCTGAACTCCCTGCATTTTTGAAAACATAGTCTCAAGTGACTAAGGTGTTCCTGCTTCTTTCCAAAAACACTGAAATCATCTAGAGAAACCCTCATGAATGTTGTCAAAAACTCTGAAAATATATGTTGTACTGCTTTCTGAAATGTTGGTGGAGCATTCTCAGGCCAAATGTGACATCACATTGCTAGCATATACCCCCATTTAGTCATAAAAGCAGTTTTATCCCTGTTTCCAAATGCCATTACAATTTAGTTATACCCACTGAAGCCATCCAAGAAGGTATAGATCTCATGTCCAGCTACTGTATATAATAGTGTATCACAAAAAGGCAAAGGGAATGGATCAGTCACTGTAGCAGCATTGAGTTTCCTGTAGTCTACACATACCCTGATCTTTGCATCTAATAGTGTATCACAAAAAGGCAAAGGGAATGGATCAGTCACTGTAGCAGCATTGAGTTTCCTGTAGTCTACACATACTCTGATCTTTCCATTCTTCTTTGGAACTACAACAATTGGTGACAACCAAGTAGCCTCTTCCACAGGATAAATAAAACCAATAGCTAAAATCTGATCAATCTCTTCTTTCACCTGTTTGGCATAATTGGGATTCATCCTGTACCTTTGTTGTACAACAAGAACTGCATCATCTTTCAGGTTAATTTTGTGTTGACAAAAGCTAGCATCAACTCCCTTCATTTCCATGCAAAAATGTCTTTAGATTCTAACACTAACTCCTTCAATTTCAATTTAAATTCTTCATCAATATCTGCTGATACTTTCACTGTTTGTGGTTCTTCCTGAGTGTTCAGGTTCAGTTCCTACAGGTCATCCTGAGTCACTCTAGCAGTTCTTGCCATTTGATGTTCAAATGCCCTTTGTGCTTGCTTAACTGTTTCAATAGCTTCCTCTTCTTCTCTCTTCTCAATCTTCAGGTTCTTTAGTAAGTCATTGCCCATCTTGTTGTTTGATTGTTTACTTCTCTGAGTAATCAATAATTCCTGAGGTACTGATTGTTCTCCAGCATCCTCTGACTGTAGTACATGCCTATTTGCTATCTTCTGCACATCCACCTCAAATATAGGTACTATTGATGAATTATTTCTAAGAAATTCCTCTTCATCATCTTCTCCAATCTCTTCTACCATATTCAGTCCTTCTACATGTAAGGCCCTGAATCCTGGTGGTGTCACCTTCTTTGCATCCATTTGTATTTTTACTTTCTTCTTTCCTCTTTTAATTACAATAGCATCTGCTCCCCATAACTGCTCTACCCTTGCTGCTCTCAACCAGGGTCTACCCAACATCATTGGGTATGAACAAGTTGACTCCTCCAACCTGAGAACTACAAAGTTAGCCACAAATTGCAGTCCTCCAACTGAAATTAACAAATTTTTGAGAATTCCTAAAGGCTGAACCCTCCTTTGGTCTGCCATCTTCACCTGAAAAGGTGCTGGATCCCATTCCATGATATTTAATCTTTTACATGTAGACTCTGGGAGAATATTGACTCCTGACCCACCATCCAAAAAAACTCCTGGGACAAAAACTTATCCAATAGATACCCCAACAACTGGTACCTTGTAATCCACATCCATTGGCAGGACTTCACATGCTTCTCCAGTAATGTTTTCTTCAGTATCCCTACTTATTGCCTGATTACCATTTACTTCATTTATTAATCTTTTCAACAACTGTTGGGAGAATGCAGGTACCAACCTCAACATCTGCTTAACAGTACATGTTATTGGAGCTGATAACAAAGCTTCATAGAATTCATCACTGATGCCCTGCTCTTTCAGTACAGGATTTTCTTTTCCCAATTTATCTTTCCCATGATTATCCGAAGGGTTTGCAACAAACTCCCATTCATCTGTGAATACATTCCCATCTTGAGATTCTTGTACTTTCTTAGATTCTTGTACTTTCTTAAGTGCTTCAATTCTAACTTCTTTCTACTCCTTCCAGTTAACAGCTCCCTTGTCTGCTTTCTCCTAAACAACTTTTGTTATTGGCTTTGCTTTTGATCTTGTTACTACCATGACATCAGTGCAAGCACTGCTTTCAGGGATATCCTCAATTTGGATACATACTGCACAGTCACAATTGCAATGCTTACTCATTCCCTGAGTATACTGACATTCCTAAACTTTTTCAACAGGTTTCTGCTCATCCTGACAAAATGGCACTCTATCCTGAATCCATTCTTCCTCAACCCATTCTTCATCAATCCATTCTTCCAATACCACCAAGTTAGCCTCACCTAGAGGTCTCTGTTGCTGCTGGGTTGGAGGTTGTTGATTCTGCCTCTGAGGCCTGTTGTTATTGTTATTGTTATTATTGTATCTAATGATAGGAATACCTCTATCATTTTTGTGTTTGCTCCACAGTTCACAATCAGGACCTTGTTTATGCCCTGCTTCTCCACAGTAATTACATTGTAAATGCTGCATGTTATTTTGACCTCTATTATCAAATCCCCAATTATTCTGATTCTGAAACCTTCTTGGAGGTGCAGGTCCCTAATACCTCCTGTTAGCAGCTTGTGGAGCTACCACATTTGCAGCTGCCTCCCTCATCTTCTGAGCAATATACTCAGGTCTTCTTCCCCTAAAATCTGGATTATAATAACAATTATCATATTCATGACCAAATCTTTGACAAACTTGACAGTAAGTTTTTTCTGACATTGCAAACTGGTTCATTCCCATTTTTTGTAGTTTCTCCTGAACAATTTTGTTAACTGCATCTGCAGTTACTACATCCTTTCCCTGCTTCTTTTCAGTCTTTTGCTTATCCTTTTCGCTCTTCTGCTTTTTCTTCTTCTTTGTTTTCTTCTTTTTTGCCCAATCGTCGTCTTCAGAATTAGTTTCCTCTTCAGTATCCTGATCTGAATCTTCAGGATCTGACCCTGACTCTTCTGCTTTTGACTCTGAATCTTCAATCTTTTTCTTTTTCTTATTTTTTAGTACTGCTTTTCCTCCATATCTTCTTTCAGCTCTTGCAGCTACTTCCACAAATTCAGTGAAATCCTGTGCATTTGCTAGTGGGGTTCTCCCTGCAACTGCACTCCTGAATCGCTTTTTCAGTCCCTTACATAAATAATCTCCCAACTGCTCCATTGAAGGTTGTTGGGCTACTTCCAACCTATTATTCAAATTCCTAAACTTTTTGTGCATAATCTTCCACCATCAAATCTTCATGCTTGAGTCTTCTCAATTTCATCAAAATGTCTTCAGGTGTCTTGTCTTCCCTGAACCTTAAGAGAAATCTCAACTTCAAATCATTGTAATCAGCAAAAGCTCCCATGCCATACTGAATGAACCAATCCATGGCCTTGCCTTGCAGTGTTGCTACAAAGTGCTCTTTTTTAACTGCATACGGATGTAGTGCCTCATATCCACTTGCAGACCACCTTATTTGAAACTGACCAACGTGGCTGTCAGCATCTTGGGTTTTTTTCCCGCTGAACTTAGCCGCGCCCACTTTGGGATTTGGTGTAGCCATTGGAGGTACTGGAAGTGTTCTAGGTAATCTTATCGAGAGTGGATTAAAAGGTAAAGTACCTGTCCTTGCAGGTACAAATTGCAATTGTCTTCTTGACGTTAAGATTGTTTGAGTTAGTAATGCATTGACCAATTGTCCCAAAAGTGAGTCTGCTATGAGAGGAGTTGCTTGTTGGCCTTCTTGGTTTGCATGTGGGGTTTCCTGCAGCCTGTTTTCAGGTTCATGCAGTTCAGCCCCCTCCCCAACAATTTCTGCCCCTGCAGCAAGTTACCCTACTGGTTCTTGGTCATCATTACCTGACTCTTCTCCTTGTCTTCCTCTTGCAAAGAAATCCCTTCTTAATCTAAGCCTTGTTCCATATGAATGTTGTGGTACATTTGACCCTCGCCCTGATCCACTCATGCATTGCTTCTTCTCCTATGTCCTAAATACTGGTCCACGATTAGAATTCTGACTTCCCTTGGCAATTGTGGATATAACTCCTTCAAGAATTGCGTTGCATACTCGTCGGACGCTTCCTGCGGGGTTTCCCAATTCAAAAATTCCTGCAAGTGGTTGATGTCAACCAGCAATTCAGTTCTCTGCTTCATTCCTTAGGCCCACATGGTTCATGCGAAATTCGAACGGAAAGCGGGATCGCCAAATGTTAGGGGCACACAGTCCTAACATGTATTCAATGCAGGAAACATGCAGTTTACAGGAATCAAGAACAGTAAAATGAGCATTCATACACAATACTACAAAGTAAATAATCAAAGAACACCATAAGGAAGAGAAAAAGAGACTGCCATCAGGTTATCTTCATCATCATCACCCAATTACAGAGCATAAACAGTAGTACAAGATCAGGAGAAGGAGAACTGCCTCGATAGTTATCCCAAAACTACCTCACGCCATCAGATACCATAAGGCACATTCACAACTATCCAAAAATATAAGTACTAATGTCCACATATCCCTAAGGTTCAAAAGTTAAAGGTCTTAGTTACAGTTCAAAATATAATATCCTGAATACCCTGAATGCCCTGATAGATCAGGCACTAACATGATCTTCTCGGCCTATGGAGGAGCTAAGCCACAACAATGGGCAATCTCCACATCCACTTCTCTTCACCTCTAATCAACCTAATCACACACACTAACGATTGCAAGATGCACACAACACTAATCCTATCATGCAACACACTAATCGCAAGCACACACACATAGATCTATCGAGCACCACACACTCCAATCAAACCTACATACACACACAAGCAAGAGAGGAAAATCACACAAGATTAGAGTAGGATTAACCACTAACTAGTTAAGATCTAGCTAATGAAAGCATCATTAGAAATCATAAGAATCATGAGAGAGGCATATAGTGAAAGAGAATTAAGCATTGATTAGTGTTAATCAAGTCACATGAGCAAGGAGAATCTCAAGGACTCCATGGCCACACACCTCAAGAGCGCTCACCAAAGAGTGCTCTCTAGAAATAAGCTTGAGAACCTTAATTTCTTTTACACACTGCCTTATATACCTAGGGTAAAAATATGCAATGTCCCAGCACCCAAGGCCTTTAAGGGCGCTCCACCACTTTACTGAATCTACTACCTAGGCACACTAATGGACCTCTTCTTTACAGTTTGGAACTCCCATTGAGCCCGTAACACATTAAAATATTACAATGGTTTGAAATAAATTGTGAATTTACAATACTTGACCATTTTGGGAAAATATGGAAAATGTGTAACTCCAATCTTCACTGCTTCTTTGTATTTATCCTTGATGTGCATTCGTACCTCTTCGGTCTTTAGCAGCTTCTATTAACTGATGTTGACTCACTTAACATGCAATGACCCTCTTTCCATGCATTTATTGCTGCCAGAGTAAAGTCTCATTGGAAACTTTGGGAAAGGGTGCAAAGGCCATCAAGTCAAAGGGCGGTAAGGGTAAGGGTGGCAAAGCTGCATTCAACTCTGCAAAAAGTGTGTCCACTACATAAAATTGAGTAAAGCACTACAACAATGGTTTCAAGGTATCCTCAGTTGTAACCAGAGTGTACCCCTAATCAAGACATGGACGATCCAAATTGGTATCCTATTCTACCGATTCCACTGATAAATGTGCATGTGTCCACCCTTCATGTTCATCTAAAAATTCTTAGCAAGTTGCTTATGCTCCATATTAATTATGCTTAGAATATGGAGCCTATAAAAAGAAGAGAAGAGTGTATAAGAGAGTTCGAATTTGTTCTATCACGTGTTTGTCTGCATGGGGGTTTAGTTGAGTTATCAAAGGACAAGAAGGCATCTGGAAGTACAGAGGATCGTCCTATAAAATATGTATGGGTGGTAGTAAATCTAGGCATTTGAATTTCAGACTATTTTGACTCCCTAAGTTTCAATTGTGGAAAAAGGTATGTGACATTACCACCTACAGAGGTAACGAAGCAGCCCTAGGAATTAAGCGTGCTTAAGTGTGGCAGTCTGTAGATGATATTTTTTGTCTGCTTGAAAAGGCAAAGCTAACATGTGCTGAGATATCCACCTTAAATTTTGTAATCAATAGTTTCATTGTGCAAATGGTGGATGCCTAGGGGGAGATGCACATAACACATTACATGGTGGGTTGAACACTTTGTCTTTGCAGTAAAAAAACATCAGTGTTTAAACTAAAGTTTAATTGTTTTTTCAACACATTCTTTTTGCACATAGCTCATGTTTTCTCAACACATATGATTCATTGGGCATCTAGAGTAGCCAAGGAATGGAGCACTCACACTATCAAGAAAAAGCAATGTATTTAAAAATACACGGCATGAAGGTGGAAGGAAAAAGAGCAATGCCCCTACATGAGATATTCAATTGGTTCTATAGAGTTTTAGCAGGGAGAGAGAGGAAGAAGACTAGAGTCCAAAGAAGTTTGAAACACAGAATAGAGAAAGTGGTTAGTGTGAGGTGATCACAATCATATTATGCTTTGAGTGCAAAAGATCGATTTCAATGATGGTTAAAGACAAGGTGAAGAAATGGAAGGTGTTGGGTGGAAAACCAATAGATTTTAGACACTAACGACTTCTATTCTAAACATGTCGGATCCCTCAAAGACTATGGCATATTCTTCCATGTGATGTGTCATGTAGTCAAGAAAGCTTTGGAGTGCCTCTGCATGAAGGTTTCAAGTTGCCTGCATGTTATGGTCTCCTCGAAAACACTAAGTAGTTCATGTGCTCGATCCGCAAGTCCTACCTTTTCTAGTTGTGTGAGAAGTGCATCAGAAGAAATTGCCATGGGTTCGTTCGTGAAGAAGATGCGAAGAGAGCTTAGAGCTAGAGTTTTGTGAATGTGAGAAAATAAGTTTAAAACATAGAAAGTCACTTATATGCCCAAGGTCACTTTTTAAAAAGCACTTAAAATTAACATCAAAAAACTTTGAACTATAATTTTAAACAAAATCATGTGACAAAGCATTAAAAGACACCAACATTGAAAACATTGTGCTCCACATAAAATAAATTGCACATTTTATTCTAAAACTTGAACAAGTTGAGAATAAACAAGTATGAACAAAGATGAGATTCCAAACATCGTATGTATTAATGGGAGAGAAATCCGTGTCAGCTACAAGCTTATACAAAAATACATCACGGAAACGGAATCTTCTCACATAGAAATATCTTCTCTTTTCTAGAGCGAACAACCTTTTCATTGATTACGAAGAGATATTGCTTGGAAAAGGTATATTTGAGATTAAGATACTCGCAAAGGTCACTGAGGTGCTAGTCATTATTGAGTGCAATGTCGCTACATCATCGTGGAGGCATATTTTCAGGTCAAGTGATTCTCTAGCAGAAAGCAACATGAGAGTCTAGTGCCTCCCATTCTCCCATTGTCATGTTTCATCTTCTAAAAGAGAAAGACCATTGACAAGCTTTGCTTTGCAATATGGTATATGAATGCAACATTCTTAGCAACTACAGAGCACTTGATTCTATCTCCCTGGTGGTTGAGCACCTTAGTCTCCTATCCAGCCAAGGAATCCATTGATAGCACTTTCCTCTTTGCAAGTCCACATTGTTGGTTTCATGTGAACACTTTTAAGTCGAAAGATAAACACAAACACATGAAGAGATATAAACCATGTTACCGTGGCTTTGTGGGAACCATAGGTGCACTTCATTTTTTATTTGCACATCCACCTTGATTCTCCTTTTAGTTGTTGTGATCAAGAAATTGTCTGGCTTAGGCCATTCTAGACTCTCGAAGGTTAGCTGGTGAATCGGAGAAAGATTACCATACCCATTTTGCCTAGGCGTGACATAAGTATGATTCTAAAAAAAATGTAACGTGAGTCAAGCTCAGAGGATGGACAGCCAGCATAGAGCAACTTGCTAAGGTCAGCATGGATGGCCTCAAAAGTTCTTGTGAATGACTCTATTGGATCCCACTCTACAAAATCGGATGGAAAAACATATGCAAACATGAACAAGCAATGGAAATATTCTAGTCATCAAAGAGAAATACAGGGTAAAAATACTAAATAGACAATCTAAAAACTGATAGGGGAGTAAAATTACAATTAGCAGGAAACCTCGATGGATCCACTGATGTCTCTAGCTTTAGTTGTGAAGCAAAATACACATTTTGCACCTTCGCAAGCCTCTTGAGGTCTTGTGTTTGCTTGAACTCCATGATTCTTCCCTTTCAATGGTGTGCTCAAGAAGCCATGTGTCTCCTTGACCTTGTGTGCACCTCTTGAGTTGGACTGCATTTTCACCCACATCATTCATTTGAACTCCATCGTCACCTTACCATCCACTGTCATCTTGTAAATTGCTGCATGAAATGGAATCAATGACACTCCTAGTTTGTCGAGTATCTGATGATGACATCGGAAATAGTGGCACAACCTATAGACAAACACTTATGATAAGACATTGCACATCCATGTTCTCAAATGTATAAAAGCAAGATTCTTTGATGGTACACAAAGACGATTCATGCCACTTACTTCTATATTTCTCCACCTCTTTGTTGGCTTAATGGGGAAGATAATGTTGTTGCAAATCTTGAGAGGGAAGTAGATCCTCTCTAGAGAGCTTAATGGAGAAGGAGCAAGAAACCTATTGAAGAAAGAAAGAGGGATGATCTAGTAGAAAGATATGTTGTAGATCTTCAGCTTTAGGTAGAGGTGTTTAGTGAGGCTCATGGAGAAATGGACAAATTAATCTTGAGGAGAATGGAGAATGCAATAAGCTTGAGGAGGGAAAGGAGGTTCAAAATTTTGTTACAAAGCTTTTGGGAGGTAAAAATTAAAGGAAGGAAAGAGAAGAAAGTTGCAACTTGCAAGGTGAAATGAAGAGAAGTGACAGATGGTACAGCACAGAGAGAGGGAGGGAATGATCGACACTTTTTGGGAGGGACCCCTTTTAGGAGAGAGGGGGGAAGAAACTGGCATCCATTAGAGAGAGAAAGGATTGGTTTTTATCCAACTATTTAGAGAAAATTACAGTTTTTTGAATTTATAAGTGATTTTCTCTTTATAATTTATAAAAGAGTACAAGTTTGACCACTTTCTTTTAGGCCTTTCCATACCCACCATTTTAGTCCACATGAAATCCACCCATTTTCCCCTTCCATAATCTCCTTTTTAATCCCATGGCAAATAAAGAGGTTCCCTTAGACCCCATTCCCTTCCTAATGGGATGAAAGCATAGAAGCATATTCATCCCACTTGGAAGAAATCAATCAAAACATATTCGAAAATAAAACCAAATCAGATGCATACCTAGAGGTTGAACATAGTCTTCACTTATCCGTAGTCAAATGCACATGACCAAATCTCCCACCTGAGAAGGCCTAGCAACTCTAATTGAAAAATTAGTGAAAATCAAGCAATATTTCATCGATAACCTTGGGTTATGCCTCTACAATTTGAAACCCTTAGTTAAAATTGAGAATATCAAACCCCTTTGTTAAAAATTGAGAATGTCAAACCCCTTCATTAGACTCTGTATGAAAATTGCTCAACCTAGCAACCAACGGTGACCAACACAGTCTATCGTGTCTAATAATGAGTGAAATCAACTTTGGAAGTTGAACTTGTCCACTTCCCCTTGGTAGATTGCATACTTCTTTCCTTGAAATAACAACTATGATGAGATCAAATTGTGACTTTCAACAACGATAAAGTGATTGTATATTAGTTGGGTCATATTCTGAAAATACCACTCGTAGAGATAGAATCAGTGCTAGAACTAAGCAACAACTCTTCTTAAGTTGGAACAAGAGATTACCTTCTAGGAGTCTCTCTTAATATGTTCATGTCTTCCAATGAATTATGTGCTTGATAGTGAGGCTATGCCTACTTGCTACCCACAAAAAGCATCATTTGTATTGCCAGGACCTTGTGCAAAACAAATGCCCACTGTTGTAGTTATATACAACGATCAGAAGCAAATATACCAGCCTCAACTCTTTCTAAACAAAGTAGTAGATTGTATAGCAGAAGCGTAAACCATGCTTGAATGGAATGAGTCCACAATATTGGCATGCCATGCATGCATATCAGAAAAATAGTGTGATAAGGCCTTGGCTTCAATGACGCTCTCCACCATACGTGCCTTGCACGAGGCCTTGCATGATGTGTACTAGTATGGATACATCACAGCTGGTCATTGCAAACCATCAATGTGAGCTTATATTCTCTTATTTCCAGCTCTATGTGTACTATAGTATCCTTGATCCTAAGATAATGGATAGTATTGTGGCACGGAATAAAATCCTTGCTTTTTAGAAACTATATGTGCCTTGCACGATGTGTACTCGCATAGATACATCATAGTTGGTCATTGCAAACCGTAATTGTGAGCTTATATCCTCTACCTAATTGTGTGTTGTATTATCCTTGATCCTAAGTCAATGGATAGTATTGTGGCATGGATTAAAATCTTTTCTTTGCACTAAGTCTGTCAAAGAACTTTGGTTTGTACATAAGAGAAATCTTATCTTAATAAAAATTAAAAAACAAAAGGACAAGTAGAACTTGAAATCGTCTAACCTTGTTGCCCCTCTAAGAGAAATTGTCTTCGCTTGAATGTGGATCTTGGCAATGCATGTTGATAAGTTTAGAGTGGTCAGATGTACCTTGTATGCTTTCGAGGCTTGGCTCTTACCGACCTTCAAATAAAAACACATAGACATGTGCCAAGTTTTCCCAAGCTCATATCCTAATAGCATATTCCAAAATTTGGAAACTTCTATGCAATATTAACTAAATTGAAGTCGTGCTTCACATAAATACACGAAAAAGATAAGATAGGATCGAGAGGATGTTCATATCTAACAACTTCTCCTACTGAGGAACAGATGTCAATGCAAAAGAAAATTGACCTTGTGGAATTTTCACAAAGAAAATTGGCCTTGCCAAATCGTGCATCTTATTGATTCTTGAGATTACCTAATATTAAAAGAGATAGCTCCTGAATCTTAGATATCAAAGGTATCAAATTGCCAAACTCAACTTTTGGTGACCATCACCCCTAGCATCAGAAGTCGGAGCATCCTGCACTCTTGCAAGTTTTGATGATTGTTGTGGAATGATTATGCATTGAATGCATTTACATAGATATGGATCCGTGGTCTTGGAAGGCTTGCTTTATTGTAAGTATTTAAGGAAATTATTGTGCGTGTAGCTATGTGTTACGTTCACAAATTTTCACCTATCATCATGTAATTGGCAAGAGAAATTGTATATGGTTTGAAAGGTTGTGCCCGCAAAAGAATAGGTATATCGTATTGTATTGATTCACCTAAATGTAAATGACATAAGGATAATCACCATAATATGTAGTAGTCAACACGTCTGAGAATCAAAGCAGAAAGCAACATTTTCAATTTCTCGACTACATAGGCTATATCTATTTTTCTATTGTATTTTATACAAAGAGATGAGAAAAAGATACCTACAAAATGACATATAAAAGATAGTTTACATCTTATTGATGACATTCATTAAGTTCCTACGAGTTTGGTGCATGGAGACAATGTTTCTTCTGATGGCATCCCATGTAATTAAAGCATAACTTTTGCGATTCTACTCTCTTAATCTCTGTAACTGAAAGTCTCCTCTTGAACACATTGAACAAGACTTTTTCAACCTTTTTCCCATGAGTAGTGAGTACATCTTGCGAGATGTATGCGGTGATGACCTCTGTAAGTTGCTCCACCTGAGTAGCGAGTAGTTGAAGACGAACGGTCGATTTGCAAAATCGTTCATCAAACTATTGGAGGCATCTAGAATTTTGAGGACACCTTGAGGAGGAGGAGGAGTTGATTCCCTTGAGGAAAATTCAAAATTAAAAAGATGATTCTCAGGCAACTTCATGTCCAGAGAGTCAAACATAGGATCCATGAGGGATAGTTTGCTAAGTTAAACTCAAGAGACCCTTGAAGAATTCGCCAATTACGAATAATTTCAAGCCGCCTAAGACCCCTCTTCATTGTATTTAATTAGCCTTGCTAATTTATTTGATAAATTGGAGATAATTGTTGATGTTGAAGCTATCGTGCTTGGCCGTGCCAAGTAGAGACTACTTAAACTTGATGACCATTTCAAAAACAAGGCCGTAGCGTTTGTAAAATCAATTTGATATGTTGTTGGTTTGCTTTGTAAATGAGTCAATTTTGCTTTGCACACTTGTCAAAATTGAAATAAAAAAACCTTCCTTCAACAAGCCTTGGAAATGGAATTCAATGGCAAGTTCAAAGAAGCGCAAAATTGATTTAGGTTTGGAAAATTTTAAACCCCGCAAATATTCAAGCCGTGTTGAACTGAGAGAACCCCTGATATTTTTTGATTGCTTCATGCAAGTGTGGGAAATTGGCTTGCTGAGCTTGGCAAGATCTTGAGGGATATGTGTCAGTATGTGCCAAGGTGGGCATGCCCCCCAAATCTCTTAAGTGGCCACCTTGTGGGTGTGGGCAGCTTGGGGTTAGCAATGGTGTGCAATAGTCACTGAGATAGAGAAGGAGAAAGAGGATTATTTGTGTTTTTGAATCCACAAGTTGGGTGTGACAAGAATCGCCAGCATTGCATGGCAACCCCAGCAAGCCCAACCTTGCTATGTTCTGGTATGATCAACCGCTTCCCCCTTCTTGACACAAGAGGCCGTGTACAGGGTTCTTCTCTCTTTGCCTTCCTCACTCCACACCATGAAAAATCATGCAAAAAGTGCAAAAACCAAGAGACCATGCCCTCTGTTTTCCTAGGACTCTAAGCTTTGATACTAGTGTGAGAACCTAGGAGACTGCTGTTAGGATTCTCCTCCCTACCACCCTTTATATAGACCCTTGGCCATCCCATATTTAGAATCCATGTCCACACTTAGCATTACATGGAACAAACTCTATTGCATGATCAGCTTCACCTTGGGGTGGTGACTGTGAAAATTTTTCAAGAAATACATCATAAAATTTTGTTAGCTACTCGCGAATAGGTGTTTCTAACTTTTTCTCTACAGGGTTAAGCTTTATTACATAAATCATCTCGTTCTTTCTACAAATCTTCATTAATTTTGTGAAGTTCACTAGTTGAAGTTTAGGTTGTCCCCGCTTCCCAATAACGGTAACCCTAGATTTATGCTCATTTGCAAAATTCAATGAAGCATTTTTGCAATGTATGTGAGCATCATTGGATTTAAGCCAATGCATTCCTAAAATTCCATCATAGAATCCTTGGGTAAGACTTGAAAATGAGTCAAAGTGTTGTGACCATCCAAAAAAAAATTCAAGTTACCCAATGAAGTAGAAGACTTAACTTTCCTACTCATAGTAACTAATTCCAATGTGAGGTATGAATCAAGGTGTTCAAGTAGAATGAGGTTTCAATGCATCTAGGAGAGATGAAAGAATGTATACTCCTAGCTAGAACCAATAAGGTAAAATTCTTACCTTGATACTCTGCTAGGGTTTGAATTACTGAAAATTATGTATTCACTCCTTGATGTTCGATCACAGTATGAACAAATGCATTCGCTTGATTCCCTTTGCATCTAACACCTTGAGCTTTGTTGGCTTGAGATATTCCTTGAGGTTGTTGACTTTCTTCTCCTCCTGGACGAGGTTGACAGTAGAAGTTATTCCCATTGTTGTTATTGTTGTTGTCATTGGGTGGTCCATTTGGCATAAAAGATGGGTTTTGTGATCTAAGTTCCCTTGATTTTGAGGAGATCTTTGATTTTGATTGAAGTTCTACGGGGTAAATTTTTGTTTTTGTCGTGGTCTAGGTCTAAAATTTTTGAAATTCCGATTTGATTTCATGTTATTGGGCTCATAAATATCTACCAATCCTATAAAAGGTAAGTTATTGAACGGACAATCTCTAAACCGATGGTAAGGATCAAGACAAGCATAGCATAAATGATCTATGAGAGAGACAAAGAAAGAATATGAATAAATTAAATCAATTCTACATCATAAAATTTTCATGGTTCAAAAATTTACACTAACTTTCAAAGGCTCTCAATAGTCTCTAATGGTCCTAACATAGTGTACTCTATGATAACCATTATGACATCCTTCAACTGCTAGATCACAGTGGTCCCATTTTGGAAGTGTGTCCACTGGGTCATTCCACTAGTCTCTCAAGATTTTTTTCATGAACATTTCTTTTCTTGCATGGTAATTGTACCACTCTTGTGTGAGTGCGGTTTGTCATGGGCACTCCCATGTTGCTATGGACCATCCCATTCTGGAAGGTGAAGTACTCATCGAAGTAAACAAATTCCTTGTAAAATTCTTCAGGTGTCCCCCATTCATTGGTACTCTCTATAATTGCACAATTTGCTAAGACCTGGGGTCTATTATATGTCTCCTTTGTTGGTCCTAGGGTAAGTTCATGGGCATTGATGTACAAGAGCTAGTTAGTGATGATAATCTCCTTTGTTGGTCCTAGGGTAAGTTCATTGGCATTGATGTACAAGAGCTAGTTAGTGATGATAATCTCCTTCCCAATAGGTGTAGCTTTGTGTTGATCCGAGCCTATCACAAATTTTTGTTTACTATATTTTGTTGGTTTTCCTTGTTTCTAGAGGTTTACAATAAAAGAAAGAGTGAGAAGAACCTCTTGGAAAAATTCAAAAAATAATTTGATGGGAATTTTTCCTTGACTAGTTCACCGGAGGTGAAAGGGAGAACCTAGTGGTAAAGGGAAGGGAAAATATGTAAATGTGAAAAGAAAAGATATGATGTGGTTGTGGAGCCATGCACCCATGATTCAAGGGTCATGAGTCGCTCATATCATCATGGCTTTGGAGCCATATGATGATTCAAACAGATGGGACCCAGGTGGAAGACTTGGTAAAGGAAGGAAACAGACACATGATTTTGCTGGATTTTTAAAAAACATTTCCACTCCGATCCAAGAAACGTTGTCTTCATCAAAGTTGTAGCTGATGAGCTGGAGATTCTGACCATATTTTTTTTATAATTTTGCATCTACGGTCTAGGAGATATGGCCAAAATGGCGGACGCCAGTTTTTTCAACTGTGGTGGAGACCACCCCCTCTACCTTTACACACACACCCTTCCTTTTCCACATTGAGTCCTTCTCTAAAAATAATCCATTAGTCTTCTCACCCTCCCCTCCTTCCTCGTCTCTCTCAAGCTCAAAAAACCATCACAGATTCCTCTTCTAATCACCTCTCAAATCATGCTTAATCTTGTTGTAATTCATAAGTTCTCATTCAACCCCTTTCTATTATTACTAGATATGTATTGATTCTATGTAGATTCTTTACATTTTGAAATAAGGAAGCTCTTGGACTCAAGCTATGGAGGAAGGAGTGAAGACAACACAAGTGATGATGGAGCCATTAGTTGCAAATTGGTCAACAAATCACTTGGAAGGAGCTTCTTCATTGGTTGAATGTCCCTAATCAAGCTTCATTTGTACAAATTGCACTTGGATCTTAACCTCACTCCTAATCACTCTCTTTCCTATATAAAGAGGCCCCCCCTTTTGTAATTTCAAGTCTCCCTCAGCCCCATTGAGTCTTTGTATCACTCATCATGAGCCCATAAAGCTCATTCATTCACTCTATTCTTGCACATTCTAGAGTGAAAATTGGTTTATGCTAGTAACCTCCCCTCCTCTTACTTATGTTAATTAAGAGAGATATTTTATGTGTGTGTGAGAGTGCTTGATGTGATTTTGGCTAATTCTTGAGTTGTTGTTTAGTAATCTACATGCTATTTGTGTTGGGAGTGCTTGAAGTTATCCATTCCTTGTACACACACTAAGGTTAATGCTTCATTCATAGTGATAGCTCTCTCTCTCTCTCTCTCTCTCTCTCTCTCTCTCTCTCTCTCTCTCTCTCTCTCTCTCTCTCTCTCTCTCTCTCTGTGTGTGTGTGTGTGTGTGTGTGTGTGTGTGTGTGTGTGTAGCGGTCCTAGTCCACGCTTCCAAGACTAGGTGGTGTCCTCATCTCATTTCCATTGTAGCGCAATGGAGTTTGTTTTGGTGTAGAGGCCGCCATTCCAAATTTCCTTCGTCAGTGTCATACTGGTCTGAACTTTGGGTTTTTGCGTAATGATACCATGCTCAGAATGTATACAATACAACACAATCTGTTGATAGTAATCTCATCTTCTCGGACCCATCATGTTTGGTTGTAACAAGTCGTTTCACCTCCACTCTCATCTGAAGATGCTCTTTGACTATCAATCGTGAAAGTATATTTATCCATATTCCTCGAGTCAAAATGTCAGTCATCTACACACACCCCATCGCTCAAGTTAGTCAAGAATTGACAGGATATAGGCTACAACTCAAAGATTACTACCTTGAAACAACTTGAATCAATTCCAAATTTATTTTTTTCAATTATAAATGGTAAAATTTTATATGTTACTTTGGAGAAGATGCATAAATGCATAAAGGTCCAACAAACCAGCTATTGGTCCGTATGATTGAGGTTCTACCCTTGTATTTACTCACATCTCGGGTTTCAAAATTCAAAAATTTTACTTGTGCACTTACATTTACATCTTCTTCCTTATACCACTCTTCCCCTCAAGAGATATCTGCTTGCAGTAATGCATGAATACAATTTACATGGGCATGTCGCTCATTGGCATCCTCTCTATAGAAATATTTACTTGGATTCATCACCATAGGATATGCTTTAGCAAAGTCCCAAACACACTGTCTAGGCTTATCATAGTCATCAAAAGTGATGGTGAAATTAAGAGATTTTAACTTAAGGATAGGGACATAGACTTTACTAAACCAGTATTGAGGTACATAGTAGAATCGATTGCCCCTACTTGACTTCTTCGAGATCGTAAATATCACCTTCTTGTAAAAGCCATATCTTTGGTTGATCATGAGTGCTTTCTTGCCAAGAATGATTTATGGCTTGGTACATCTAAAGGTGAGCATAAGTTAAGGTAAATAAGATATTCTTTTACTTTGATGTCGCCCTCCTAAATCTTTTCCTTGACCTAAATCTATGGTTTAACCATGTGCCTAGCAGGTACTTGGGTTCAGTTTTTAACATATAATTCTCATGCTACATAGGATTTCGGAACAAGATACTTTCAAAGTTTGAATCACTTCAAATATCCAACAAACACTGAATCCAACATCATAGTTGAAAAAGACATTTCTTGCAAAGTCACTTGAGAGCTCATCTAGGCGGTCAAGGAGATCCATATAAAAACAAGACAAGGAGAGAAAAGACTTAGTACACATGGATACCAAAATTAAGTATATGCTCTTTATTCATCCAAATTTGATTTTTATGATTTCTTACAATATTACGGGTTCTTTGGAGCTAACTCTCTAAATACTCTATTAAATACAATTAACACTTTTATACAATTTCAAGTACATCAAAGTTGCGGAAGCATTAGCATAGGGAAGGAGTTCTTAGTGTCTGACCTAGCATGGAGTGTAGGCTATGAGTTGGACTACATCAAGATGCACTAGTTCTACCTCTGAATGGGTGATATAAATGAAAGTGTATTCAGGAAAATAACAAGATGGAGGGTGAATATATGTGTACACCGCATTGCCTAAATAGAGAGAGAGAGAGAGAGAGAGAGAGAGAGAGAGAGAGAGAGAGAGAGAGAGAGAGAGAGAGAGAGAGAGAGAGAAGGGGGGGGGGGGGGGGGGGGGGGGGGGGGGAGGGGGTAGGTTGAAATACAGTGTGTAGAGACACAAGAAAATGAAAAAAGAACATCTCTAAATGCCCATATAAATGAAACACGCAACCATGAATTAATGCAATAAGAATATACCATAATATCAAAAATATAAATGACTAGTAGAGCATCAGACCTCGTGTAGGGATCAACCGGTCCACCCATCCACTTTCACTATACTATGGATAGAAGGGAGCGAGCCATAACACCTCCAACCTACCTGACCAAGACATAGGTTGAGGTCACTTCATCTCCCTCCATGAAATCAAGCTCTAAAAGGATTGCAAATACCAGCAAGTGGTAGGGAGTCAACACCAACCATAGCAGTTTAGGTGCCACACCTTTTCGATTCCCATCATTGGGTGTTTAGGCAATGCCAAGGCAAGATCCTCGACACATTAACCATGTAGATCAATCAACTCCCAACGCACTAGCCGTGTAGATGAGCTTTACCAAAAAGAAGATGTAGGAAACACCCCCAATCCAGCAAAGCCCCAGGTCATCAATACTTTTATCTAAGGCTAAGCCATGTAGGTGATCTTGTAGTGACATTTCCATGAGAAACATAACACATGAGTCCAATCAAAACAGCATCTTCCATATGCACAAACAAACTTTTCCAAGCAGTCAAACTTCACATGGTCTCTACCCTTACACGTCCACCATAATCCATCAAAACCATTTCATGATCCAATCCAAACCCATAAACCATAATCCAATCTTATCACATGGGTGAGCCCTCCACCCAACTCAAGGTAATGCATATCCAATCCTACAGAACCACTTTAGCACATAACATGGTTGTAAAATCTCGATAGTATTCTGGTATCACAACCATATCCCCCAAAAAATCCACGAGCCATGCTGGCTTTCACAATCACAATCTCAGCCCTGGACCATAAACCATATTCCTTACTGAATCAACTTCCACACTTGGAGTTTGATATATACACTGCATTCAAACTGAGCCCATACACATGGGCCTTAAGACACGAACTCTTTATGCATGAAAGAAGTCCGACCAGCAACTAAACATGACTTAAAAATCTCATTTTGACAATGTTTAACCATGCACAAATGATGCATTATGACCGCACTTCACACCCCTCGCACATGGAGATAGTTTTGATCTAGAAGGGTGGAAGCACGCATTTAACCAGTAGCTCTAGATAGAAAGAGATGATAGCTATGGAGTTTAGAGCTTCTTAGCATGCTTTACAAGTGATTATCCATTGTCTAAAAGCTTTGTGCTTCACCACAAGAGAGCGGTGATGAGAGTTATGTAGAGGTATTTGCCACAAAGTTGTTGAAGAGCGTGCACAGTATGAAAAGAGAAGAGAAGATAGTAAGCAAGTAGAGAGAAAGTGTTCTTTTTCTTCTTCTTCCCAAAAACGAGAGAGAATATCTTATGGAGATGGTGATGGAGAGTTTGAACCACTCCGTATAATATGTACAAATAGTTGTGCGATAGTAGACACAATTGTCAGCACTAAAAATTGAGCACTCTAGGCCAATTTATAGGCATTGGGTGAGGTTGGGGTGTATCCCAAGCTAGAAGGTAGCATCACCACTTTGCCTAGAATAGCTCCGCATCTTTTGGAACTTTGCTAAAGACAAGGATTTTGCTTTTGGGTGGTCAACAACCCCTATTTTCCTTAATTTTTACAATAAAACATGACTAATTGGATAGTGTCCAGGCAAGTAATGTGATCGTGACTAAACTATGTTGCACCGTGGTGTCTCGACATAATTAAGACTTTCTCATACTACTCCGACGTATTTACAATGCCTTTTTTTACAAAAACAATTTCCGTAAAAATCCCATTTAATCTCGTTTCTTCATGGGTGGTCATTTTTGTACCCAACAGTGACTACGAATAATATTTTTCTATTTAGGTCATCATAAAAAGCACGTTGCTTTTTAAAAATTCTAACTGAAGCATGAAAAGCTAAAATAGCATAAAAACAAATTTAAAAAAGCAATTCTCAAAATTGAACTACGGGTTCTCTTGGTCCACCCAGACAAGAAAGTGGGCTCCCTTTCACTAAAAAACACCAAAAATCGTGAAAGCTAAAAGTAGC